>NC_089683.1:49913549-50242502 GCF_031753505.1 Anomalospiza imberbis | reverse complement strand
TAGTGGAGAAATTTGAAGTTAGGGTTTTTTTTTCCTACTGTCATGTATAGACTAGCATACCCCCTTTCCAAGGTCTGTGAATAGCAAATATTATTTGCATAAATAAGGCTTCCAGCATTTATCATTGACTCAGCTGTATCTGTGGTGTGGCAGTCAGTGACAGGACAGACTTCCAGACTTCAGTTTGCTTATTTCAAACTTCAGCATTTACATATCTAAATCCTACTGTTCTCAAACTGTAGGTATTATGATTGACTTGTATTTAACAGTCCACAACCTGATGTTCTGACTTGAAACATTATAGTTTTTTGGCTCTTTATTCTTCATGTTTTTCCTCTTCAAGTGAGAAAATCAGAAAGTTTCCTAATACAACAATTTGGAGCGGCTTTCCCATTTAAAAAAAAGAAAAGAAGTTGTGACTCAGAGAGAAATCTTAAGAAAGCCAGCAGGTGAAAATGGTTCTTCAATTTGTGGGACTATTTGATTATTAGTTTGCCACATAACTTATTAGTACACTCTAAATGCCAGACTTCAAAGTGACTTGATGTTGTTTTGATTATATGTAAGAACCTATTTTGATGGGCTAAAAGGAGATCCTGCAAATTCATTACTAATGCAGTGCTTTTGCTGCTAGAGTTTATTAATGCCTTCAGTAGCACTTTATTTTTGTGCTCGTTGAGGATCTTGCAGTTTGCCATGCAGGGACTTCAGCAAGGTTAAATAACATATTATGCAATAACCAGGCTTCGACACTTGGGATAAAAAGGTTACTAAGATTGTTTCCCATGTCTTTGGGAACTGACTGTTTTAGCAAGCTGACAGTGACTTTCATTTGTGGAATGTGAATGAAACTTTTTTTCCCCACAATTGCAGATAATTAAATTCTTGTTTAATTACTATAGTTGAAAGTGAGCTACTGTAGTACTATCCGTGACTCTATCATAATTCCTAAGCTGCTTGAAAATGCTAGGATTTGTTGCTGTTCCCAACCTCTGTGCTTCAACAGGGGAATATTATTATTTAATAGCAATAATAATTGCAAGTTCATCTCATTTCACAGGAAATGTGGGCCCTATGTGTCCACTTTTTAGTCTAGAGTTATATACATTATTCAGCATTGTTCAGTATAAGGTCCCTGGTGTTCTTTTGCACAGCTTGTTAAACTGCAGGGTATGGGCTGCTTGCCATGGTGTGTGTGCATAGGAGGAGTTGCTATATTCCTTGTACACACGAGCAATAGATGGAAATGCAGATGAAATGGCTGAAGTTCTGTACACTCTTGATGATACAATAACAGGAGAACCAAAGGAAAAAAAGTTTTGGAAGGAATCTTTGCAATAGAGAAGACTGAAACAAATTATATGTTGGAATTTGTGGAGTTATTTTTTGTTATCTTTATAAAAACTAAGAGAGTAAGCTCTTTATCAAATATAAATTAAGGTGATTTATTCATCAGGAATACATTCATCTGTGTAAAGAGCACACAGTATTTTCTCCAGCTGAATTTTGAATGGCAGAACATGTAACCGGTGCTGCTGGTGAGTGCCAGGTGGAACCTAACACTGGATAAATAAAATAGTGTTGTGTTTCAAATGTTGTGTTTGTAAGGGAGGGTGACTTCCCACGAGAAAATACAGATGGAAATAATTTTGGCCTTGGTCTGTGAATGTGAAGAGGAAGAATATCAAGATTGAGATGCATTAACTAAATGATCCAGAAGGATATGAATACTGATTTTTGGGAAGCTGGAGGAGTTCAATAGGGAAAGGCCTTCAGGAGAGCCCAGCTGACAGTAGTTTGTTGTCTGAACAATGTTTTCAATATTAAATTCAATATAACAGCTGTTTGAAGCCTCAGTAGTTTGCCAGTTGTAGTCTTAATCCTCTGGTTTAGGGAAGGGTGAGATCAAGTGGTGAGATGCAGCTGAGATCAAATTGGCCTTGTCATAGATTTGCAAATAAAATAGAAATGCAGAGTAACACAGGGTAACTAATAAAAGTCTTGGCACTTTATTCTGCCTGCCCCCTCCCCATTTGATTAAATTTGTTGCTTTTTGAAGATGGGTCTTGCTAAGGCATTGTCACTCTACCTTTCTTTAAAAGAAGTTAGTATAATACTGTGGTAAGTACTAACTAGTATTACAGTTAGTATTTTCTAGTTATATCTGTAATTTTCTCCAGGATCTTGAGTGTTTCTGAGCTATGGGTTTTCTTCTACTTAAAAAGCAAATTTAACATAACTTTGGTGTTATATGTCTAGCCAGCAATTTAAGGGATGTTTATGTCTATGTCAAAATAATTTCATCTTTAGAAGCTAATCAAGAAAACCAGATGAAATTCCTGAAACTTGTCACAGCTTTGCTCTCACACCACATATTGGATTCATACATTCCTTTTTATTTTCTATATTTTCCCAAGTACAGTGATCAGAAGTCACAATTTCTCTGGATCTTGTATACTACTTGGACTATTCCATTTATGGTTCAAACAGTGAACCATGAATGTTCAATATTCAATAAATTATTGAATACATGTAAGATGAAAGACCACATTACTCGCATTCAGCAATTAACATAAAAGCCCTGGAATTAAACCAAAAACATGTTATTCCCAATACACATAACTCTTTTCCAAGTACCTACAGACTTTCAGAATTCTTTCTAAAAGGGATGCCTGCAAATATCAGATCAAACTGATGTTTAGATGTTAGCCCAGATAAGATGTGTACTAACAAAGGTGTTTCAGATATTCTTATACAGAGCACTATTCGGGGTACTAATATAAAGACCATAAAATTGGAAATTATATTATCCAGTTGTTCAGAGCTGTCTTTTACACTTGGTACCTTAAAAAGGGAACATCTTAGTCATCTTGAAATATACATGTTCAGTCACTTTGCCTTACAGAATTTCCATTAGAAGTAATGGAATTAATTCAACCACTTCTCAGACTTGCTATGTAAGTGATACAAAACTTGTTTGAAGGAGAAGGCTAAATTTAAAATAAAAAATAATTCTCACCTCTACAGATCATGAAGTAGAAATTTTGGTAAGTTCAGATGAAAGCTTTTCTGATATATTTTGGTACTGTTAAATAGATCATAAGGTATTCATATACAGCTTGATCTGAGATCAAAACAAAAAAATAGTATTGCTTACTTAATATTTGATTGCTAAGTAGAAATATACAGACTTATTTGTGCAAACTGTACGTGGATGATTAAATATATGAAAAGAGGGTAATGATCAGGGTGTGGCATCTTCAATGTGTCCTATCATACAAAAAATTTAAAAATCAAACCAGGAAGAAGGGTAAAGTTGGTGTAGCAGAAATCATCTACTTTCAGGACAAGTTCATTTATCTTAACAGACTACTTCTTCACACAAACTTTCCATGTAGAGATGTTTTCTTTACATGAAATTATAAAACTTTAATTGTTTTTCCACTTACTGTTATTTGTGTGCTGAGAATAATATAACCTGGTACAATGAGTTTAAGAATAACTACCAGGCATACAGCTTTCAAATCTACCATTAATGAAATTACTGTTTCAGTGTTTATCTCCTTCAGTGGCTTGCATAAGGATTTTGGTAAGAGGCAAGCATTTCAAATGAAGGTTCAGAGGTTCAAGTGACCTATGGGGAATCTGATAACATTAGAACAATGGTTGCCTTCAAAAAGTGTTCTAAAAGATCACCCCTTCAACACATGTTCAATATTACAGTGCAATTAATCTTTGTGGCTCAACAGTGAAACCTTTATTTGCATTCCTTCCTAGTCTTTTTGTCTGTAACTGATTTTCAGAAGCAGATGTCGCTGCACACATACTGAGCCTTTCTTAAAGGGCCTTTGCACTCCTTGAAAGATAGCAATGGTTTTGTGAGTTAAGTGGTCATATTTCAATCCAGAAAGGCAAAATGTAAAGTTCTGGAGACAAAATATTCAGGTCATACACCACTCAATTTACTTCAAGCAATTGAAAATCAAAAAGTAATTTAATTCAGTTCTCAAAGGAAACACAAGTGTCTGGGATATCTGATTAACTCATTTCCTCATCTGACACCTACCTCTTTACAGCTTCAACCTTCCCACATCAAATCAAGGTCCTTGACATGTGCTAAGGCTCAGGATTGAAATGGAAAGAACCTGAACTTCTGAAGAAGTTTCACATATTCATATTCTCATACTATTCATAGGAGTTTCAGCTAACTCAATCTCCATGGACAAGAAGCCACCCCTTTCACTCATTTGATCATCCTTTCTTCAATCAGATCAGGTCAGATCAGCCTTTCTTTAGTCAAATCAGTTCTCTACTAGCTGTATTATGTGTTGGATTTTAAGGTAGACTTCTGTATTTAATGTACATGTACTGTAGTTCCTACACAGGTAGCCTGCTTAGCAGGAGAACAGATGCATCATCTAGTTAGTTCAGATTTCTAGAGAATTTAAATGTTTTCATATCCTTCTCCCCAGGTTTAACGTGGATCATGGCATAATAAAAAAGCCTGCACAGGAATGTTGAAGTTGAGGTGAATACCTGTTTCCATTTGCCTTATTGCTGCATTCAGTGAGACAATGACTGAACACTTGGAAAGAGAAATAACAGATTTTGAAAAAAAAAAGGCATTTTGGAAACAGAAATTAAGCTGCAGAAATTAAACTTTGTTGTTTCTCTTAGAAAGAATAGGGGAGGACCAGTAGGGGAGAGCAGTGATAGAAGAGAAACTGCAGATTTCTAGAATACTCAAAGTAAACTTGTAAGAGTGCTATGTTCTGAACACTGCAAGACAGCAAGATAATTTTGCAGTCTCAACCCATGATGCCAGTCTGAGTTTTCAAGAATCAGATGTGTGTGATGGCTTTACTTTGTTGGCCCCTTTGAATTGTGCTCACGTGTATTAAAAAATGATACAGGCACACACATATATACTATATTGATCAGAGTAATTCTGAATGGAAATTATATCCTCTTTTTAGAAGGGGAAGTGCAGAATACATTTTAGACGAGAAAAGTTAAATTCCTGAGTGTAAACCAACAAGAATTGTAGCAAGTCTGAGAGTGTGTTTTGAAGCCTGTACCTTTACAATTTACAAAATACTCACCACCTCTGCAATGTGTCTCGATACCTTTTCTTTATCAGAGCATCTTGGAAACTGAAAAACATGAAGTAATATTTCTATTACGTAGCCTAGTGCAAGTTTGTTTGTTTGTTTGTTTTTTCTGTAAAGCCAGTTTACTACAACTCAAAATCCACAGAAAACAGGGAGCAATTTCTTCCCTCCTACATAAACTGACATCTTAATGCTTAAACTGGAAAAGCACAAAACCTGAAAAATGCCTGCAAGCCTTTCAGAAGAAAATCCATCAGCTCCACCATGCATTGATTTATATTAAATATAGCTATAGTGTATGTTGGCAAATAGAAAATGGAAAAGTGACTCAGTAGAAGCAAGAGCAACCCAGAAGATGTGAAAGTCAAACACCTTTTTTATGTGCCCAAAATTTTGGGACACTGCTGGGTACCTTTTTACCTGCAGAAATATAGAAATAGAAAAAGTAGTATTACATTAAAAAACCCCCAAATTAAGAAACTTCATTAGATCAACTTTTTAGCTGAATGCCTCGAGCGGATTAAATGTTATGTGTTGGGGTAAAATTGGAATTGACTTAATAAAGAACAAAAGCATGTGATACTCAGATTCCTCATTTATGCTCAAATTTCAAAAGGCAGGGAAGAATGTACTTTGAGTTTTGAGATAGATACTGGCTGGACCAAGTCTTTATCATTGGTAAAATATTCATCCACACCAGCTTGGAAAGGGCTATCACTGTAATAGCAAAAGATCATCATCTTCCTTGTGAATACACATAATGATTACATTTTTTTTTAATGAGCATGTAATTAACTCTTTCTAGTGTTACCTTCTATTTTGCAGTAAGCTGCATTTAGACTGAAGTAGGAAAATGCTTGATAGGATATTTTGATCAATACTGATCTGTCTAAGATGGTGTGAGGGCAGGTAGTGTGGGGCATATGATCCAAGAACACTTTTTTGGGCAAATGCTGAATCATCTGCAAGGAATGATAAGTACTTAGATATGTGGATTTAGAGAAAGACTTATAGCCCAACAGAAGAAATGGAAAGTTGAGCAGGCTGAGGATATTTTGTCAAAGTGAGGAAGAGAAAGAAATGCTTTAAATTCTTATACTGTCTCTGTGTTTTATTATTTACACAGTTGTTGTGCCTTAAAACCTGTATGTGTGTATGTATGTTTGTACATATATATATATGTAAAAATAAACCTCTATAGAAATAAATTTATGTTTATTTCAACAGAATGCTGAAATTTCTGTATTTGAAGTCAACATTCGTTTCGTCGGTGGACTACTTTCAGCTTACTATCTTTCAGGAGAAGAAGTAAGATGGTTTATCTGACATATCATAATCTAGATAAGTCCTTAAAATTAATTTTAATATTTTTATTTATTCAAATTAAATAATTTCATTTATCCGTTGTTTAAAACTTTGAAAATGGCTTGTACAATGTAGACCAGTCCAATGGGTCTTCTTGCTTCTATTACTGCTGCTTTCTTTAAGTCCTAAAGCTATTACTTCATTTAAGTGTTAAATGATATTTTGGGATTTTTCATGAGTGGGAATCACAGCCAGTACATCTCACTGGACTTCATGCTAGAGTGTGTAATTATGGAGTTCCTACTCTATGGAAGTGGTAGGTTTGGTGCATCAGGTTCCTGTTTCCCAAATGGGTTTCAAGTGTACCCTTGAACTCGTTTAAACTCTTACTTTCTGTTTGCCTACTTGAACCTGAGGCTTCAACTCAAATGGAGAAGGCATGTTAAGAAAAAAAAGGCAACTGTAAACCCTATACATGTGAATGTCTTTAAAGCATTAATAACTCATTAATCTCTATTACCTGTCATAGTTTCTGAAGATACTGAAGATGCAGTTTCATCTTAGAGCTTTGTCTAAATGCAATTGCTTGTGTAATATTTTTGGAGAAGGCCAAAAGAGTCACAGGTACCATTTTAAATTACACATATTGTGATATTTTCAAGTTCTAGCTTGGCAGTTGAAAAGTCTTTAATCTTACTACTTTAAATTCTTGTTTCTGTCCCTGAATTATAGTAGTATTTTGTTGCAGGATTACATAAATTAGTACTCTTTAACCATAAGCTCAATTTATTGTTCCTTAAATCCAAAGCAATTACTGGTGGAAATTCCACAAATCCAAGGAAGTTAATTTTTTTCATAAGTAAATTTCCCAAATACTAGGTAGAGTTCTGTTTTGAACCTGTCATTTTAAATTACGTAAATTCTATGGCTGTGCATGATTAATTGTTAAAATTTATCATTATGTTAAAGCTGTTTTAGCAGGTACTGCTGGGTCATGTACCTGACAAAGCAGCTGTGAAGAGACAACGTTCCTCTGACACTTTTATGTCTTAACTAGACTTACCTGCTTATTTCACATGGATCTGTGCTGAGTGTGGATGGTATGGAAAAGACATTCATGTCCTAAAATGCACAGGTTTTATTATTTGAATTGTCTTGTAATTTTGGGGGAGAAAAAATGCAGTCAGACGCTTAACAGTAATGAAAAAAATTGAGAGGTGCTTGGGAGCTGGCTTCTGGATCTTTGCTAGATATTGTTTTACTTATGTTTCTTCTCTTTTCACTGGAGATCTACTTGGGAAACAGGTGTGGACTTTTCTAGCATAACCTATTGGTACATTTTAATTAACCAGTCATGACAGAAGCAGAGGATATTTCTTGGCAGACGAGCTGGTAGATGAATGGTTATGGGCCTTTACATCAAGTGGCAGTTTGCCAAGAAATGCCTTCATCCTTTGTCATCAGTGCTGGTGATTTCATATGTATGTTGATGGTTTATGCCATTGCTTCTCAACCATTCCTTCATCCTCAGAGAGGCAGTTTTACCACCACCTCTCCAGCTAGATTGAAAGCAGCACTCATGTTCCAGTAAAACTCTTGCACAAATGAAATGAGGAGACATCTGAAGCAAGAGAAAGTTTTTAGCACAACGGATAATTAAATGGAACTCTTTGCAGTGGAACATCGGTGATAAAGGATGCTAGTGCCCATTCTAAAATTGATGGACTCAGTAATGAAAATAAAGAGGGCTCTTACATACAGAGAAGAGGTTTATTATTAAGGAGGATACCAAGCTCTTGCAGGCCAGGAAGGGCATCGTCCATGCTTGCCGCTGGTTCTCACACTCTCTGTTAGACATCTGCAGTCCAAGACAGAATGATGTCCCTAAACAGCTGTTCTGGTGGCTTAGAGAGTGCAATTCAGCATGCTCTGCCTTCATCAGATTTGGAGAAACTTCATGATTTGTCTCCTAAATCCCAAGATGCTGTGGCAATAGCCAGCCTCTGCCAATGGACAGAATGGGATGCAGCAGGGTGAGGTTCTCCCGTATTATGTCTCAGCAGAGCAGCACTTCCCTGCTGCTGCTGCTGAGAGGTGTGGAAAGGCCTGAGGGCCCCAGAGGCTGGCTGCCACCATAGGAAATATATCTTTAATAATCTGTTAATCCATTACATTAGTGGGTGTTCCTAAAAAGGTAGCACAATCTGCATGCACACTGTTTGAAGGATTAAACTTCCTCAATTAAAAGCTCAATTAATTCTTTATAAGATTAACTATTAAAACATCTTATATTTGCAGTGCTCACTTACCGGTATTCTAATTAAAGAAAGCTGTGTTTCAGTAGAAGGAGTGATGGAAATAATTATTGTTTGTGCTTCTGAATTACATTTCCATGGGTAATGATCCAAAACTGCAACACATTGTATGTTCCATAATAATTTGTAAGTCTAACTAATCACGATTAAAGAATATACTGAGTAGTTCCTAAAACATCCTACTCACATAATAGTTCATTTAGATAAAGTCACCAATGTGAATCACTCTAAAAATGAACAAATTGAGTACTTTACCCCTTGATAACTATATGTGCTGCTCACTTGCAAATAGAGCCTTGCGATGCTTTCTGTTAAACTTCCTACAATTTCTACCTTACTAGAATTAATATGAAATATCTAAAAGTGCTAGAAATGTCATATGCTTTTTTTTTCACTGTGGTATCTGTATAAACCCAAGCCAAAAAGTTTCAGTCAAATATCAATTTCATTTGTAAAATAGCTACAAATATCAGAAAACTTGATTTTAAAATAACTGTTTAAGTGCTGCTCTTTTTTTGTTGTTGTTGGTTATTTTTTTGTTTCTTTTGGGTTTTTAAGTCCCTAATAATAATTATATTGCATGTGAATGCTTTTCTTGGTATTTTTCCATAAGTCACTGACTGTAAAGGATTATTAAAAATAAGGCTGGCTCCTTAAAAGCACTGCTAGTGTTGAAAAATTTTTTATTTGTGTGAAAGTATCTTTAGGAAACTGTAATATGATAGATTTATCCCACAGAATTGGGACAGACTTGTTTTAAACTTTCTTCATCATTTTGTTCAAATTAAACCTTGATTAAGTACAAGACATGTCTTACAATCTTAGAAGATTCCTTATTTAAGTAATTTTTTGGTTTTGAAATGAAAAATAAAATGTAAGGGAGAAATTTGTTTTACATCTGCCTTGCTGTAGTGACTAGTGTGATGCTAAATTCTGATATACCAAGGGTCCAGGAGTATTGCATGCAGCAAGGTCCTCTGTTCTGCAGACCCAGATATTTGCACTTCCAAATGTAGTCATTTCAGGAGATAATTTGTTAACTTTTGGAGGAGGACAACACAGAACCCTCAAACAGCAACTAAGATCTTTCTTGGAATTCATGGAGTTTACCAACATTACTTCTGAGCAGTGTAATTTTCACTGCTGGGAATAGCTGTGATACTGGTGCTGAAAGGCATGGTAAATGCATGGCTCTGCTCTTAGTCCAGTCAGGTTGGTATGTTCTCTGGGTCTTCTGATTTGCTCATAACTGGTTCTAAAAGGCACTGCTAAAGGTAAGTAATAAGGGGACTGTTTTATTTGAAGGTTGGCTCCATAGTCAGGGAGTACATTGCATAGGCAGAAATGGAAGGAGCTTTTAATTTGCTGTTGTATGAGCAGCCACAAGGTCAATCCAAAATGCTCGGAAGTGAATAAGGAGTACATGAGTTTCAGATTCAGCTAGTAATTTCCCAGATTCCTTTTAAGCTTTTCTGTTTTCTGAATGGGATAAGTAGGTTGTTTTTTTTTTTTTTCCCCAGAGTTAAAATATTTTGGATGAAGCAGCTGTTCTTCCTGCATAATATGCTCATATTGCCATTCTTCTCCATGGCATGAAACAGAAATGTAATAGACTTGTACTTTTTTTACTGTGGCAGGATAACCTGTTTGAAAGAACACTAATTTATTCTTATCAGGGTGAAGGAATAACAAAAACAAGACAAATTAACTCCAACAACTCCAAAACAAAAAAAAAAAAACAAACAAATAAAAAAACCCAAGCTGTTCTTCATGACAGTAGGTGTTGGACTTAGAGTTTCATCTGTTATTCTCTACCAGCTGTTAATTAGAGGTTAAAAAAATGAGGGGAAAAAGTTATGACACAGTTAGTTTATATCTGCATTTAAAGTTGGAGTTACAGTGCCACTGTTCAACCTCACTTGACGATCTTGGCTTCCTGTCTGACGTTCAGACAGACCTAATAATTGCTCACTGTAAACCACCATCCCTCTGTGATTGTCAAGCTGTCTTACTAATGAGGAGCAGGCATGAAATAATGATGCAGATGCTATTGATCTGCAACTGCCTTTGCCAGGCTGACCACAGAAGATTGCTGACTTCATGTAGTGTGGAGACATTCTGCAGATTTTAGCTGTAGCTGTTCTTTCTGTCTCTCCCTCTCTTGTAGAGGTGTCTCTTCAGAGAATATTTAAATTCCATTAATACAAAACAAAAAAATTCATCATTTGACAGTCTTGGATGGTAGGAGAATTGTTTTTGTCACCTATACAAAGGTATTGGCCTTTTCTGCAAATTGTGATTAAGTTCCAGTGTATGTGCCTTGGGGATCTGAGCTCACCAGGTGTGAGCACTGACCGCACGTTTTATCTCCTGCTTCCTCTCACTTAACTTGACACTAGTTAACAAGAGGACTTTTCCTTTTATGCCTTGGAAGCTTGATTTCTAATGCTGTTTGAAACTCCAGACATACTGTATCATCTTGATCACTTCTCTGTGAATGCCACTTAACTCCTCCTTAATGATCTTCACAGACTGGCGGTACAATTCCCCCGTGTGATACAGACTTGAAGACTTCAATTGCTTGTAGCTTTCTACAGCCCTGTTTTCAGATTTGGGTCCTGTTTCCCACCTACCATCCATCTGCTGCCACTTTTAAGCAATACATCAGTGTTTCACTGGTGTCATGTTTTAGTTCCTGTAGAGCTCTGAAATGATCTTTATGCTCTCTTTCATTTTTATAGATTTATGATTTTTTAACTTGATATTTCATTGAATTCTGGAGCCATTCAACTTGGAAATTACCTCAAGAGATCTAGTCCAGCCTCAATATTGCAACAGTCCATTAGGCTTATTCTTTGAAGAACCTTCTTGCATGGGAACATGCCTAGGCTCTTCAAGACCAAACACAGGGACAAGTTTATCTTTTTGGCAATGGCTTTGGTTCATGCACTATGCTCTTTTAAACAGACATCTCCTATTGTTTCTCCTGGCTTTCTAGCAGGCCTTATATTTCTCTCTTTTTTTTTGACTTTAAACACTTGTTCTTCAAAAATGACATTTAGCCTGACTTAAGAATTTTCATTTAACTTGTCAGTTTCTATATTCCTTACTTGGACTCAATATAGTTTTAATTACCTTCTTTACAGTCAAAAGAAGGTAAAAGTCATCTGAATCTTTTGATTTGAGAATTTTTGGACTCTGAACCTCACCTTTTGTTCTCCAAATCATCTCCAAGCAATTTAACCTTGTGGCTGTTTCTAAATTCATTTCAGCTGGTCATCTTGATTCTCTTTCCAAACTTAAACATTACCAAAGTGAACATTTTGTTTAAAACAATGTGTTGAATTGGGGCATGTGGCCCCTGTTTGACATACAAACTAAGTTAAGAGCTACTTTTTTCTCCTATAGACTCTGAATTTCTGCAGAAAGCTGTCATTACAGTGTATAAAATCAAGGTTTATATCAGCTCTGATGTAGCACTTAACAGCCTACTTGGGGACAGAGAAGGATTTAAAATCTGTTTCCCACAATCACAGTCTGTAATCTCCATTACTATTTCAGCCTCTTCTCCACTTTTAATAAATCTAATGCTGTTCACTTTCTGTGCTAGCTGCATCAAAATGTACTGCAGAATCCCTATGGATTCACTTTCTGGAGATAACCTTGACTCCTAAGATTTTCTTTTATGTAGACTGTTCTGCCATTGCAAGCAGGCTGCCCTTCAGTCTTCTATTTCTGTCTCTTAAGTTCCTGCAGTGCAATTACACTGTCACTGTTGATGAAACCCATCTCTCTCAAATCGGTTCCCTTTACTCCAAAAGTTTTCTCATTTCTAATACTTCTGTCCCCTTTCTCCCAGTGCTACTTGCTCAGCTGCTCTGTGCAAGTGTGCTGCTCAAGCTGGCCCCACACTTAGTTCTGAAGAAGACTGGAAGAATGGTAACAGAGATGTGGATTTCCAGTCTTGCACTAAATTAAGATGCTGCTTCTAGGTTTTCCTTATCTTCCCTCTCTGCTGTGGGGTTACTGATACCACCCACATATACATTGACAGGGAACTGCTTCTGGGGTCTAAGTACCTGCAGCCTGATGGAGACTCTGCCCCTGTACTGCAAGCAGGCACCATCACCAGGCACACAATCAGCTGCCATCACCAACAGTTTTTGTGCCTCAGAATGAGGGCCCTCAGGCTACTCTGCTAGTGTAAAGTGGGAATAGTGACAATTTGCCTTAATTCAGTGAATTGCTGTCTGCTGGACTCCAGCAGTGGGTATATTTTGCTTTTGTTTGTCTATCATCATTTTGTTTGTCTATCAGTGTGAATACCCACAGCAGGAGACTGAGAAGCTGTGGTGACAGCCTGCTACAGCTGCAATAACTAAGCCTGCTATGAAACCAGGAATCAGAGCCCACATTTTTGTCTGAGAAACATCAGTTTAGAACTTCACCCTGTACATAACTTATGTTCTTCACTTTTAGTGGTTTTCCATTTGTGTAGCAGAAAGGGTTTTATTTGGGGAGTTTTCTCCCAATAACAAAAAAAATTTGCTTTGTTCCATAGTAGACTTATTTGACATGTTTTTGCATTCATATGTTGACTTTAGAAATAACCAAAAAGTTCACTGCTCATTACATAAATTTTAACTAAAATCCCTGCTCACCTCCACACTACTGTAGGCTGATGGTAAATTGCTAGAAAGGAGAATGGATTATAATGAGACCTAAGAAATACTGGATTGTGATTGTAACAGCTGGTATATTTGACACAAGCTCATGAGCTATGTTATTAAGTAGAATTCAAGCAGCTGAGAGGGAGCTGTTTGTTTCTTCTGAGGATTTGGCTTTCAACTAGTTCCTGCAGTTTCACTTCATTCTGGTTCTACAGAGCAGCTGGAGAGAGAATGTCTTTCAAAAATAGTAGTGTGAGTGCTTTCCCTTTGAGCAGCAGCTCTAGATAGACCCTAAAGAAGAATTCTTTGCATGTGGGTTGATATGCTGTACAGAAGAAATTACATGCTATTAGCAATCTGTCCAGAATCACTAGACATCTGCAAAGAAGTTGTTTCCAAGATATTTCTCTCTTTTATTTATCTCAGTTTCCAGTTCTGTCACTTTACAGCACAAAATACAGTTGCATAATAAAGAAGAGAAAAAGGAGGGTAAAAACATGCTGCCTGAAGAGGTGGTGGAGTTGTTCTGCAGATTTAATAGAAAATGTACAACATATGGTTAGATACAGGTTTCTGTGGAGCCATTTGCAAGCAGCATTTAGATTGTTGCAAATATACTATTCATATCTAAATAATAATCCTTATGTATAATTCTACAATGAAGAATTTTAATTCTTTCTGCAATAAAAATGAAAGCAAAAAAAAAATCTCTGTGCTGACAGTGGGAATAGATCAGCATTGATTTATACTGCTTAAATTCTGAGCTATGTGAAATATTTGGGAAGTATATTCTCTCTGTGGATGTGGTATTGAAGTTCAATTAGGTGATAATAATAGACGTTATTGAATCATTGTACTGATTTTTTACCAAAAAAAAAAGTACATATGAAAATATTATTTTACTCTGGGGGTGGAGTAACTCTTAATTTCTTCATCCAAATATTTCACAATGTATAACTAGTGTATGTGAGATTCCATTTTGTGCTTTGTCTCCGTAGATTAAGTCTGAGGTTATTTTTCATTAAGTTGGGAGTTAAGTAGGTGATAACATCCTTCTCTTATTAGCTTAGAGAAGATAAAAGCATAAACCAGCCAGTAGAAGATTACCACGTTTTTGATTCAGTTGGCAGATATGAAGACGTTCCATGAGATTCCCAAAGCTGACTTTAGCAAAGAATCTTTCTATCTTCATATCTCTTTTCAAAAATTTAAATTGCTTCTATTAAAAAATATGTAGGCATAATCTTAATATTATAAATACTATTTGAGTGAACAGAAATGTGGATGCAGTTTGGGAAGTTTCTTATCCAATTAGCTCTTTAAAGGATCAGATTAGAAATTCATTACAAAACACCACTTTGTGCCACCCACCAATTCTGCTGCTTCAAGCTAACTGAAGATCATTAAGAAGACTGAACGCCTGAAATCAGAAACAGACAGACATCATTGCTGCTCTTGCATACTCTTCGTATCTCCAGCAATAGGTAGAGATAATGGCATCCTTGCTCCAGGAGAAACAGAGACTCTTTTAAAAGTCTCCTTTGCACTTGCAGCACGTCTTGCTCAGCAGATCAAATATGAGACAGATAGGAAACAAGGTTAATTTGCTTTAAGTTAGCACCAACTCTTGAGATCAATTTATGGTGAATGGTAATTGTCCTGTGGACTTTTTTTTTTGGCAGGATCAATTGTTTGTTATTTTCAGGCAAAAGAAATCTGAAAGATTTATAAGATGAGTAGGGAGCTTTCTCCCACACCTTTCAAAAACTGCAGGAAGCCACATGCTTTGTTTGCCATTTGTTTGTAAAAATGCAACAGTTGAATAATGTTGGTAAATGTGGCTGATAAATGAGTCCAGCTTCTGTATCATCTGTGCCAAAAGCTTGCCTCTGCCATACTCAGACTGTGTTTCCACCCTATGTGCAAATGATTGAGAAGGAATTTGGAGATGGGCGCATAAAAAATCCTGTGCCGCTTCCAGCATGATAGATGCCAGTGGGATTTTGTGGTTTTGGCAGGTGATTGCCCTAAACAGAGCTGTCATGAAACATTTGTAAAACAAATCTTTATTTTCCTCCAATCAGTAAATGTAAGGGCTCATTTTGCCCAGGGCTAAGTTCACAGAATTGGGCAAACTGCAAACTTTTCTTAAGCCAGAAACTGAGAAGAGGATGAACATGAAGATTTGAAAGCTGAAAAGGAGGAGTGGTATGTAGTGCCAGTGTCTCATACAAATCTTGCTTGGCTTCCTCAAGAAAAAAAAAAATTAGCATGTAGTTAAACAGCAGATTCAGTTTCTTAGCTCACTGTTTACATTGCAAGTCTTGTAAATTTGTATACAAGCTTTTGTATTCCCATAGGTCTTAGCTGGTCAGCCATCTGACTTTAATTTCCTAGTAAAGCAAGAGATAAAAGAGAGGTCAGGAGGTGGTAAAATATTCTGAAGAATTTGGATTTTGTTTTACATGTTTAGGTCTGATATTCTTTACTCGGCACCTTTAATTGCTTACATTAACCCACCCAACCCTGATGAACTCCTTCAAATAGTAGCTAATTAAAGCAGTACAGTATGAGGGGGCTCTTGTCATTCAGCTACATGAAGGCTCAAAAGCTTGTTTTAACATCCAAGTCTTATGTAAACTGACATAACTCAAAAGCAAACAAGGACAATCACTCTAGCAGCAGTGCTACTGGAGTAGAGTCAACCTTCAATTAACAAAGAGCTGTCTTCTTTCTGGCATAACGGGCCAGTTCTTTTGTTTCTGATGTTTCAAATGCATTGAACTACCAAAAATACTCTGTGACTAGTTCATCTGAAGGGCTAGATGTGTCCTGTTTGTTTCTTTTCTTCAGTCTTTAGGCAATCATCTGCTTTTGCAGGCTAAGCAAAATAACCATACTAGTTGCTTTTGGAAACTGTTTCAGTCCTGTTACTGCTTTGTAGTTGTATTGTCCCTAGGGGGCCAAGTTGTCCTTAATTTTTGCAAGCTGACTAGATGATTTTACAGTCCAATAGATCCTAAGGATCATCATGTTGAAAAGGATATGCTATGAACTTCACTCCCTTCCATTTCTCTTTAAAAACTCTTTTTTGTTGTTTTCTTCAAACTAACAGCTGCAGAACAAAGTCGGCAGCTTACAATGCCGTTTCTTAATGGATGCTATTTTCCCCAACTTGCTGTTAAAAACACTATTCATAGTATACAGACAATTTCAATCTTCTTCCTTTTATCACGCAAAACTGGTGAATAACTGAAACCTTCTCATCAGTATTTGCTGCTTGCAGGGTATCTCTTACAAACATGATTTAGTCTGTGCTCAGCCTTTTCCTTCCAGAGTTGCTTTTATTTCCATTTATATTCTAGAGGGAAGAATAAATAATCTTCCTGATTCCAGGCAAGATTTACAGCTGCTGAAATGCTTTAGGCCATCATTGCCACACTGCTGCAGGAAACTACAGTGGTGGTTCTGAGCACGCCTGGGCAGAATTAGTTCAATGTTAAATGCCATCAGCTTTTCTAATTTGCTTGAAGAGTCTTAAGTTAATATGGTTATTAACTGACCCAAGGTCAAAAGTAAAGATTTACTGAGATAACAAAAAGGAGTTACTCAGCCATATTTCTTTTATTGATAGACTGTGACAGTTGTTAATAGAATTAATAAGTGGAGCTGGTGACTAAGATGCCCTTTTTCTAAATCATACCTTGCAGACTTTTTTTCTGTCTAGTTCCGACTTGAAATTACAGTTAAATGTTTTAACTTACATGCTATTAAATATAGAAATAATTTAGTGAAGCGTGAAAGGCCTTCTCTCTAGAAGTGGCTATGTGTAGTGTTCAGTTAAAGAATAAAATAAAACATTACAGCCATGTAATGAGTTGTTTTTTTTAAATGGAGAGAGTTTACATGGTTGTCATTTGTTTTGTTTTTATTTTTTTTCCTCTTGCTTCAAGTGGGGGCATGGAAAGCAATGTACACATGCTAATATGCATACTTGAAGTCTTTATGAATACTTCCAACCGTTGTTTCCTTTAAATATGTTCTGCATTTAAAAATAGTCTTAATCATTAGAGAGGACAATTTATGGCTGTTTAATTACAGGAATGGTTTTGAAGTTTAGCTCAGAAAAAGTAAAACAGTTTTAACTGCAGGAAATTCAGAGAAGCAATTGAATTGCTGATAAATTTGACGTGCTGGCAGCTCTGCTGCTCAGTCAGAGGTCTTGTTTCTGAGTTTTAAGAATTGGAAATTCTTATATTCTAGTCAGTTTAGTTTTTATGACTTGTCCAGTAAGAGAAATAGTCTTAAAATAAACAGAAAGGAATTGAATTAGTCTGCCTGATGATTTAACTCACAACATAAAAGCAGCTTCTTAAATCATAGTTCTCTCTTGAAGCCTCTTGTTTGGCTTACATGAAAAGAACTACAAGAGTTCACATCTCTTGTATTTAATTTAAGGGAAATATACAAACACTTTATTCAGGCTCATTTTGATCCTGTCCATTATTCATCAGACAATTCAATGACTATTGTCAGAGAAATCTCAGTAATAAGAAGGAAAACAATGAGTTAGGAAACTATCATCTTTTTGTCCTGTTGTGTAGAGGAAGATTTTTATTGTTACATTACTTATATAAAAAGCCATCTAGGTGGTGTGTCATAGGTGTTGCAGGGAAAGGAACCTGCAGAATAAGCTCAGTTTTAATCTGTTCCTCCCCTTGAATAATAACAACTTAAGAATTCATCAATGGAACTGCTGGTGTTACCAAACTCACCTGTCATGGGGTAAGGCTCAGCTGTTCATGGTTGCAAATCCAAGCTGCACTTACCCAAATGGCATGTTCTCATCCCATTGTTTTTAATGGAATTTACCAAAGCAAGTTTATTTGTAATCTGAACATCCACTGAAACCTGAGGGCTGAAACAGCTAAAACAGTTGATTTCTGTCCCATATATCTATACAAGTGAGATAGAAGTAGTCTGTAGCTGCTGGTGGTAGAGAGAGCTCAATGAGAGAGTTTTGTGATCCAATGGCTTTTTCATAAGTGATCTATGCTGTAGATCTAACAGAGGGACTGTTTTCACTGTCTTTGTATTTGTGATCATTCTACTTTTTTCCAGTATCTGTGATCAAAAAATCTGGAAATTCCTCTGTTGACTTCAATCCTAGTATTAAAAGAAGCACTTTACTGTCTAAACATGGGACAGCCATAATATACTAATTTCCAGTGAATACTCTTTATATTTCATACATGTTTTAAGAGTGTAAGAGACACTCTAAAATAATAGTGTTTAATTTAATTTATTCTCCTTGTATCCATGAACACATCAAATTAATGGGCAGTGGAATGTGGAATTGCCTATGCATGAAGAGGAGCATAGGGTCTCTGGCAAAGGACATTACAGTAATGCAAATTAACTCCTTAGGCTTTTTGTGTTTAATGAAGACTGTGTAAAGTCTGGAACTCAATAATTCTGTGCCTAAAATCATGGCTTGTTTTTGAAACTTCAGTATTCAAACTTGTCAGTTTGGATTCTCATCATACTTTGTTTCTTGTGCTAATCCTTTCATAGCCTGCATTACATGTAGTTCACTAGTTTTTAGTTGTCCTTATTGTTGTTATTATTGCAAGTTTACTGCTTCCTTCTAAATCAAACCACTAATAACAAGACTCTTGGTAAATACCTTTTTGCAGTGTCTGCTGAAGGTACAGCTTGTCACTTAGGCCTATACTATGACCCTGCCCTGTCCATGTCCTAATGCCAAAATATACTTATGACATTTATATTAAACATCAAGCAGAAACTGAAACCCAAGAGGTTCCCTTTGAACATCAGGAAACATATTTTTACTGTAAGGATGACTGGGCACTGTAGTGATTTGCAGTGATTGCCCAGAGAGACTGGGGAGTCCTTGTCCTTGGAGATAGTAAAAAATTATCTATACATGCTCAGGTTCCTGGCCAACAAGCTCTGGGTGGCCCTGCTTGAGCAGCACGGTTAGACCAGATGACCTTCAGAACTCCCTCCACACAGGTCTCTTCCAACCTCAACCATCCTGTGAACTTTCACTCATAGCTTCATAAAAACACAGCCCTTGGCTATCTGGAGCACTTTGCATGAAAACATCAGGGAAAAGGAAAGCTTTTCTTCCTTACTCCTACTGCACTACTGCTGCAGCACAATTGCTGTAGAGCAATGGGAGTAACTCCAGAAAGAACAAACCCTGAGCTGGCTGGAGAACTCCTACTCTTTGCTACCTTGTCTGAGGACACTGTCAGTGTAGATTTTAGCCATTTGAGGACCAGCCTCTGAATGATACAAGTAACTGACTTAAAATACTTGTGATGATGTCAGATTAAGACTATGTAGTGATTGAGGAAGACCATCTTTTTGAGGGCAAACAGAACAAAAAGATGTAGTAGTTACTTGTTCTGCTTGCTCAGTGGGTTGCTAAGGTTTTCTAATGGTCAGTTCAAGGGAGATGGCAGAATATGGAAAACCTTGAGTTTTGGTCCCTTTTATCCAAGGGATTCAGACTGATGAGAGTAATTTCATTAAGCTGTTGTTCTGGTGTTGGAGTAAAATATTAAAGTGAGAGAATGAAGTTAGGAAAAAAATGTCAAATAAAGTAGACACCTTTGGTACCTTGTTCATATTGTTATACTTGTGTAATTGATAACCATCACTTAAAACTCTTGCAAGTGTCACATAACATTGGCTGAAACAAACAGCTCCCTGTTTGCTGCTGAGTTACCATTAAAAATAAAATAGAATTCCCTTTATGTACACAGAATGATTTTAGCCTTTTCTGTGCCCTCCACCATGGTCTATGAGTGTAGTTTAGAGTGAAGGCATCACTCTAAATCACTTAATGGTATTGGAATTAAAATATACAGTCAAATTTACAAGCCTAGGAATGAATCTTCTGAAAGCACTTTATGCTGCATTGAGGATGTAATTATTGATTCCCCATGCAGTTTATTAGGCTACTCCACCCCACCCCCTGCTTTCACACAGGTGGTGTTGCAAATCACCTCTCAATGGTCACCTGCTTGAAAGCAAAGTTTCATATGCAAAGTGCTGTTCTTTGTTTAGTCATGATAGCTTGCAAGATATAAAATGAGGCAGCTATTTAAATTTGTTGTTACAGCACTTGAGCTGGGTACACAAGATTAAATATAAAGAAAATTAGGAAGCAGATGCTTGTGGCTTAACAGGAGAATTGAGCTAAAAGATACTCTTTGTTACTGCTGGATATGAGTAATTTTACTAAGGCAGCTGTTTCCTTAATCAGGAAAAACACCAGCCTCTTAAGATGACATCCAGATGTTTTCTGTATCACTTCACAATATAATGAGTTTCCGTTTTATATGCCATATTTTTAATTTCAGTCGCATTCACTTATATCCAATATACTTTCAAATATATATATCGTCTTCCTGAACTATAGAAGACCTCACTACTAAACATGCGACATATTCTGTACTCTTGACATTCTTGACTGGTGTTAGTCCATGAGCTGCTTCCAGGGCTGACACTGTCTTTAACCAGCATCCAAACATGTGAATATTGGACTTCCATAGATTGGAGAGGGCTTGTTTTGTTGGGGACAGAGAGGCCTTGGGAAAGAGTTTTTTAGTGTTAGTGTCTCTTCATACTTCAGTTGTACAGTTGTATGGTGTCTCTTAAGTGGTACCTGTTGTTCAAAGCAACACATACCATAGTGTTAATTCATTTAAGATCCTGTTCCTCTTATGTGGATATTGTGTAAAAACCGAGATTTAAAACTTCCACTAGCTCTTAGTTGTGGGCTCAGTCCTCCATCATGGCTGCTGACTCTTTTTATGCCTGCTAGCTTGCCATCTGTCCTTGCTTGAAACAAATGCTTTATTTGACTGGAGACCTGCAGTTCCAGGCTTTCTGTTGCTGATAGGACACAAAGTTGGCATCCCAAATCTTTGACAGTGATTTCCTGACACTGAGCTGTTTCATAATTTAGGTATTGGGGGTGGTGTGGTATTTCAGAGTCTTAAAATTTGAGCACAGGTTTTGCAGGTGTGAGTCTTGTTTACCTGTATTTGGGGCCCTGGGAGCCAGTTGCCAGCGCTCAGTTAATCCGTACGTGTGCAGTAAATCCTACTCATTTACTCTTTGTGCATGCTGCTTATCGCACTTCTTGAAAAATTAAAGCTGCCCTGAGTCAGGGGTGAGGAATTCTCAAAGGCTTTTGTGAGTAACAAATTCCTTTTGTTATTACAGGCAATCATTGCAGTTTGTTTACTGCATTCATCACCGCCTTTTCTTGAATTATTGCAGCAGGGATATTATTAAATGCTTGGTTCATAAGCTCTCCAGTGCTAGTGGGTTGTAGCTAAGCTTCTAATTGTTCAAGTATACATAAGCTTTAAAAAAACTTAGGCTTTTTGACGATAGTAGATAAATGAGCAGTTGTTTTTCTCCCGTGGTCTAAAAGTTCTTCCTCGTAAATGGTTCTTGGAGTTTGTGTAATCAATCCTAAATGCACATGAAAAGTACAAAATAAAATAAGCAAATATAGTAGGAACAAAGTCTTCCTTTATGATTTTTTGAATTCTGCAGTTATCTAGCAATTCCTGTCTTCATTTTAACGTTTTAATGTGCAAGTGAGGTATCGAAAACTTACTGTACATTACGTTATTTCTTTGGTTTATGCCTTGCACTCTTTTTTGACAAGTTTGTACAATTTAATTCTGGCCTTTCTAAAATAAGATTCTCAAACATAGTGTATCTACTTAGAAATTCTTTAGTTAAAAAATAACTGAAGTAATTACATACATTAGCTACTGCTGATAACTTGAGGGGGCTTGTACTTTTGAATGTGCATTTGAATGAAGTCTGGAAATCTCTCACTAATCCAGTTACTTCCATTCGATTAAGTTCTCTACAATCTTTTCCACAGAGGGGATACTCTTCATGGTGCTATGTGTCTTCTTTGGTACGGCAGTCAGCTAGAAAAGAAAATTAATTTTCTTGCCGCCAGTGAAACTGTAACAAAAAAAGGCTAATTGAATAAAAGAAGGGTCTTTTTTTCCTTTTTTTTAAATGTAATCTAATTTATGCAAAAAACAGGTTTTTTATGTGAACTTTCTTCTACGAGCTGGTGACCAGCATATTATATGCTGGGGAAAGGGTAGTACAAATCTAAAAGCTTACTCATGTTTGTTACTGCCTGTAGTTGTGAAAAAGACACGTGCTATTCTAGCAGTTTGCAGGTGAGTGGTTGCTCACAGATACCACAAGCTGCCCGAATCTCTCCAGTAAGTAATTTTCATATTTCTACAATCACTGTTTTCAAAAGCTTTGTGAAGAGTTGTACAGATGGGCACAGGTGCTTTGGGTTTGATGTTATGCTTGCAAACTGGAAAGCCTTCCCAAAACTCAGAATGGTGAAGAATGTGATGCTGACTGGTGTGGATGTGTGCCATTGTGTTGATCAGCTCGACTGATCTTTGACTTTGCACTGTCCCCCTCTTCTCTATCCTGGTAGGAAAACTTGAGACTGGATGTAGTCCTGGAGGTGCGCTCGTATTGGTGTGGCATTTCACATGCTCAAGTCCAGCAGGACCAGGGCTGGCACAGAGCTAGGAAATTGGTCTTGAACACAGTCTGTTTCCTGGGGAAAATGCTCAAAACACACTCTTAACACTTGTGGATCTAGATGCACAAAATACTTCTACAGCGGTGAAAGTCCTCTTTGAAGACCATTTGGCTTCTTCTGTTAGCACTGATGATCACACTCATGTGACTCATTACAATGCTTGTTTCCAGAAATGTTATTAATTGTCTGCTCACCTTTTAGCACTGAATATTCGTAAATTACTTCAACTCAGCTGGAAGTGAGGACTGAATAAAATACGACTCACTGGCACCTGCTAGTGTCAAGGTGACAGTAATTGTAAAAGCATTAGTTGCTGATGAATTAACAACAGCATCTGGGTAACTTATCCAGCTGTCATAAACCCTGAAAATTTGTTACAGGAAATAGGTTTCAAGTAATATTACAGTTAGGTATAGTATCACTTGGTATTGCAGATAGTGGCAGAATTCAGCTTACACTATTTCAAATATTCTGTTATGTCAGGTGGAGTACCACAATTTTGGTAGCGTTTCTAGTCTTTCATTGTAAAAAAAAAAAAAAAAAAAGGAAAAACAGGAAAAATCCTGGATTGTCCTTCAGTAAAGAAGGTATTGGAACAAGTTGTTCTGAGAGGGTTCTTTTTTGTTAGCAGATCACTTTAAACCCAAATCAACATTTGTTATGCTGAGAGGATTTCTATTCAGTGTTCTGAAGAGCAGGAAAGTGGCCTGTCCCTGTTCATTTTTCTGCTCTCGTTTTCTGCTCTTGCACTGAAATATTCATTCCTTACCCTACTGGGAAAGGCAGTCAGGTACAGGAAAGAAAGCAATAAATCTTACTTAGTGACTTGTCAGTTTTTATCTGTAAATATAAAAACAAAAATGAGAAATGCTTAATTTGATAGAATTAGAAATGTTGAGAAAATGTCTTTGTCAATTGAAAAAAAAAGATTAAAATATAGTACTCCTTCCTTTGATGTTAAATTTTAACTTCTGGTTCCCTTTATGTGGAGGACTTCTTAAGGCAGAATTCTGGCTGTTCTTTAATTTATGATGCTGTACCATGTTATGCCTTTTTTAAAATTAGATGTGCCACATATGCAATTCTAAGATATTTGTTTCCTGTGCTTTTCTTTTCTTCCTGATTAGCAATAGCAATTAAAACTACAATGAGGTAATCTGACATTTTCAAAGAGATTTGTCATTCCAGCCAGAGGAAACATTTTTGTTTATCCATAGGAGATAACATTCTTGCACTATAATGAAAGCCAGTGCTCACCAGATGACAGGTCTTGTCTTTGCCCTGTGGTTGCATCTTTGCAGGCAGAGCCTTGTTTCTCTGTGGGAACACTCTTTTCCCTAATAAGATTTATTAATGGACGGAAGAGTCTGCAAGATCTGATTGATTGTGGTGTTGGGTGTTCTAACATTAGCATCACAGTTCTGGATGTATGGTCTCTTAGTTAGTTAGTTTGTTCTCTCTTATGAAGACCAAAAATACTTATATGTATTTAAGAAATATTTAAGGCTATCTAATGAGTGAGAAAATAATGTCTTGTTCCCTGGCTTGGTGTGTGAGTTGCCAATGGAATGAACAGACTGTAACAGGAAAGACGAGTGTGCGCAGCAGTAAGTGGATTTCTTGTTTACCTACCAGTGCTTATTCAAATATTGCTCAAAGAATTGCTGCCTTGGAGTAATGGTGGTGGTCTGACATGACTTTTGTGTTTGTAAGGGACTCACGATTGGTAACTTAAAGGACAATGAAGGTGCTTCTTTATTAACCCTGAGCTTATTTTAACAATTCACAGTCTACTAATATAAACAGAGATTGAAATAGAAAGTATAGTAACTCTGTCCTCTGTCTACTCTATTGTATGATTATAGTAAGTATCTAATTTGCTTTAGTGCTGATTCTGAGTCGGACTGCAGAGTGTGAAGGAATCTCTACGTATTTTATGGAGGAGTCCATCTTACAGAGGACCTTCACACAGTATGAATCAACATTATACTTTTAAAAAATGCTGGTAACACCTTAGAGTTTAAAAACATAATTGTCTCACATCCAAAGTCTGACTACTAGCAAAAATTAGGTTAAAGAGAAATGCTTGAGAGAAAGCATTTCGTATCATGCCCAACTTTATAGTTTTAAATACTGATCATGTATTTGTGACTTGTGTCAATTATAATTTTCTTTCCTGAACCACAGTGCTTCACTTAAGAGTAATTTTCTTTGTTGTAGTATGGTGTTTAGCTGAGTTAAATATCAGTGCAAATTTTAGTGGCTTCATTGCTCTTTAAAAATAATCATAGTACTTTGCTGTGAATTCTCAGTTTAAAAGAAGGAATTGACGGCAGTGTGGCTTACTCTGTGCACCACCTGGTAAAGGGAATGCCAATATGCCAGGTAAATAACTCTACAGTCCACCTTCTTTAAAAAGTATGCTGTCTAGATATGATAGAGCATTGGAGAAAGTGATAGAGGCCTCAGGAGTGCTTTGTGGACTTTTATATTTTTTGAATGAACATTTAGACTAAACATGGAGTGAAGGGTGGGTTCAGGTATAGGACTATGACAGCTTCTCCCAGGTCTGACCCAGTTGGAGTACTTCATGTAAGTAATCTTCCTGCTGGATGAGCATACATGAGGAAAATCCAGGAAAGGCCCTTGAGGCTCTAAAGATAACCACTGTGTGGGAATTTTGCCCTGGATGTTCTCCTTATTATATATAATGTCTCTGATTTTTGTGCTCTGTCATTTCTGCCTTTGTTTTGTGCTTCTCGTAATGGCTGTCATAGTTTGTGCTTAAACAATCACTTTACTGGTGGTAGTGGGGAAGGATCGGGGCTTGGCAAAAGTTGAAATTCAATTCAGAAGCAGAGATAATAAGTAGAAGTTCCTATTGTTTACTTACTTTTATTACCCAAAAAAAAAAACAACCTTACCTAGCACAGTATTTTTTTCTTGTCCAATACTGCAGGTTTCTGCAGAAGAAAAATACAGTGAACATTGTGGATGATGTGCAATAATTGCAGCCCCTGCTTTGCCTACTATTATTATTATTATTATTATTATTAGCTTTTAAAGCTGCAAATTGAGAAATAAACGGTTTCCTTTATTTATCTTCACCTTTTTACCCTTGCTGAAAGAGTATAATTTTACTGCATGAGGCTACAATTTATTGTGCTCATTCATTCAGTGTTGTAGTCTTGTCATTATTGTCTATGCCATCCTACTTCATAGATAGTGATTTACCTGTCAGTTGTTCAGCCATGTAAAAAAAGACCTAGAGATAAAAGTAGACAATGTCCATAGCTGATTTTTATTTTTAACTTTGGAAGGAGAAGGAAAATCACCAGCATGCATTAGTAATAACCTGTTGAAATTCTTATGTAAACAAGAAGTGCATCGTCACCTCAGCACTTGTTTCAAAATTGTATGATTGTTTTAAAATATTTTTAAATTCTTTTTTTCTAATTACCTACTATGAAAATTGTTTAGTGCATTAGAAGAGGTGCATTTTGGACAAGAAAGAAGTTAGAATGCCTGGCTTTACTGTGTATTCTAATGTTGGTGTTCAGGGCACTAGCTGTGACAGAACTAAATTACCTTTTCCTTTTATATCCGTACATGGAACAATACTTACTGCTTTGTATTTCATGTGTTTATTTTTTGATAGCCCTTGTTTGTGACATTTCCATAAAGTAGGCAATTTTTATTTTGAGAGAATTTGTGTTGTTTATGTATAAAATAAATGCAGTAGGATTTTAAAAATATGTTAGAGTTGGTAGAAATACTTCAAAGTAATGCATTATTACTCTACATCAGTTTTTTGTCCAGAAGCAATTATTGTAAAAGATCTCATTCTGGGCTCACATGTAATGTTTTTAATGATGAAGGATTGATATAGCCTGCAAGGTCCAGCAGGTACTGAGCCTTGCTGCCTCTGCTGTGGTTAAGTGTGTGTGTTTTGAAGGGGAGATCTCCTTTTGTCCTTACATAAACATCTAAAAAGAATACAGTGGCACCTTTAACAGCATTCCATAAGACATCTATCTAGCCCCTTTAGGTAATTCCATAAGACATCTATCTAGCCCCTTTAGGTATGACTAAAGGTCAGGGGTTTATGCTGTGCAACAGATGCTTCTTCAGAATGTCAGGGTCCTCCCTGGGCCTGGTCCTCCTCCCATGGCTGAGGAGGATGATTGCAGCCACTCTCCTGTCAGTACTTCAATGTTTCAGGGCAGAGAGGTTGATGGGTTGATCACAGTATATGCTGTGAAAGGCGGAGGGAGGCCTCTCTTGTGCTAAAAGAGTAAAGGATAGGTTTGGCTTCAGCAGACCAAGGTGAAAAATGGGGCTGTGAAGCGAGGGAAAGCTTGTGCGCTCCAGGTGGGTTACTGTCCCTTGCTCCTCCCAAGGAAATCTGCTGTGAGGTGATTATGTTCTGCACCAACTCATTCTGAGTGTCCACCAAGGCTTTTAGCCTTGGGAAGACTGAATTATGTGCTGGATAAAGATCACAAATCCATAACTAATTCTCATCAGAATCCACATAATTGGTAAACTGGGAAGTCAGAAATATCATGGATTGTGAAGGGATTTCCAGGCAAATTGTTTTCCCTGCTGCTTTGTTTCAAGTTTCTCCCAGGACTCTGATGCAATCCACTCAAGAAAGTTTTCTGACTCCAGACATAATTTGGCTTGAAATTACTTAATCTCCCTCAAAATATCTTTTACTGTAATTCTAAATCTTGGACTGTTGCCAGAGAAATCTTGAGATCTGTATCATGTGGAGGGACCGTTGGATGGGATAGTCTGGAGCTTCTTTATAGTAACATGATTGTTCCAGAGTTTTATATTTACTCTTGATCACATATTTTTCAATAATAAAAACCTTCCTTCAACTTGGCTTTTAGAAAGTAGTGTTTTACAAATTGTATTTTATTTTTGTGGAAAGAAATTTCTTAATTACCTTGTTTTGCCCAGCAAATGTTTTTATATATTCATATAAACATATATGCATGGCTGCACCACAAGATGCATCAGACGTACAAACTGATTTCTAATACATAAATAAATATAAATCCATCATAAATATGCCTGAGGAGAAAAAACGAGTTAAAGGAACCATTATTAGAAAGAGAGAGCGATGAAGGTGACTTTGCTATTTTGACTACTACACCTGGGATAATCCCTTTCAGTGTTGCACAAGATCCCAGTGTAATTCCAAGCAGATAGGCTTTAAACATCCATATATTGAAATCACTAAATAGGTTTCTATATTTAAGTTGGAACAATATTGTTTCTAATTAAAAACTCTCTTAGTAGAGCACTCAGTGCACAAACAGTAAGGTTAATGTAACCTGAGCTGAGCTGGCAGTTGAAGGAAAGCAAAATCCTCATTGTTCCAGCTTTTTAACTAAAAAGAACACAAAAGTTCCTCTTGTTAAATTGTCTGTCATTCTTGCGGGTGTATGGTAAGCACTTGGAGTCTTTCTGCTTCATGTTTTTGAAATGGAAGCTGAAACTCTTTAGATGCTGCATATCAGTTAAGTTTCATTGGCTGCAGGCTTATATTCCAATATATAATTGATTAATTGTGGCACTGACACTCTCTGGATCTAAGCCAGCTGAGTCCATAAAGACTACAGCACTGCAAAATGTGTGAGGTTTATTTTTTTGGTGATGTGGGAAGGTGTTTTTGCCACAGTCTGCCTGTGCAAGGTTGGCAGCACAGCAGCCACGTGGCGATGCAGACCAGGCTCCCGCAGCGTGCTGAGCCCCATGATAAAGCTGACAGAGAGCAAAGGCAGCCTTGCTGCAGCTGTGTCCCCAGGCTCCAGGAGGACGTGGCACTTGGGGCAGGGAGCTGCTGGCCAGCCAGCCAGGGTGCAGCAGCATCCTTGGCTCATGGCCCCTTCCCTGGCTGCCCCTGCCAGTTGTGACCTGCTCTGCAGTGTCGGGTCTGGCTGTACTGTGGCTCTGGCTCGATGCCAGTGGTGCCAGGAGCAGGTCATCTGGGCAGTGTCACTGTGTGTTCCTGCTGTGTGAGTTCTCTCTTCACCTCTCAGGTGCAATGGAAACAGACTGTGCTGCTTCGTTCCTTTGACGTCACGCTAAAGGAGCAAGGATGCTTCATTTATGCTGAGATGGATTGTACCATATGCTCAATAATGATATTAGCTAAATTAATTTAGTTGGAGCAACAATGCATTTTCCAACACTTGGTTTCTTCTTAACTTTCAGGTTTTCCGAAAAAAGGCAGTGGAGCTTGGAGAGAAATTGCTACCTGCTTTCAACACTCCCACTGGGATACCTTGGGCATTGCTTAATATCAAGAGGTAAAATTATTGCTTTTTGGTGACTAGAACACATAAAAAATTTTGTGTAATCCATCTTTGCCACAAAACTATTGCAATTGCTGCAGAGGTTTTGTCCTTCTGGTTCTATAGTTTAAATTGGGAAATTTAAGTGGATGTATGTTGCACACAGAAGGATACATACAGAAATACATTTATTCATTGCAGAACAGTGTGCTTTTGTCAGTTAGTATGTTGCTCATCCTGAAGTTCTTTTAGTGTTGTTTTAGGTAGGCTAAGAGCATTAGGACATGTGCTACTTTGAAATTTTTCTAGCCACTTTGTACTCTTATTTTTACTTGTTCTCAAATGTGGTATAAGCACGTTCTTCATATCAAGAAACAAGAGGAATACCGGCTACAAGAGGCTCACTGTTTTCTACCCTCTCCCAAGGAGTGGTTTTGCTTTGGGCAGTCATGGTTTGAAGACAGCTCTGTATTTGCTGCTCTTTAGGAGATGCTTGCTTTCCTGAAGTCACTCTTGCCTCCGGTATCTGGCTCCAGACGTCAGCAATTTCTTGGTCCAACACAGGACTGCTACCTGTGATACTGTGCTGGTAAAGAAAATGGTTTCTTTGCACTGCTTGGTGAAGAATATTGAAAATTACACCTGTGGGGTGTATTTGTAAGGATACGTCAACTGTCTTCATACTGATAATAAACCCCAGCATCACTCATCAGAAGAAGGTGAATAAAAAGGAATTTCACATGTGCGTGTGATGGTGATGGGGTTTTTTGAGTGGCTGCCTCCTTGACAATCCATTGTTCCCTGCTTGCTCTGTATTTAGGAGTACACCTTTTCCCCATAGTGGGATGGACATTGACATGTTGCTTGATTGGCTGTGTTTGCTTCTAGCTTCCCAGTAAACTGCTCAGGGCCAGTCCTACAGAAACCTCTGGCATATCAGTTCAGACAGGCTTTTCTCCCACCTTCCTTTCAAACAGCAGTGAGGTAGAAAGCCAAAAAAAAGCACATCTGTGTGTGGGAGCAGGAGGTAGTTAGTGACTCCTGAACTTTCTCATCATTGAAGGGGCTGGTTAACTGTTGCCTGGTGATAATCCGTGGACTTTGGCTGGTTACTTACATGCATGCTAACATATTTTTCACAACAGCCTTTAATAAGTTCTGCACAAATTCAGTAGTACAGCAGCTTGAGGCATGCTGGTTATTTTTTTTTAAGCTGTTAGAGAAAATTCTGAATACAAAAGCCTTGCATATGTTTGTAATTGCAACACAATGATACCTTGCTCTGCATAGTATATTTAAGCATGCTTAAAGTATTCAGGCTAAAAATGCATCTTTTATATAGCCCTTATCTAAATCCCTACTTAACTGTTAATATTTCAATGTTCTTTTTGCATATAGTTCACATTATGTTGTTGATCTTTATGGTTTCTTCCTATCCTTCTCACAACAACTGCTGTGGAGCACTACAGATGTCAGCTGCAAACAGTACAAGGTGGTAATGCAAAAGGGATTTGTTTCTTACCTGGCACAAAAGTAAAAGAGAATTTCTGCTGAGATAATTTCCTTTGCTGTGGCAGAAAAATTGGCATGAAATGCTGGGTTCTTGGATATTCATTCTGAATCCTTGCACATCTGCCTAGCTTTGACCTTCAGTAGATGACTCTTCCTTAATACTGTGAGTAAACAAATATGCTGTCATCCAGGCTTAGGAAATGCTAAGCCACTGAAGCCTGCATACATTGCAGATCGAATATGGCTCATTTCTGATTAGTATTTTGTTTGATTTTATTTTGATTTATGCTTCAAATTGGAAAACACTCACAGTAGATTATGGATGTCACTGGTTATTTTTAAATTATTATTTCCGGATTAAGAGATTAGCTGAATATTTGTTTAACTTTGCAAGTGTTCTTCAGAAAATAGTTGGTTTTCTCTGCTCATCCTGTATCATCATAGCCAGACTTGCTCTATCCTTGCATGCCTCTGTGTCTAAACATATATGTGCTTTTGTCTCCTTGCATACCAAAGACATCCAACTGAAGTATTATTCTCTTTATCTTTTCCATTGTTTCAGTTCATCCTGCCTCTTTCCTCACCACTTACTAATCATGGGACACTTACTGTCTTGTTTGTGGAAATCTTATTATCACATATGATAAAAAGTTCATTGTACTATTTTTCAGCTAAAAAATACTTGCCAATTCATGAGTATGTTTGCTTGAAAAACTTCCTTTGGTCTCTAAAGTACAATTTAAGTAATTAGATCAGTGGTGTGCAGGGGGATTTCCTTTTCTTTCTTTCTAAAATTTCAGTCGCACTTCCACATTTCTGATGTTGATTTCTATTTTCAGTTCATCTTCAGCATCTGTTTTTCACTTCTGCTTGTGCTGCAAAATTTAAAGTTCCTTCTATGGCTCACTTGCTTATTTAAGTAAACCGTGTGGGTATAGCACTTGTGGACTCTTCTGGCTTAAAACAGGGCTGTAGAGAGAGAAGTGTATAAAGCACTGGTGGCTTGACAGACAGGTTTGCGTCTTATTTTTGGGGATAAGAAGCACAAACTGGCAAAGCCACTTTTATTTTTTTATTTACTTGCTTATTTATTTTCCACTCTCACACAAATCCTTTGCTTAGATATTTCCTCTTCAATACTTTTAAAATGACAACTATAATAGTTTCTGAAAATACCACTAGATCCCTTTTTTCTTCTTCCTAGTAAGCTGTGACAATCTGGTTTCTCCATGCTAAAACTGTAATTTCTCTTTTTCTCTATAAACTTTAAGTACTTTATGACTAATCAATCAGATTGCTTGTGTATTTCTGTAATTTACCTCTCAGATTTATAGAAATCAAAAAAAACCTGAAATTATAACTCACTTAGTGAGTTAAGTAATTTTAACAAATACCCAGACTTGCATCAAGTTTGCAAGATCAAATAATCTTTTTAACTCATCTACTTATTATTACCCCTGTAACTATTAAAGAGAGCAGCTGTATGGGGCTTGTTTTTTTTTGGGGATGATGCTCAGCTGTCAAATACAGAAAAGAATTGAGATTATTGTTATTCTGATTAATCAGTCAGGAATAAACATCAGAGTATACATAAAAGTCTGTGCTTTTTTCTTCTTTCAGATGGAAATTTTGTCTTTATGTCACTTTTTCCCCCTTTGAAAGCAGACCTGTATCTGGGTTTTAATCACTATTTCCAATAAGACCGCATTACTCTTTGCCAGTGAGCAATCCAGAACAATTTCTGTATGAAAGAATATATTTTCCATTAAATGTTTGCTCTCTATACCTTGACCAGTTGCATAGTTTTAAGGTTATTTATGGTGCCTTGTGCACTGTGATGTAGCAATACTGTTAGGCATTAAAGTGCCTGCCTTGTTATGAAGAATCAATGTAGCATATAACCTTTAAGTGCATCTGAAACTTTGAAAAATAGTTATGCCTTGCCTTAATGAAAAAGTTTCAACTGGAGTAAATACTATTTTTATATCTGGAAACATAACAACCTGGAAATGGAGGTTTTTTGGATGTCCAGCCTGTTTATAAGTGTTGTTGTGGCTAAGGGGGATACTGTGCCTGTTTCTCTGGCTCAATGAAAAACCTAAGTTATATAATAATTTCTGGCTTAAGGGATCATGGGAAGTGTTGTATAGAAGGAAAAGCTGTGAGGTGTTGTTGGAGTGGGTCAGAGTGGGAAAGCCTAACAGAAGTTAAAAAAGAGGAGTTTTAAATACATGTGATTAATTTGTATTGAAATCAAACCACAGGGAGTGGTAAGATTTACTTGACATAATTGTAGAATGTTTATTGTGTCTGGTGTCAATTCAGGATTCTTTGCCTTTTACAGTTTAATATTGATTGTACATAAATAGTGGGTCTGAGTTGTATTCAATATAACATATTTTATGAAGTGAAATAGCAGGGGCCTTGCTAAATGGTTTGCACAAAGTAGTTATTCATAGGTAACTGAGAATGGAAGTGTCAGAGCAATAATAGTTATGTCACTGGGATGTTGTCAGCATGATTTTAAAGTAAGGTCCTCTTTTGACTTTCAAAATGACTATTTTTTTTTAATTGCTACATTTTGTACAGCACAGTTAAATTATGCCACCAGTCTTTCCAGACCTCAAAGTGTTTAATTTAAACAAGAATTTCTTGGCACTTCTGGGCCCTTGTAGCCACTGTGTATTCAGAGCAAGGAGATACACCCATAGCAAAGTTTCAAACACTGTTTTTTATCTCACAACACTTGGGAAAAAAAATAAAATAGCAAAAAAAAAAATCACCCATAGCTTATTTTATTTAGAACAACTTTTTACCACCAGGTAAGATTTCTGTTCTGTGACAGTAGTGCTAAATAGGATGGTTCTCCCCACCATCTCAGCTTGCCCAGCAGAATCTGGCTGCTTTGGAAAGGGGTTTTGTGGTAAAATGGAAGGATGGCACACACAGGTGATGTTGTCTGCACTCACTCTGGTATTTCAGGCTGCTGGTGGCAGTGGTTTAGGTTGCAGGCATTTAAAGAAGCTTCTGTGTCAGCACTTTCCACGTAGGTGGAAATGTGGAAATTTACCAATAAACCAACCACCTTGAAGATATGAAGGGCTGGTCTTTAAACAACGAGATTTGCTTGAAAATACTTCGAAGTTTCATAGTAATTCCCAATTTCAAAACATGTTTGAAGTCTCATGGTCTTCCAAATGTCTTGTGTGTGTGGCACTTCATTATAAAAACTCCAATATTCTTAAGGAAAGAATTCAGCATATAATAGAATGGTTCTTTTTGAGTTCTGTGACATCTCCAAAATGTCATAATCAATGCATTTAAGAGTACATACCTCTATAGTTTGTAAGGAGTTTTAATGCATTGAAAAAGTTTGAGAATATAACCAAGGGATCCAAACATGTAAATTCAGTAAACCTTTTTGGCGGCTTGATTCTCCCACTTAGTCAGAAATGCCTGAAATGTGATTGATTGTTGCATTATTTTACAAAATTTTTGTATGACACTATATTCTTTAACAGAATTAGCAGTTCATGCTTTTACTCATGACACAAGGTTTTACTAAGTGACACAAGAAGCACTTTCTTACAGAGATTTAACCAGGATGGATAATTTAATTTTTCTGGTTTGCTAACTCAAGTGTATAAAATTGGAAAAAAAAAAAAAACCTGCAGAATTTGCAGAGATTTGCAGAATTAAGTAAAGGTTATTCTTCAAATTTGACTGTATTTGGCAAAAATAAACCTATTTTCAAAGACAGTTTAGAGATGAAAAGCTTACACTGTCTGCACAGTTTGTTATTGTAGAATCATGAAGAAGCTGTGTTTAGATGAAATCTTTAATTATATCCCTTCTGTCTAATTTTGGCATAATTTTAGAGGAAGAAATCAAAATTACCTAAGAAAAAGCTAAAACTAGCAGCCATACTTTATAAAGGCTTTGTATGTGTGGTTTTGGCAGATGACGCCACTGATGTAATAAAGTGGTAATAATAACAAAAAAGGATTTGGATATTGAGTTAAACACTGAGATTTCCCCTGCAGCAAAACAGACCAATGAAAAGCAGACTTTTGCCTTCAGGCATTTGGATCTCAGTGTGGATTTGTATTAGCACTGGATACAAAGAGAGAATCCTGGCTGAACTTTGCATCTCTAAAAATTGTTTTCTGTTAAACATATGTTTTAGCATGGAATGATCTGCTGTCTGGATATGCCTATCTCTTTCCATTGACTAAAGAAGACCTTGCACAATTAATTGAAAGCACTGACATCTTGAGATAAGGAAATTAATTGCATCCTAATTTATAAGTAACTAGTGACAAGGATGATTTCAGCAAAGGGTACATTTTTTCAGCACAGCCATTTGAGTTCATTGCATGATTAATAAACAAGTTTACATTTCTTGAGTCGATTGAATGTAAAATGACATGGAAAAATAGTTATGCATGTTAAATAACAGAAAATCAGAAATTTCCATGTTTTAGGACATGTTAGAACACCACAGGAAACAAATTCCTTGCCGCATCTTTGCCTCATCTGGAATTCCTTGCTGTGTTTTCACCTCAGCTGAAATGAGTAGCTGGTTCCACATTGCATGACTAGTGCTTTATATTCAGTATTCAGTATATTTGACCTGTGGTGATATCTGATTTGCCATCAAGCAATGTAAAAAAATCTCATTTATAATAATATCACAAAAATTTCATGAGACAGTTCAAGGAATGTAGCTCTTTGTCGAGAAAGAAAAAGAACCAAGAAAAATATTATTTTGGTGATAGCCCATAATGATAGGCTTTATTATTCAACTAGCAGCTTCAATTCAATATTGTAATGCAGAATTTGTGTGGGAGGCTGCCCTCTGGCAATAACACAGGAAGGATTTGGGACCTATTATTATTACTGCAAAATATCCTTCTCAGTTTAAGTGCTTTCTTTATAGCCAAAAGAAAGATTCTAGTCCCAGATTCTAAGTTTAAACACTCTTTCCCCACAGTTTATTAGTGCAATGTAAAATGAATATAGATACTTGCAAGTTCATAATTATCATATCTTATCTGTGTAAAAGCCTATGTGAGTATTAGTTATGGTATTCCTCAGCACAAAATGTACGATTACAAATGCTTTATAGATCTCTGTGGTGCTAACAGTAGGTAATGTTCTTTTACAAAACCAAACCAGCCTGCTGCTAGACAGTCCCACAGAAGCCAGCTGGCTACCAGAGGCTCCACTTCATGGGCCTTGCACCCCTCATCAGCAGACACTCCCCAGGGTATCAAAACCTTTCCTGACTATTATGAGATTTTGTCTTGATGGCTTAAAAAAATGGGGAGTTGCTTTTTTTTGGTATGTTATTTATAAAGAAGATATAAAAGTTTTCTGTGCCAGAAAGGGGGAGGATAAGCAGGTTGAACTGTTTTGTGTCTTGCCCTAGAAGAAATCAGGACTAGGAAGTTCATATGCCAATAGGTGGCATGTACCAAGCATGTACATCCAATTTCCTGCCACTCTGGTGGTAACCAGCCCTTCACTGAAATGCAGTAACATTGTTTGGGAAAATTGTATCAGATCCTCAGTTTGCTTCCTGAGAGAAAACCATTCTTGCTTCTCTGCAAGTTTTTGAAATTGGATTTATTGAAAACAGGATTTTATAAATGAGCAGATGGCTAAGGGTGTTGCTTGTGCTCCTGCTTTAGCTGAATAAGTGCTGTTATCGCCGTGATATTGGCAGATAATCAGGAGTTACTTGTATGCCACACCTTCCCGTTGCCTAGGAGTTGCAAGGGAACCCTTAGTGTTGAATTGCCAGTCATATTTGAGAGTTGGAGTTGTTTGTAAAGATGTGCAGGATGAGGCTCAATTCCAGATGAGATACATTTGCTTGTTGCAGGAACAAGCTTCTGCTGGAGTGGTACACTGCAAAAGACACTGTGAAGCAGCCTGAGGAGCATTTATCCTCCCCTGAAATCAAGTGCCCAGGGCCTGGCTTTTCCTTCACTAATACTGACTGTGCTGGGAATGCTGACACCTGAGTGTAGGCACATTAATCTTTGCTCTTGGTTAAAGATCATTTCCCTTTTAATTGCTTCTATCGTGTTTGACCTAATTTTCACCTGCATATTGTGTAAAGCAGGTGTACCTGTGTAAAGCAGGATTGTACCTGCTTTAAGGTACAATCATTTATGGAAGAGTTGATCAAAAATCCTACTTGTCCAAGTGTATCATCTAGTACATTGTTCCTTAAGATCTTAAATATATTGAAATATCTGAATATTCTGGAAAGAGTGCTAATCAAGCCTATGTGTATTTTGGTATACATTGGGGGTGGAGGAGGTGTGTATGTATAACTCAAGACAAACTTACAGATGTTTTACATGTATGTATAAAAAACATACTTATAACATTTGGGCAAATTGGCAATTCAGCATCTCTAGGGAAGCTTGTGAGAAAAAAATATATAATAAAAAGCTTGTGCCTGCCTTTGCTGCTGAAGGCTATATACGCTCTTAAAATGCCTTTTCTTATCTCTAGTCTTTCACAAATACAAAATTACTTTCTCTTTACCATTCCCCAGAAGACTTCATGAACATGAAAAATCACAAACACCCAAATAACAAATATTGTCAACCTTTGTTTGTTGCTGACATTTGCTCTTCCCTTTCTTTCTTTCACACTTAAGCTGACCATGTGAAGACTTATATTAGATCAAAATAGAATAGGCCACCACACTTTGGATGCTACAATGTCATAATTCTCATATTTCCACACTCATCTTTTACAAAGGAAGGAAAGTGAGGAGAGAGAGGGAAAAAATGCACATTTTAAGCAGTAATGAGGCTGGAGAAATAAGCCAACTTTTGGGCTTAATGGAAAATGAAAAAATGGTGCATTGACTTTGGATGAATAATCCCTTCCATCTTATATAAACACCTTTTGTTACTAACGCAGACATGGACACAGATAGGGGAATATATGCTCTTTGAATGTTGTTTTAATTATCTTTGCTGTATTTAGAATTGAATGCTCTTGATGAGAAGTTTGATGAACTTTACCATATATATCTATAAAGTTGTTTTCCTTTACTAGTTCTCAAAATTTCATGCAATATATGCAAGGGCCTGGAGCACTTTTGATGATTTCTAATGACAAAGTCAGTCGATAAAGAAATTTTACAAGTCTCAGCAGTGAAGGTTTTCAACAATGCACCTATGAGTGTAAACCCTGTTTCCTGTTCAAAATACCTTGGTACATGGTATCCACTTGGAATTTTTGTCATTAAGAAGATTCTTTAAGAATTCATTTTTAAGCTTTTGTGGTTTTTATACCAACTACGCTACATCAAATTATAATTTATAATTTATTAGCCTTATTACAACACTTCATTAAAATGTCAGAAGATTCAGCTTCTAGGCAGGGTATTAGTGCAAGAGCTGTGCATGCAGTGTTCTTCGTGTATGGAAATAGCTATGGCAGTCATTTTCTGCAGCATGAATTAACAAAGATTGATTGCAATCTGTTTTTATTAACTCAAGGAAGAAAAGCAGTGTAGTGATATTAAGAAAATTAATTATAACTTTCTAATCTAGTAATTAATGTGCAGCTGTGCATGAGTGCAGTTAGTGCATTTCAGTAATTTGGCAGTCCTCACAAATTATCATCATCCGTTTTAAGGTAGACAACTGTTCTCTAATCCTTGCTCAGATTTTTATAATCTTCAGCATTTCAGAGTGATTTTAACAGAATAGATGTTGGATATGGCCTTTTACCATAATAACATGAGCTGAAGTTCAGCTTTATCTTTCAGAACTGGGGATCAGTTGTAATTTTTAGAACCATCTATCATTCTTTTCCAGTGTTGTCCTGAAATTTTTTCTGAAGCAGTTGTATGAAACGGTGATTACTGGTCATTGACCTGCATATGTTGAAGTGGCTTAAAATGCTACTGAGAATTTAATATAGCCTGTAAATTGAGATGCTTCCAATTAAATAGAGTTCTTATGATAATAACTTTCAAAACTAAAAAAGAAATATAATGATGTTACTAAAACTCTTATTAACTTAATTTTGACAAATTAATAAATGTAACCAATGCAATTACTGTAATGGTCATACTAGTCTGCATTTTTCATAACCTATCCTATATGTTTTTCAGAAATGCAAGGAGAAAATATAAATTACCTAGGTGTGTTGAATTAGCATGACAAGGTGACTTGAGGGGGAGAGTAATTGTGCCCTTCTTGCTTTCTTTATGAGGCGTGAAGGTTATTGTGGGTCACCCCATGCTCAGAGCCTCTTGTCTATTAGGAAATTAGACTATACTGAACAGAAATTACAGCCAGGATCCTAGCAGCAAAACTGATAAGAGAAAATGCTTTTAAGCAGACCGCATGGTTTTGCAACTATCAAACCTGATCTACTAAAATCTATTAAGAATTGTAATCTTCTCAGTATGATTTATATTTAATCTTATTTTTAACAAGTGATTGGGAAGAAGCACAAAGCATCTGTGTAGATCAGACATTGACGATGGTCTAAACCTATTCAGTATCCTTACACTGTCAGTGAACAGATAGTTAAAACCACCTGATTTATTTACGTAAGACTTCTAGGGAATTTGCTTGTCTTTTTTCAGGAATTTTGTTCTTAAGTTTTCATTAGGAATGCATTAAAGAAGGTGTTCTGGGAGACCAAAAGCCAGGAGTTTTCAGTTCAGTGAATCTTGTCCTTTCACTTCTTTTGTGACTAAATTTCAACAGAAAATGGACAACATTTGCCAGAAGAGCTTTTCTCCTAGTACTTGAGACATTCTCCAGGAATTCAGCGGGCTTGGGTTTCTCACTTCTCAGACATGTGCTTTTCCTCCCTAGGTTATTGATCCCTTTAAAAGAAAGCATTAGCTAGAGAGTCCAAATCGGATATTACTGATAGGTGAATAGTGGGCAGGTTATGCCGAAGGGCTTATGGAGGAGTAAGATCAAGAAATCAATGTGGGTGTCTTCATTAGCAGGTTAGTTCAGCTCAGGAGTTGAACTTCTTAAGTGTCTCTCCCAGTCTTCCCCACATGCTTTGCTGTGTTTTGTGAGTAAATGCAAAAGTGCCTAAAAGTGGATATTTGTTGGGCACTGTTGACCTGCTTGTTCTCAAGCCACGTGGGGATCACAAACCTGGTTTTGGATAACTAAGTAAAGCGAAGCCGTCTATATCTTTTATTTGATCCAGCTCAATCTGAGCAGAGAGCTAGCCAAATCAAATATTTTAAGCAGAAATTAAAAGATTTGACTGCTCTATAATGACAAGAAAATATACAAGGGGGAGGGGGGAAGTGAGTTACTGAGGCTCTAATCAAATAACAGCCTTGGAATTTTAGAAAGGACCTACTTGGAAATTTTGTTGGTTTATTGGAAGAGAATAAAATTCATGAAGATCACATGTCAGTTTTGCTTTATGCATAACTCTCAGATACAAAAAACAAAACAAACATACAAAACAATCACAAAAAATCAAACACTAAGTATGGAACTTGCAAATTGTCTGAGGTTTGTGGTTGACCTTAATGACTGTGAATAATGCATGGTGGTGGTAACCATCTTATGCTGGTTATTGATTTGTGTTTCACAGCCAGTGGCATATCAGTGTTTTTAGGACCCTGAAGTGTGGTGTTATATTTTAGTTGAATGGTATGCTCTGTCTCACCCCTGGAAAATGTATGGTTTATTCCAAGCCTGTGATCCTCCCCTGCAGTATCCTGTGTCTGTAATCCCATTGCCCAATCTGTTCTGCGCCCACTTTGAATCTCCCTGTTAAGTGTGCCAGTTTCCCCCTTCACTCCCCTTTCCCCCCCTCATTCCCCTTTCCCCCCTCTCCCTCAGAAACCAAGCTGTCTCCTGGGGGTAGGACCCCCAATAAACCCTCATCTAATGAGCACCCTCGGAAGCCATGTGCGAGTCTCCTTGCCTGCCTGCTGCTACCAGCAAACTCACAGCCTAGGGGGCCCCCACCCAGAGACACCCCCGGGGAGTCCCCCCCTGAAATGTGCCGCAACACTGAAGAATTTTGTTCTTCTTATCAAAAAAATTAATTGAATAAACTAGCTTGCACTTCAGTATTAACAAATGGGCAGCACTGCAGTTTATTGCACTAGATCTATTGAACAAATCAAATGAATAAAGAATATAGTGAATTTGGCTTTCTTTCTCTTTAGACACATGGTTGCAAATAATTCATATTTGAATTGTTCGAATAATTGAATGGCTTGAATCTGCTTCAAACCATTTTGTCAATATCCTACATTTCTATATTGTTTTATTTTCAAATTTGCTAATGGTTTTCTGTGAAGTTACCAATGTAATACAATTTTCATGAGCATTTGCAGTAATAAAGCTCAGTTTGCACATGGCAAAACAAAAGTAGTTACCTGACATGCAGCTCTTTGGAGAAAGAGGTATTTTTAGGTGTCTTATGTATTCTTTGAAGTCATTCTGTGGTGGAGTAGGCAGTCCAGCACTGTAAATCAGTTTGATCACACTGTGACTTTCAGTTAGATCAGCTGCACTTTTTTCTGTGCTTTCATGTAATACAAGATATTACAGCTGACAAAGAGTACACATTAAAGAATTAGTTCATAGATATGTAGGATAAAATATAACCCTAAATTATATCCAGTGCTGTCTTATTCAGATGTGCTGAGAAAATTGGTGGTTGCAGAACTGACATGGGTACTAATGTCCAAAAGCTCCTCCAAATTCAGTCATGTATATGAATTCCTCAAGGCTTTTTGTAGCTATCTGAGGTTTTTCCTCACAGCATTAAAAGATACGGAATCTTAACTGCAAAACTTCAATTTTTCTGTCAGGCCATTCCCTTGGGTCCTGTCACTGGTCACCACAGAGAAGAGATCAGTGTCTGCCCCTCCTCTTCCCCTCACAATAAAGCTGAAGACTGTGGTGAGATGTCCCTTCAGTTTCCTCTTCTCCAGGCTGAACAGACCAAGTGACCGCAGCCACTCCTCATGTGGCTTCACCTGAAGGCCCTTCACCATCCTCATTGCCCTTCTTTGGACACACTCGAATGGCTCAATGTCTTTTCTCTGTTGTGGCACCCAAACTGCCCCCAGTACTCGAGGTGAGGCCGCCCCAGCTCAGAGCAGAGTGGGACGATTCCCTCCCTTCCCTGGTTGGTGATGCTGTGCCTGATGCACCCCAGGACAGGGTTGGCTCTCCTGGCTGCCAGGGCACTGCTGACTCATGTTCCACTTGCCATTGACCAGAACCCCCAGGTCTCTTTCCAGCACTGCTTTCCAGGATAACATTCTCCAGTCTGTCCATACATCCAGGGTTGCCCCATCCCTGGTACAGATTCCAGCACTTTCCCTTCTGGAACTGCATATGGTTGGTGATTGCCCAACCTTCTGATTTGTCAAGGTCTCTCTCTGGGCCTCTGTCCCCTCAAGGGAGGCAACAGCTCCTCCCAGTTTTGTATCATCTGCAGACTTGCTTAGTATCCCTTCCAGATGTATGTCCAAGTCATTTATGAAGATGTTGAAGAGTGCAGGGCCAATTTGATGCTGTGTAGGCCGACTCTGCTGGGTTTTTTCCCCCTAATATTGCCATATAATTTTGGAATTATTATAGTAGCAAGTAAGTAGTAAAGCAAGTAGAGTTAATGCCTGGCAAATCAACCTTAAAAATGAGTAACCCAATGAGCAACACTTTGGTGATTGTGTTCTGCCTTGACTGACTTATAGCTCACTACAGACTGACTTTTGTAAGGACAGGAAAGAGTAGGAGCTCACTAACATGTCTTTATTTTGCAGAAAGCATTCAGCCTGACTTCTTATCCAATAGGCAGATGTGGACTCTCTTCTAAGTGTTAAGTGGATGCACCTAGCCAACACCCAAAATATGTGGTGTTCTCTCTCTAATCTCACATAAAAAACTGAGTGTCCTTGTGTTTCCTTCTTTTTAATGAGCAGACCTTGACACTGTAGTACACCATAACCTAACTGAGTAGACCTGGCTTAGAGGATGTGGTATGACTGGATATCATTTTAAAAGACTTCCAGAATAGTCTGTTGTTTTATATTAAACAAGCAGTAGTAAAATGCATGCATGTTGCTGAAGGAATCCATATAGCAGAGGGTAAATACAAAATGAGACTTGTACAATGATGGGCTAGTTTGAGACCTATTGAGAAGGAAATAAAAAGAGGTTAGCAAGGCAGCTAAGTAGTTTGTTCCAGCAATTTGCCTTCACTGGTTTAAACTTCATGTTAAAATGACGTTTTTATTGTTATAACAGTGACACATCTTTAGGAGGAAATTAGTTAATAGGAGGGAGCAATCTTTCAGCAAATTAAATGAAAGGCTGCTATTTCCACTTGACATCTGTGAAACTGCTGCTACATTCCTTGGAGTAGTGCTTAGAGAAATAAATGAGGAAGTATTCCTTATAATTGAGCTTTAATGGTATCCATATGCTATATATCTTGTAATGGTGCTCATGTTGTGCAATTTCTGTGTAGTATAAGAAAATTCAAAGGCCCATTAATGTAAATGTCTTGATTCAATTCTGAGCTGTGGAGAGGCTCGTGTGTTTTAAATACATCCCAGCAAATGGTGGTTGGTGGTGCAGCAACTCTGACACTCTTTCCAGTTGACCTTTCAGGTTGCCCATTTCATGTCATACAGCAACCTCTCTAGGTGATGAAATCTACTGGAACAAAGATTTTAAAATGTATCATTTTGAATTTAATTATTTTCAAATGAACATTTTCTAACAGGCATTAGAACTTCCAGTCTTTCAGCAGTGTTGTTTCAAATCATGCCACAGTGTTCTACTGAGGCCATAAATGAACTGTTTTCTTTATCTTTTACCCAGAATTCCCTTTGTAAATTAATTGAGTTTTGCTTAACTAACTTTGTCAGCATTGTTTTAATAGCGCATATCTTTTGGGCTTGTCTTTGAAGGTTTAAATATGTCATTTGAATATTCAGCCTGTTGTATGGTTAAGGTTTACTGGCATTTGAGAATTTCATTAGTACAAGTTCACAAAAGACTACTTATGAGTAAATTTTGTTTGTGACACAGATTTGTTTGTTGTTAATTGGTCATGAATTGACTAAACATGTCTTAGGTACTTCAGACTATTAGAAAAAGACCTGTTGCTCTCCACAGAGACCACAGCTGTAGCAGAGGTGGTTCTTCATGCTTGCCTCTTAGGGAGGAGAAGGGAGCCTGGCCTTCTATATTCCATCCCTGCATTCACCCACACATCAAAGAAAATTTGGTGTCTGATTGCTGGCCCTTGAAGATACCCTTTGGAAATCTGCCTTCCTGAAAGAGGCAGGAGTGAGAAAGGGCAGTCATCTCAATTTTTTTATTTATTCTGATCACTTTGACTTGGGCGTGTGTGTTGCTCTCATATTTCCAAATATGTAATGTAATGTGTCAAGAAGTTACTCATAATAGACCTAAAGATAGTTTATTTTGGTGGCTTTTGAGTTCAAGGTCTCTCTGGTACTGAAAAGACAATTGTGCACATTACCACAAGTACTTATTTATCTCTGACATTATCTTTCAGGAGTGTCAAAAAAACCAAACCAGTATGCCATATCTATCCAGAACATACTGCATTCCAGACATGATCTTCATTGCACTGGAAAAACAAATATGGTACTTCTTATGTGACAATTCTTGCAAGATACTCCATGCTATATTATTCCAGTCTACAGCTGGGAATAGAGAAAAGAAAAAAGAAAAAAAAAAGGGCAGGAATGAAAAAAAAAAGCTTGAAATCCTGATTCTTTTACTAAAGCCATCACGACCAGTGAGGGATTACAAAAAACATTTAAAACCTTTGACCAAATGTTTTGCTGGAATTGGGACAGAAACCCAATTTTCTTAAATGCTTTATAAAACTGTATCATCATTGTTCTCATTGATAATTTATAAAAGAAAAATAGCAATGTACTTTCCCTCTGCATGTTGTTAATATGCAGAAGCTTTTTCAAGGTGATTAGTGAAACTCTATGTGCTCGTACAGGAACAAAAAGTATACATAATGTCTTCAGCAGAGTTACAGAAGTGTGGGTTTTTTTCCTGAGTCTTTTTGTTCTATTACTTTAAATAGTAATATCTTCATACTTAGTTCACTCCATCATTTATTATATTATTTTCATTGTATTGATTAAAATCCCATTACTGTTAAGAAAAGATTATTTGACTACTCGATGCCAGGTCCTTTATTATCTGATAATCTGGTTTACAAAATCCTCCAAGGAATATCTTAAGTGTGGCCATGGGTATTAGTGCATTGATTGTGATTATGTATTTTAAGTACTTTAGAAGAAATGTTTGGTACTTCTCATTTTCTGCTCTACCAAAGTAACAAATGTCTTTAAGCCTTTTTCAGCTCTATTGGATTATTAAGTAATTGGGTGGAAAACTTCTTTCCTTCTTGAAGATATTTACTGTAGTGAGGTATTGTTGTAATTTAATACTGCAAAAAGATTATGGAACAAAATGATTTTTTCTTTAAAAATATGAATCTTGACTAATCTGGCTTTCCTGAGTTTTTAAGGTAATGTTTGTCCTTTTTTTTTAGTGTTCAGCTTTTCTTTATGACATATTCAAATTGTCCTGGATCAGACTTTTTAGTGCATATGTGGGAATTAAGCTGTATTTTGCTGTGCCTTGTCAGCATCATTGGTTTCTTGTAAATAGCTCCCCTGTAAGATGAACAACAGCTGTGTAAAAGTATTTGTTGCTTGAAGTAATAATAAAGAGATTACTGATGAAGTTCAGGGTTAGGTAGAACACAGTTGATTAAGTGGTAATGGAAATTCTTATCACAGGAAACATGGAATAGTCTTATTTCCTCAGGTAAAAAATCAGATGTGTATTACATTATGTGTCATTTTTTGGTTTCTTTGTGGGTTTGGTTTTTTTTTCATTTGCCTGCTATGCAGTAAAAAAATTTTTTGCTCTTACCTTAATTAATTAATTCAATCATATTTTAGCCATTGGTTGATTTTCTGTGATAATGCAAACAATAATGAGCTTGATTCACTTATAAAAAGTGAGCAAATAAAATCTAATACAGTGTTTATTAAACACAGAGCAAAAGCATAACATTCAGAATCAGAATCTGATAAATACAGTGTATAACTTCCTCTAGCTTAGTGCCTGAAACTAATTTCATTTTGAGAAAAATAGGGATGGCCCTTTATTTTTAAATTGCCAGGATTATACTGAATAAATATATCTTCTATAAATGTATAAAGATGAGGAAAATGTAAATTTCATGTAAGTACTTCTTTAAAATATTTACTTCAATTTTATTTTTATGTGGTTAGTAGGCATTGAAGGATGAAACTGTGCATAAGAAAATATGTCATTTGCTGGGAAAATAAACTTTTTTATTTTGTATCACTGATTTTAGAAAGAGAACCAGCTCTCAGTCCCTGAATCGGAATAGTGTTAATAGAAAGAATTTATACAGTGGTACAGGTGTTTCAGTCTGCAGGCTGGAGGGATTCCCTGCATTCATATTAATTTATTGTCTCTGCAGCAGTTTTAATGACAGTTACAGGATTTTAATGCTCAATCAGTTCCTATTGAAGCGACCACAAGTCTTTCTATTGGCTGTGAGTAAGGATCAAGGCCTTAGTGACTGACATTGAACAAAATAAATGTTTATCTGATCCCAGAACAAATGGATTTTTATGACACAGCAATGTGTGGGTAAGGAGAAACAAGATGATTCAAGCAGACTGGAAGAAGAGGACATTTATACTTTTCTTAAAGCATTTGTCAAAACAGATTATGTCTTTCACAACACTAGTCTGAAAAAGACTGCTTAAGTTTTTTTAATCTAGGGAAGCTGTCCCTTTCAGTGAACCAGAAGGCCATTTCAGTAGAGTTTCATACAGCTGTCACAGCATCTGTGACAGCAGATACTGAAGAGAAGTTTCCCTCAACAACAGTGGTGTCTCTATATTGTACATGTTTAGATTGATACACATACCCACAAATCCATATGCAAATGTAATTTACAGTATTTGTTAAGTTAATGTTAATATCTGATGAATATCACAGCTGCAGGTCCTGTGACAAGCTGTCCAGTATGTGAAACCACTGTTGATCCAGCAGCTGTATTAGAAGGAGAAATAATTGACTGTCAGTCAGCAAGCCTTTGATGTAGGCTCCTTGCAATGACTGGGAGCTACAAAACAGCTTGAAACGGACCTTTGCAACTTGTCAGCCCATTATTTTTAATAACGGTGCCATGCCGTTAGTGCAATGATTTTGATTCTATGTTTCAAGCATTTAATGGCACCACATGCAGCATCAAGCACAATAAATGTGACTAGATGCTTTGAAAGACTTTAACCTGAATGACTGTGAACCCACATAAAATATTTTTGTGACACGAGAAGGTAATACGAGCTAATTGAGTTCAGAGGAGAAGAAGATTAAATCCACTTTTTAGATTTACTGTCTGATGTTAAGGAATGAATATGAACTGTAAAGACAAGAGTGATACAGATATATTTTAAATGACTGAGACTGAGATTAGGATTATTTAGTGTGTTGAAAAATTAGTGCTAGGAAGTGGGAAAGTGGAAATTAGTGGCAGAGAAATTACATATAGCTGTCACTTGCCATCTGTGCTTTGATGCTTTGAATCTTTACCTGTTCTTTTAAGTCCTCATGTAACTGAAAAGATCAAATACTGGGATTTTGTCCTGTCCAGAAGATCAGTAGTGGCTTTTCTTGAAAAACTGATACAGCCCTTCTGATAGAGAAACCATTGTTTTCACAATGTTTCAGTACATTAATACCCTTGACTGGGTTGTGAATCTTAGTCTGAATTGGAGGAGACTGCTGTTGCAGGATTTCCACCAGGCAAACTCGTCTCATTGCCTTCACTTGAGGATGTGTGGAGACAACTTGATCTCCAGTGACTGGCAGTAAAAGAAAGAATATCTAGGAATTGGAATTGAATATCTGGAATATCTGGAATTGACTGGAAGAGTAAGAAGAGAGTTGTGGTACCAGAAAAGAACACAGCAGCCAAAAAAAAAAAAATGGCCCAACAAACACATCAAGCAAAAGAACAAGAAATAGGGAAGTTCTGGGTTTAGCACCAATTCTCCACCCTATTTCTATGTTACCTAGTCACATCCAAATGCAAACTGCTTAATACTCATCCTCATAACAAGTTTACAGACAGAGGAAGTTAATAACATTTCTTTGCACTTGGAAAATGCAACTGATATAGCAAAAGAACAATTTAGTGGAACTTTAACATCAGTTATTAGTAAAGGAAATTGGATGTGGGATAGAAACTAACTGAAGTCAGAAGTTAATTAACTAACCAGGGTGGAGCAGGGATTTATAGCAAATCCTCAGGAGAAAAAAAAAGGATAATCTAAAAGTTGAACGTTGTAAAAGTGGTGTAGAACTGGAAGCAGAGCCTTACAGAGGGATGTACTGACTAAAGTATATCAGAAGTGCCAAATGCCATGGCTACAGTAGTTTTAAAGCAGCAAGCAATCTTAATGTGAAATGTGAAGTTCTAAAATAAGCTTTAAGCTTATATAGTTAGTTTGTCTTCTAGTATTAAAAGGCATGGTAGAGAGTACAAGAACAGAGATAAATGGTGTTTCTCATAGATTCTTCCAAAATTGTTAATTATTTTCCTGCCCAGTGAATCTGCCTCTCAGAAGCCGGAGTTAGTTTTTTCTTGCTTTGCTTAGGATGTTTTTTCTTTGGGTTTGGTTTTGTAGGGTTTTTGACTGTCAGTAGCACTGAGTTACAACACTTTCTACAGCAGGGAATTTCATTCTAATACCACCTTCTTTTATTCTGTCTTAACTTATCACATGGATGGCAGAACTGTGCAATTCCATTCATTATTTTTATTTCCTGTTATTTTCACTTCTCTTTGGGGACCTGATTAAAAGTAGTCCATGCTAATACTTATTATCTCTGGCGTTGCTCTCTTGTGTTCTATTCCCTCTTGCTTTTTTAGCCTTTGGAATTGATTAATTAAACCTTAGTATATAAAGTAATAGGAAGCACAATTTTTTTAGTTTATTCATTAGTGTGTTGTGGGAGACATGTAGGTCTGTGCTGTGCTCAGATAACTTTTATCAGAAATTATTATGGTAACAAGTGCAGTTTTAGTACAATTTTAGACGGTGACACTGAAAATTACATTTAAACACTTTACTTGTGTCATATTGATATTTCAAATCATGTAATGCCTGACTAATTGTCTCTCCCTTTCTCCACGTGTGCATGTAAATGTAGTGCTCTGTTGGTTTGCCACAGAGTGCCAGTTCCACTTTGATGCCCCCTTAGAGCACCATGGGGCAGACAGCCATAAGGAAAGGGTTGTACGAATCCTGCCTGTAAAATCCTAAAGAAATTCAGTCTTTTTCCACAGAGAAATGTTAGAGGAATTTGATGTAAACAAAGCAGCCCAACAGTCTGGATGGACTGTTTTGTAAAAATAAGATATTCTGATTATTTTAAGTGTCAATAGACACATTATCACTAGATCTAGATGTCCAAAAACCATGTATCAGACCACAAAAGAAGTATACGATGGTATCTGGTTGTTTTTGGAGCCCATGGAGGAGCTGATTTATTTTTAGTCTCAGCAGCTGTCAGACTTCAATGCATACAGTAAAGCATGGTCTTCCCAAAGGCAGTTTCACTGGCCTTTGCTTATTACCTGCTGCTCTCCAGAGGCAGATGAGATTGTGTCCTCTTTGCCTTGGTTCTCTCTGGCATTTTGGTCTCCACCTGGATCTTGGCTCCTCCTGCTCCATGCCTGCTGTTTCCATTCACTGTAGTGTCCTCTCATGTAAGTGTTCCCCAGGAGCCATCACTACTCTGACCTAATCATGAGCAGATACCTTTCACCACAGAGAATATTTAGTGGAGTTTCATGTAGAATGACTTGAACATGGAGCAGACAGAGCTCTCTTGCGTTCACTGTGTTCACCACCGCTGACTGGCCCTTCAGGGAGGTGGGGAATTGTCCTGGCAGAGGCCATAGCACAGGCAGGTACTGGAAACTTTGTACTTCATGTACCTCCTGCTCACCTTCTGCTTTTACATTAATAGTGCTCTTCAGTCTGTGTTGTTGTTCTGTCCAATTTCAAGAGAAATTGCCTGTTGGGTGGTCACCTTGGTGAAGATCAGTCCACTGGATAACATTGGAACATTTTACTCTTTTGCCTGAAAGTACAGTAAAGAGACAGTGACCACTGTCAGCTTTAGAGGTCTCTGGCTGTGTTTCCTTATAAGGATAAAAGGCAAAAATGGGACGAGGGTAACTTTTCTTCTTGGAAAACCTAACTATAAACATTGCCTTTGAAGGACCTGATGAACTTCATGGAGAAAAGCAGGGATCTTGTTTTAAAATCTGTTTCATATTAGCATCTTTTGTGGGCTGCGCTGGTAGTTTCCCAAATGATGAACAGTTAGCCCCAGCAATCTGATTTTCCTGCTCTCATTTCCAGACAGATGATGACGTGCTTGTGTCTCCAATACAAATGGATGCATCTCCTGCACTGGCATCACTGAAGTGGCCAGGAAATCAGCATATATTAATGCTGACACTGCATACGAATAGGCAAATAGACAAAACTGATGTTCTCAGACTAATATTAGCTCTGAGGCTATACCTCTTCATTATCTCACTTGTTGCAGTAAAACTTATTCATGTTTTCTCTGACATTGTAGACATATGTGGAAATCTTTTTTATTCCCTGTCACCCCATAAAATTGAGTAACCACTTGAGTTAGTCTTCCTCCTGGGGTTGTTGATGGTACTAATTCACTGTCTGCCTCCTCCTGCTAAGTCAGCATCCCTAAAGATCATCTCTCCAGGTAAGAGCTGATAGCAGTTTCAGAGAGGGCAGCTGGGCTGAGCAGGAAGCTGCCAGCTGGGCAGTGGGGCAAGGGCAGCAGTTAACACGTTTATTGTCACAGCTGAAAAACTAACCAGCTGTTAGAATTTGCCTACGCTATGCTCCTTACAAAGAGAAATAAAACAGACATCAAAAACCACCCTGCAGGCTAGCTGGCTGATTTTCATTTTCTTTTTCAGCTGTCTCCAGCTGTCGAGACAGTGAATGAGAGGTGCTTGACCAGATTATAATCATTTTCCTGTCTCAGAGAAGGGATACTGTGGAAAAGTCAGAGCTCCAGCAGGAGTCTGGATGCCTTGGGTGATTCTGGGACCACTTAAGCCTGCAAAACGTTAACTGTCATTTACTGGAAGTTGGATAGGAAGATATTCACACTTGCTGCTAGGGCTAGAAATATGCAGTTACTGTGCTAGTCCTGTCACAGGTTTCCTGGCTTGACCCTGCCTTGGCAGCTCCCGACACAAGATTTGGGTGGAAAAGTTGAGTGAGTGCCAGTGGTGTGTGCAAACATGGGATTTCTGTACTTTTCTTTCTACTCTCAAACAAGGGTAAGGATGATTTGCCAGTTAGGGGAAAAACAAAAACACATTAAACACCTTTGAAGCATTAACAAATAAATCATCAATTTCAGTGCTTGTGAAGACAGGCCCTTAAACCAAGAGCCTGTATATTGTATTTCTGGGGATGGGGGAGAAAGAAGTAAATTAAAAAAATATATTTTTAGCATTTAATTTATCAAATAGAGCAATTGAAACTTTAAGCAAGCATTGCCTGTGTACTTCATAGTTGGGTTTGGTTTTAATTTTGCTTTAAAATATTAATCTCTAATTAAAACTCAAATCATACAGCATAATTTATTAGCATTCTTAGTTAGCTGCAGTACTAAAAGGAGAAAGATGTAGCTCAGGAGTTTAAAGGGAACCTCTTCTAAGAAGTTTTAACTCATCCTTTAACTCCCCCAGTGTGGTCTGTGGTATTGGATTTAGTCTCTCAGCAAGTTGTTAGGAAGAAATGTGTGTCTAATGATCAGGATTGGTTTCTGGGAAGAGAAGCCACTCTTTTTTTTTTTTCTTTTTTTTTTTTTTTTTTTTTTTTTTTTTTTTTTTTGTGACTCATTAACAAATGGTTCCATTCAGGGCAATCAAAAAGTTTTTCTTATGAAAGTATTTTCAGATGTGGCAATGCTAAATAATGCATAAAACATTAGATAATCTATAAAAATGGCCTCTGAGAATCATCCTTTTGGCTGCCACTTGTCTCCCTTTCCTAAGGGATCACAGTATGGGTATGGTTGGAAGGGACCACAGTGGATCAATCATCTGGTCCAACCTCCCTGCTCAAGCAGGGTTATCCTAGAGTACTCTCCCAGAGGATGCCACTGGAGTATCCATAAAATATTTTTTGCCCAGTATTTGCTTATTTTTATGTTGAGTGTATGTGTATATTTAGAACATATTAATTGTTGGGGTTTGAGTTCAATGATTTGCCTAGGAATTTCTAAAAGCAATTAAGTTTTATTTAGCATTTTGATGTATTTTGTGCCATCTGTGGCTCTATAGCAACTTCATTTTTTTGAATATATTTTGTTTAACATCAAAAACAGATACCGAGTATGTAAATGAAAAACCTGATGGTTTTCTGACCTTTCTTCATTTGTTCTAAGGAGACTGAGTTGATTTAATTAAAATAAAATATTATGAAAGACCAGTAGTGACAGACAAGAAATACACCAAAGTCTTTGGCAGTGTATAGACTGAAGGCTTTTGCAATATATAAACACTTCATTAGAAATGCTGTGACTGGACACTCTGTATTTATGCTGACATTTTACAAAAAGAAGACATAGGAATAATGAGCAATTCTACCAAAATGGACTGTACCCTTGGAGATTGTTATAACTGGATTGAAATACAAAATTGTAGAATGGTTTGGATTGGAACAGACCTTAAAAATCATCTAGTTCCTAAAAAATCATTAAAGATAAATTGTGAGCTAGGAAAAATCTTTTCTGTAATTAAAGATTTTAAAATATAACATTACAGAGTGTTTATCTCCAGTCCTCCCTTTTGTTATGTGTATTAGCCTGTAGAGAGTTTAAAAACCCATCTGGTACCTGTGAAGCTAATTGAAATTTTGATATTTGGGCACCTGGCAAATGGTAAATGTAGGAGACTGGTCTCCATGGGTTTACTCTGTAACAGGAAAGACTCCATCTTCAGTTTAATCTTCTCTGTGAAGTGATTTAATTCTGTTATCTCCCTGTACTGATTATCCCTGTACTTTGGGGAGCCCCAAAGAGATGAATTTCCAAGAACACCCCTGCTGGAGTTGCAGAGCTCTCACATTTCCCCACCTTCTCTCGTGGCCAGACCTGTAGCTGGCACACAGCATGGCTGCTGAATTACAGTGTGGGGTTTCAGCTGTGCAGCCAAATGGCATGTGGTCATAATTTTAAGACTAAAACATGGAAAAGCAATCATACTGTGCTTTCAAAATTGTCTGGGGACCACAGCTTTCCTTTGGGGAAAAAAGTGGGGGATGATTTGTGGTTTTCTTAAACAAAAAAAGCCCTGATAAGTCTACATTATTTCTGGTTTCAAAGCATGTTTGCTTGGGGGTTGAGACTCAAGGAGAAACATGAAGTGCATCCTGGGGTGCTGGAAAGGGAAAGCTGTAGGAAAGTTTGTGTGTCCATTGCAACACCCTCTGCCTGCATCTTGACCTCCATTTGGAAAGGTGTCTCTCTCTCCTGGGTGTCTGAGTGACAGCTGGTGTGGAGGGACGTAAGCCAGGTTCTGAGGACTGGGCTGGGCACCACTCTGCTCCTGCAGAAATCCTCTTAAAACAGGATTAAGCCTAAGCAGTTCCAGTCACAATCTGTGTTTTCCAGGCACATCCTCCTTGGCCCCTGAGCACTGTTGGAAGTACCAACTGCCTGCCTGCCCCAGCTCTGGTGAATTTCACTGGACCCCTCTCAGTGATTTCTCTGTCATAGCATTTCACATTTTCATCCACAATCGCAGGGTAGTTTCTTAGAGAAAAAAAATCAGCTTCAGTAAAGACCAAAGGGGCTGTTGGGACTTATTTTCATATTTAATTCTAAAACCTTTCTCAACAGCAGTACTTGTACGCATCACATTGTTGCTGCTGTGTCTTTTTTATTCTGGCCTTTCACCTTTTTCCTGGCTAAATCTGCAGGAGGATACTGACTATCCTGTTGTGCTGGTGCATTTTGCATTAAATATTGAAATTCTGACTTCTTGCTCTGCCTCCAGCTTGCAGAGTTGTCCTGGCATCCTCCAGGAAAGGTCGGGGTATAATAAACAAGTTGTCTGCAGAGACAAACAGTTCTGCTCACTGATGACAAGAATTTTGATAAGTGTTTTGACCCTTTGAAGTATTTGTGCAGTTTCCCTGAGGATTCGCTTTTCCTTTCAGTTGAAAATTAGCTGCTGCCTTACATATATTGGGGATGTAGTATAATTTTTTAAAACTCTTTTAAATATGGTTGTGCTTCTGAATTTCAGTAATTTTTAAAAAAGCAACCTTTGAATATTTATATTTCCTCTGTGGTTCCCTCTCTTGGTACACTCTGTACATTTTAGAAGACTTAGTGATCCCATACTTTCTGTTCTTAACTACAGATGAACCAACAATGATCTGCTGGAAAAATACTGAATTGAGTTACCAGCAGCCCAGGTCAATCAGGCTCATGTTTCCCAAGAATGATGACAGTAGAATTACAAACACCAGTTTTCAGATTCTGTGGCACTCAGTGTTTGGAAACAAAATTTATAAAATCAGTGACAAATATTATAAATCAAAATATTAGACTTCTCTGATCCAGATTCTCACTTCAAATTTGTCTTACTTACATAATAAAACTTACAATAAGTCCTAAAGTTCTCTGAATATGGTACAGAAAATTTTTGTGTGTTTTATGCAGTGTAAAATATACTATTTTAGACACAGTGATTTCAGATAGGTTAAAATAGTAACCTATAAACTGAAGATATTTTAGTACTTGTCTGGATCTTCAAAGTAGTTTGAGCAGTGTGTCTCCTTCCCTCTTTCCTTCCTGGAGTGTATAGTAGGAGTTTTGTTTCTAACTCTAATGTCAGTACATGACTGACACTTAGTGCAGGTTGTAGTGTGTATCCACATAAGAAAAACTGAAAAATTCAGTGGCAAAGTTACAAAAGAAAGCAAGACAAAGGAATGCAACTGATAAATAAGGATGAAGTTAAATGGAATCAGAAGCAGTACCGTGGCTGTTCAGTTAGTGTGAGGGAATATAGAAAACTTACCTGTTCCGTTGCTTCCAAAGATAAAATATATCCTATGAAGATGATCAGTTGCCTGGAACACCCCTCCTGTGAAGACATGTTGAGAGAATTGGGCTGTTCAACCTGCAGAAGTGTTTGGAGAGACCTCACAGCAGCCTTCCCCGCTAAAGGGATCTGCAAGAGAGCTGAGAGGAACTTTGACAAGGGCAGGTAGTGATAGGACAAGTGGGAATGGCTTTAAACTAAAAGAGATTAGGTTTAGATTAGATACCAGGAAGAATTTTTTTTTTTATGTGAGGGTGGGGAGACGCTGAAATCGGCTACTCAGAGAAGCTGTGGCATGAAGTGTTCAAGGCCAGGTGGGACAGGGCTTTGAGCAACCTGTGAAAGCTGTCCCAGCTCATGGCAGAGGGGTTGGAACCAGATGATTTTTACTGTCCCTTTCAACCCAGGCCATTCTATGGTATGAGAAAATACCAGACACCCATAGCTGAAGGTTGTATAAAAAATAGTTGAGGGACTGAAGTGCAAATTGTGGGTACTACCACTTATTGAAATGAACTTTTCAGTGACAGATCTTGAATCTGAGGCTAAACCAACACATAGCCTTGTTATTTTGCAGATTTACCAGAACTACATTGATGCCAACTGAAAAAAATGAAAACTGCATTAAATAGTACATAAGATGTAACACTGATGTTTCTTTCTACTTATTTTTTGCATTAAGATCAACGAATGCAAGTTTGTAATTTTCAAACCATCTTAAACAAGAAGAATCATCCACTCCTGGCAAAGTGCATTGCTGCATGCAGAAAACCGTTTGACAGCTGGGTTTGGAAATTTTCCTTGTTAACAAAACACACTACATCAAAGTGTTCTGGCAGGTTGTATTGATATCAGCAGACACTGGGGTGGAGTGCAAGTAGGAACTCTATTACGTTTTCTGTCAATTTTGGTTGATGCCTTGCTGCAGGAACAGCTCAATGTTTTCACTTTGAGATTGATTGAGAAACTTTATAGAAAACAGCATGTGTGCTTTTTCCATTTGTACCACAACATAGTAACTTTTTTAAATTCTGAGGGTCTTTTGTGGGGTTTTTTTTTTTTTGTTTTTTTTTTTTTGTTTTTTTTTTTTTTTTGTTTTTTTTTTCCTGTGAGCTTTATGTCAGCTCTTTTAATCTGGGTGATTTGGAAACAGGATAAAATATTTTCATGTGTAAGTTAGCAGTTAGAACTTGAGATGGTGTGTACCAGAGATGGGGTCTGTTCTTGGGTGAATAACCAGTCTGTAAGTTCTTCAGACTGTAGAGAACAGGTTTCCAGACATGTTATCTGTTATCTGCTTGTACTTACCTTAATACTGTTTTCTGTAAGATCTGATGCTTTTACATTTCCATTCAAAAAAATTCCAAGCCACAGTAGATTGAAGTGCAGACAGCTTCTAAAGCAGGTGTGGGTTTCTCTTCACTCTGTCAAAAGTACACTAATCTTTGTAAGATAGATCTTAAAATGAGATATTAACATACCATAAAACTTGGTTTCTGTTTCAGTCACATAAATACCATATCAAATTGGGATTGTGCATGCATCTTTGCAGTACCCTGATTTCATTGTGCAGATTTTGGTCTGCAGCTGTGAAGATTAGCAACACTTTTTGGGCAATTATTTACATCAGAGGAATTACATATGTCCCAGCCTCTTGCATCTTTATGGTCAACCAGGGGAGCCTTATCTGATCTCTTTCCTTTGTGCTCTCTGTGCCTTTTCTTTGCTTTTGAAGTTTGATGGCTTGGTTTTATTTTGTATGTCTGGCAGAAGCCTCAAAATATCATTTGATGTAGCTAGCAGGGAGAGTGACTTAATGGAGTCTTAATTTCCATGCATTGGTTAAACTTCAGTTATAGATGATCTTTTGAGAAGAGATTTTAATGTATCTGAGAACTTCCATCATTGGAAATCATGGGGTTTTTGCTGGTTTGGGGTTTTTTGAGTCACAGTTTAACACAGGAAGAACACAGGAAGTATTTTCATGGTTTGCAACTGCTAATTAATGACTGTAGTGGCTGCTTGTGCATAAAAGTAAAACTAAAATTTTATTTATATACAGATGTGTTTGTGTTTAATGCTCTTTACAACTTGGAAATGTGGAAGGCATTCCAGTACCTAATAAGTGTATTTTGCATAACATTCATCCTAATAATAAGCCAATCTAATATGTCATTCTTCACCTAGGTGCTCCAGAAGCTAGCTTTTCTTTAATTTCAGGGGTTTTTTTCCTGAATATTGCTGCTGGAAATTTGAAGGGTGAAAAAAACTTCACCTTTATGTAATATAACTTTAGTAGACTTGCTGTCCTGAGTCTCAAGCAGCGTTAGTTTCTAGTGGGATTTAGTAATAAATGTGCTTTTCTCTATGCTCAATACAAATCCTAGGATTAATTTTGCTGCAAAGTATCTTTAGGTTGTAATTAAAACTGAAGTTACTCATCCTGGTACAAGTGCCCAGACAGAAAATACATACTTATCTTACCCTATCAAAGTGTCATGCATTAGGAAGTATATGCTGCATGTAATACTTTTAACTAAAAGCTTATCCTGTATATATGCATTAATTTAAGTTAATAAACCATAGTACTGCAGAAATTAGAGTTAGAATTGGAGAGTGTTGTGTTAAGTACAGGGGAAAAGAGGTAAAGTATGAGAATGCTTTCTTACAATCAGTGGGTTTTTTGTCATGTCTTTAAACATGCTATCTTGCAATGAAACACTTACAGTGATAAGTGTGATGGAGACATTTGTGAGCTAAAGGATTGGGATGTTGCAAGGAACTGTACAGCCTAAGCAGAGCTGGACTGAAGTAATTCAAGGTCCTGTGGGGAAATAATGGAAGGCTGTTGAAGCATGGCTCCTTACACACATACTAAGTACATTTTAGATTAATTATCTTCTCATGATAACGGTATAGGTCCTGCCTATTACATTTTATTAGCATTGCCTTATAGATGCTCATGATTATTTTCTGTCTTTCTCTTCCCCTCATCTTAGTGGAATCGGTCGAAATTGGCCATGGGCCTCTGGTGGAAGCAGCATTTTGGCAGAATTTGGGACTTTGCATCTGGAGTTTGTACATTTGAGCTACCTGTCTGGAAACCCTGTCTTTGCTGAAAAGGTTAGACTGCTCTGTCAAAATCATGTTGTAAAAGATAAATCACTTATTGAGAGACTGATATAAATGGGGAGAGATTTGGATTTTCCTCAGCTGTAAGCATTTGTCACATTTTCCCTAATTACCCTGGCACATTTTTGTATTAAAAAGTCAAAAGTCTTTTCCAAAATTATTCTGATGTATGTTCTTGTATATGGCCCCATAAAACATTTAATTTCTGTTTATCTTCTACATTAGTATCACATTAAGCAATCAGACTCTACAGCTTTCTTCAGTTCTTTACTTAATGGGGTGTAAACAAAACCTGACATTATATTCGGGATAATAACTGATGCCTAGAGAAATCAAAGCACCATGGTGATTTCAACAAGTTTACTCTTCAAAATGCTCTATAATATGACTGCTGTCAGTGAGGTCAGAAAGCCCTTCCATTGCACTGACCTATAAGAAATATACTTGGATCTCTCTTTGGGGAAGGAAAAAAAAAATTACATCCTTAGACAAAGCAGTTGTTGTGCATACTATTTCTTCCAAAATTTGATAACATTGTCTTCTGGATACTTTTATATACATGAGCCTTATATACATGATACTTACATACATGAGCCATGGAAAGAAGTCCTCTTTCCCTCAACTCCCACCTGAACAATTTTGCTTTGCTTTTTGATGTACTAATAGCCAGCAAGTCCTGTTCTTTATAATACACTTTAATAATTTATCTTCTTTTTATTTCCTAATAACAGGTACACTTGTTTTGATTTTGTATTCTTACTGCAGCCACCCTGTGTTACCTAAAGCTGATATTATCAACTTAATAATCTAATTATTGATGAGACTCCAAATGTTTAGCAGTAGGTCTAAAAGCAATAGTCAAATCTAAAATTATTATTGGGTAAGAACTGAATGGCTTTGCTGCAATACTATTGTCAGCATTGTAATAAATTTTGTGAAGCAAACTCTTAGCAATTTTCATGTATTTAGGGTAAATTTAAGGACAGTTTCTCTTAAATTTGAACTGGAGAAGGGGAGTGGATGGGTAGGGGGTGGCAGCACTGAGGAATAGGCAGAAACAAATTTTCAACGTAAGTTAATTATCTTGTGGCATCTATGGTAATTTAATGCATAACATCTGTTCTACTAAGAGACAATGAATGTGTGTATCTTAAAAGTCCTAGCCTGTGGTTCTTCTACACAGTGGCATCGTGCTCTAGCTGCAAGATGCTGGAAATCTGTTTATGTAAGCTATTCTTAAAACTCTTTATAGAGTACAATTCCAAAGCCCTCAGAGACAAACCGTTCCAGGGCTGGTGCACTTGATAAAGAAGAAACACTGGAATAAGCTTTGCATGGATGTATTCATAGAAGAACTCATTAATTGAGGTCTAGGACTCATTGCAACCTGCATTTGGGCAATGAGTAGTGTCAAAATGCAGGAGGCAGTTTGTGTACCACAGCATAAATCCTTCTGCAGCTTGGTATAAGTTATCTGCTTTTTCAGTAGCCACTTCACTGGGTCTCTAGGCACTCAGGGGTTTATAATGAAGCTGTCAGTACCTTTATGTTACAATTTCTGGCCTGCAGTGCTCAGGGTCCTCATTCTTCCAAGCTGCTACATTTGTTTTTCTGTGAATCCTAAAATTCAGTATAACTCATTTCATGTGCTCTGCCATGGATTGTGCTGCTGGATGGCTCCAGCTGCTGAGCATCTGGACTGTAATTGTTTCCCCGGGCATCTCATTTGTAGTGAGCTCCTTAGCAGTGCCAGCAGAGCGCTCAGGGGTCCCTGCTGGGCAAGCTGGTTGTGTAAAGCACAGTCAGTTCCACCCGTGCTCTCTTTTCCAGGCAAAACTCCTTTACAGAGCACTTCCACATCCGAACTAGGTGATAAGCTTAATATTTAATAGCATTTCTGATTTAGGTATACAAGGAATATAAATGCTGATGTAGCTGAGCTTAGTTAAGGCAAATAGCCTCAGTGAATTTCAGTATCCTGTGGAGGAGGGGGATACTCTGCATGGCAAGTCCTGAACTTTGGAGCTTGCTCCTCTTGTGTTGTTTCATGGCTGACAAATGACGGAGAAATTCCAGAGGTTTTCAGGAACTTGTTTGCATGATACCAGCTTTTTCAATAGTGATATGATTGCACAGAGGTGTTCGGGTGTGTGTGTTGAGTAAGATCAGGGGGGTTATTTATAGGCATATTTAGACTCCTGTATTTTGTGAGGAAAATGGATAAGTGCTCAGTGTTTTGTACCTTCCACTAGGTAATGAATATCCGAAAAGTTCTAAATCGCCTGGATAAACCAGAGGGCCTTTACCCCAACTACCTGAATCCCAGCAGTGGCCAGTGGGGCCAGCGTAAGTAGCTGAAGTCTTTGCTACTATGATCTGTCTATCAGCATTCTCTTTGCAGTCATTAACTTCTTTCAGTCACTGTTATGTGTTTTTTATATAAAAAGAACTTTTATAACATACAGAAACTCACTTTATATCTGAGGTTCTATAAAATGTAAAAATACTGCAAATATAAAAATAATAATTTTACTTGCTATATTTTAATATACTTTTTCTGAGCTTTCAGTATGACTTGTGGAAGCAGGGAAATGTATGAATATGTATAACTTGGGAAAGGAATTTGTGGACTACAGAAGTCTCTTATTCAAAAATCTAAAGTGCTCTCTGAAGTAGCTGTATAAGGGAACATTATCAGCTTGTCTGAATCAAATGCCAAATTTTCGGAGTTGCGTGACACCACTGAAGGAAAAAAAAGTAATAAGACAAGTCTTTCCAGTTAATACCAGCTGTGATTTCTGTTGAAATTTAATGCCACCAACTGAGGAAGCAAACTAAACAGAAATGTGTCATGACATTAATCCCCTTGGAACCATTACTGAAGATACCAAAATTAGAAGGAAAAGACTATAAAATACTTGAATTCCTTAGCCCCTTCATGATGACTGAGCCTTTTCTTGTGCATTGCATTCTCTGATCTCCACAACATGTTCAAAGTCTGCACAGCATGCAGGGTCATGATTCTAGAGACCTTACTGCTTTTTCCACTTTTCCTGCTTAGGTTCAGTCTGCCACCATCCTATTCATGCAACTCTGTCTTTCTGTTTTTTCTTCCTTACATTATTGAATGAAAACAAGTCATGGTCTGAAAAGATATGGGCAGATTAGCTGGGCCTGTAGATTATCAGTGTGTGAGCTGGTTGGGCATTGCAACAGAGGGAAAGAACTTGGAGACGTTTGTTAATATGAGTTTGTTTAGGATGTAGCTAAGGGGAAAATGAGGTTCTGGACTCCTTATGGGACTGGCCACAGTCTGAATAGATAATTTTCACGAAGGCAAAGACAAGTGTCTGCTCTCTTCCATGCCTCAGACAAGTGCACCCACCCACCATCCACTTCATGAGAAGCAATGGATCCCCTACCCACTCTCCACCAGGCAGAAGTAGAAGACAGAGGGGAGCAGAAACAGGTTTGTGCTCAGGCTAGCAGAAGAATTCCCTCCCAATATACCTCATCTTCCCAGGTGTCCTCATACAATAGTTATGAGGCCCTGGAATCTGAGGACTGGGGAAATGAGAATGTGCACAAAGGCCTGTCAGGTTGGAGGGATCACCTAAAGTAAGGGAATGTTGGAAGGAAGACTTTCCCTTGGTCAAAAAGGATTGTGTTAGAGAACATCTAGGCAAACTTTATATTCACAAGCCCATGGGACCTGATGGGATGCATCCATGAATGCTGAGAGAGCTCACAGGCACAATAGTGAGGTGCTCATGATCATCTTTGAAAGGTTGTGGAGTTCAGGAGATGTGCCTGAGGACTGGAAAAAAAAATGCATCACCCCAGTCTTCAAAAAGAGCACAGAGGACGATCCAGGGAACTACTGACCCATCAGCCTTACCTCAGTCCCTGGAAAGGTGGTGGAGAACCTCATTCTAGAGGCCATCTCTCTCCATATGGATGACAAGAAGTTGATCAAGAGTAGTCAGCTTTGGTTCACTAAAGGTAAATCCCTCTTGACCAGCCCAATTGCCTTCTGTGATGTGGCAGCTACCTGGATGGATGAGGGGAGAGCAGTGGATACTGAGTTCAGTAAGGCTTTCGACACTGTCACAAGATTCTCGTAGGCAAACTCAGGAAGTGTGGCCTGGATGAGTGGACAGTGAGGTGATTGAGAACTGGCTGAACAGCAGATCCCAGAGGGTCATGATCAGTGACACAGGGTCTGGTTGGAAGCCTGTCACTGGTGGTGTCCCCACAGGTCAATACTGGGCCCACTATTGTTTAACTTATCCATCACTTACTTGGATGAAGGGGAGATGCCTCCTCAGCAAGTTCACTGAAGACTTGGAACGGCTGATATTCCAGGGTTCTGGGCAGCGCTTCAGCAGGACCTCAACAGGTTGGAGAGATGGGCAGAGAGGAACTGTCTGAAACTCAACAAAGACAAATGCAGGGTCCTGTACCTGAGGAATAATAACCTAAGGCACCTGTACACGCAGGAGGCCAGCCTGCTGAAAGCAGCTCTGCAGAGAATGACCTGGAGATCCCAGTGGACAACAAGGTAGCCATGAACCAGCAGTGCCCTTTTGGCCAAGAAGACCAATGGCATCCTGGGCTACGTTAGGAAGAGCATTCCAAACAGGTCAAGTGAGGTGATCCTGCCTCTTTACTAAGCCGTATTGAGGTCACAGCTGAAGTGCTGTGTCCAGTTCTGGGGTTCTGGATTCCTCAGTACCAGAAACAAGTCTATTAGATGGAGCAGGTCTATCAGAGGGTAACAAAAATGACGGGAGCATCTCTCCTTTGAGGAAAGGCTGAGAGAGCTGGGCTGGTTCAGCACTGAGACAACTGAGAGGGAACTTTATCAATGTATTTTAAGTATTTGAAGAGAGGATGTCAGAGGATGGACCAGGCTCTCCTCCAAGTTGCCAAGCAATAGGATGAGAGGCCATGGGAAAAAACTGATGCACAGAAAATTCTGCCTGAATATGAGGAAGAACTTTTCTGTGCAGGTGACAGAGCACTGGAACAAACTGCCTGTCTGGGAGAGGTTGTGGAGTGTCCTTCACTGGAGATATTCAAGAACTATCTGGATACAATCCTGTGTCATGTGCTGTAGAATAACCCTGCTGGCACAGGCAGGTTGGACTAGATGATTCATTGTCGTTCTTTCCAACCTGGTCCATTCTGTGATTTCTGTGATTTTATTGATTAAAATCTATTTTTGAAAGCTTTGTGTCACTCTTGATATAAAATGGTGTCCAAAAATGTTGTGCTGATCAATTGTATTTTCCCATCAAGGCAAATGCCATTTCTCTTTATGAATCAGAAGTACACCTGTCATTTCTCAGTCTGCTATGCAGTGAGGCTTCCTGCAGGTCACTGTGCCACAAGGCCTGTAGCAGCTCAGCATGCATGACCATCAACTGTGGTTGCGTGTTGGTATAAACCCTGACATCCCTTTACAGATCTGAGATGTGTGCCCAATTGTAACACGTGTCAGTTCAGCACAGCTTTGCAAGACATAAAAACCTCTCCTGGAAATTTTAATCCTACAGCAGTAGGTACTGGATTTAATTAGAGGCAATCTCAGCACCTGTGAGGCAGATCCAGTTAACTCCTTTCTTGGCTTCTCTGAGCCACAGAAGCAGCTTTTTGATGCTTCATGAGAGCAGATCTTTTGAGTGGCTGAGACAGTTAGTGGCTCTGCCTTACATATTTTAAAGCTGTCAAAACACTTATTCTGCCTTATGGCCTTTGTTATTTCCATATTTTTAATATAATTGTGTCTTAAGCACTCCTCATTCACAGGAAATGCCAGTTTTCGTTGGTGTGCGCAGAAAAATTTATAGCGTACATGAGTTTTGTTTTCCAATAGCGTGCAGTGTTGATGAATAAATAGCTTCCCGTGCCTGTGAATGATGGGTGCAGATGTTAATGCAGGTCTATCCCTAGCATGCCGAAGCAGCAAAGGCAAGTTCCATCTTGTTACATCTCTTTCATATCAGTCACCTCCATTCACCAACAGTGATTACCTAATTTTTTCCCCAGAGGGAAGATCAGAATGTGAGACTTGAAAAATATGTTATTTAAGATTGCTTTTCTGGGCTGTTTTCAGCTGATTATAACAGAAGGGAAAAACCAAACAATCAAGACCCTTAATTGGCACAAGACAGAAGTATTTTCTCTTAAATAAAAGTGGAGAGGAACAAATGGTTTCTGAATGTTTCTTCTCCAGCAGTGCTGTAGCTGTGAAGGCCACTGATGGATCTCTGCCATTGTTCCTGTAAATTCATTTAGCCCTTGTTATTTTGACAGTAAACTGACAGTGATTTGCTGCAGCATGCATCAATTGGATTTGTCTACTGCAATAATGTATATAATAACAGGGCTTATTATTGATGAAACTCTGCTTGTGCTATTTAGTTTGCAAATGTCAGAGGTTTCTATGGTAATTTATTTAAACTGTAAAGGTCATATCAATGCTGCTGTTCAAAGATCAGCCTTTGATCACAGGAAATGTTCCCATTGTTTTAAGAAACTTCTTCTCCTTTTGGATCATGAACATTTAATTCAAAAAATGGTGTCGTCTTCCCAGAATTTCAATATATCTCATTCAGAAGAGGTTGGAGAGGGGAAAAAAAGCAATTCCAAACCCAGGTTTGATGGTACAATATATTTGGTAGGCAAAGGGACAGGATATATCCAGAAAACTAAATTTTTTTTGCATGTCACAGGCTAGTGGAGGAAAAGGACGCTGTTGATGTAGTTGGAATAGACAAATATCTATCTTCTACATTTGCATGTCTTTGCAACTGTCTGGAAGGTGAAGGGAGGCTTTTCATGGAGAAAATACACAAAGTGGTATAAAAATAAATTCTCTGTGTTTCTTTGAATTCTACCAACATTGGCATAACTTTGAAGCTAAGATGAGTTAGGTGTCAGAAGTGTGAGCTCAGTATCACTAACCCCTCTGCATCTTGCTTTATGAGATGGATCATCCCATGCAGGTTTTTTTGGTTTTCTCATGGCCAGAATGTTGTGGTATGACTCAGGAACTTGCTGTGTGATCTGTGTAGTGACATCATCCTGGATTTCTTGAGTGGAATTAGCATATCCCTCCTTTGCTGTAAAATTGACAGTTATAGATGAGTAGTCCTGGTAAAGCACTTTGAAATTTTCCCCTGAAGACTCGATAAATGCCAAATCACTTAATTTTGCCAGGGAGCAACAAGTTTCAAAAGCTAATCTCTAGCTACACTTCTTAACTTAATGGGGCTTAGAAAAACACTTCACATGTATGTATAATTGTAGTATTTAATGTATTTAGGGGATCTATGCTGAAATCATGATAACCCATCAAAATTTTGCCAAGAATCTTTTAGCTTCCTGGACAGTAAGTGGGTGCAATCTTGTACAAGCAGGTGAGAGCATCACTAAATTTCCTGTCACTGGTGCAACTGATGATGGCTTGTGTGGTGTTAGTGTTTCCAGAGTAACATCCTAAATTGTGCAATTGAATAACCACAGCATCTGTAGTACCAGATTGTTTCACATAGTAAGCATAGGGCAGAATAAAGCAGTGTCACAGCAACAATCCTCTTTAGATGTGGTGAAGTCCTTTTTTTTTTCCTTCCAAGCCACTGCTGAGTTCTGAGAGCAGTCAGATGTTCAAAAATGTACTATTATTTTTAAACATATGGCTCAGCATTTTGAAATACCACTAAATAACCTGAAATTCAACTCTGCAGTAAGGAGCTAAAAGCCTATTTTATGAAGTGACTTAAATGGAAAGTTAGTGACTAAAAGAGCAATGCCTGCAAATTAAGGAAAAGCCTTTATCAAATCAGACTTTCTACTTTTTTACCCTTTTAGAATTAAAAAAAACCAACTTAGTTTGGCATGGTTTTGTATGGAATAGACTACATGAATGAGAATGGACACATATAAATTGTTTTCTCTTTGCTGTGCTCTCCTGCAGCACATTGTGGATATTAAATAACTATGGCGTTTTAGCTAGATTAAAAATATAGCAATAAAAGAAATAATTCTCTGTATATACCAGTAAAGTTTTTCCTGAGGTTCCAGGCTTATGTTTATTAAGGATGTTGTAGAAATAGATTATTAAATACACTGTTTCAAATTGTAATTGTATTTTATTGTCCTGGCTGAAGATGAAATTGCTGTTCAATCTCTTTCTTCCCTATTAAGATCATGTTTCCATTGGAGGGCTTGGGGATAGCTTTTATGAATATCTGCTCAAGGCATGGCTGATGTCAGACAAGACAGATGAAGACGGCAAGAAAATGTATTATGATGCTGTTCAGGTAAATAAGACATTTAGATCTCTCTTTCCATAATAATCTAATATATAATAATCCTAAAGAGACAGGCAGTGAGGACAATATGAGAGATTTATGTATTTGTTACCACAGGGTGTTTTTTCAAAGAATTAGTTTCTGTTTTAAAAAAGACTTCTTCAAATAGAAGTGCTAGAGGAATACAGATACTGGGGGAAAGGGGAGAATTTTGAAGTATAACTATTATTTTTGTTTTACTGCAATATAGTCAATTGTCTCTGGAGGAGAGAAGTATAAAAGAAGCAACAGAAAATGCAACTTCAAGTAGCTCTCAGACAGGCGTTCAACTCTTTTTCCTGAGTCTTTTCTAAATCTATATTAATCTTGTCCTTTTCCTTTATATCCAGGAGGGAGTTCCTCTCTTGTGTTCAATTCTCTCATGTGTTTCAGCCATAAAAAGTGTCTTGACTATGGTCCACATATGTGTTATGATAGATAATTAGAAATTAAAATAGGGGTGTCATTTCACAATGACTTTTTGGTAGAAGAGCAGCTTCTGTGAAACAGCCCAGTTGGACACAAGATAAAGTTTTATAAAAGCAGAACTATTCATACTTACATTTCTATATGCTATTCTATTTATGATCCTGCTGGTCTGCACTTTGCTTTGTTATTTATGGTATTTCCTTAATATGCTTTTTTGGGAGAAATATTGGGTTTGTGACACCAGATTGAGACTTGGGAAGTATTCAGTTTAAATGCATATTTACAGTCTTTCCTTCCAATCCTGAGCAAATTACCTATTTTCTCAATTCTTTGCTTTCATATATATAGATATATATTTAAAAGAGGATAATATTACTTCTTTTTTCCCTATCCTTTCATCTGTTTTGACTGGAAGCTATCTAGGGCCAGGACTTTTATCTCTTATTAACTGTGTGTATCTACAGTGCCTCTATAGACAAGGCTTTGAGATGCTAAGCAATATCTGCTTAATCTTTCATCTGTCTGGAAACACACTGTCCCTAGGGAGGTCATAAGTCTTCTTTTACTTCCCATACACAAAAAGTGGTGGCATTAAAAAATACAACTGTGGTTGCTTATTGCAACCATCTTTTTTTCATTAGAGAGGAAAGTCAGTGTGAAGATCTGAGGGAGGGTGTGATCTCTTGTGGTTGTAAATTTGACAACCAAGTGTCCTCTGCTAAGGAAATCTTGCCTTTAATTTTGTAAGTGCAGATTTGGATGCAGTCTGCCTTATCTTCACTGCTAGCGTGGTTGCAACTTCAGAGCAAAAGGTTGATCTTAAATTAGGTTTGAGTGCATTTGAGGCTGTAACATAAGAACAGTGCTGTTGTAATAGCTCAGCCTTCGGGTTGGCAGCCAGAGAGAACAAAGTGTGTGAAATTATCAATTCATCTCACCACAGAAGACATTTTGAAGCACCTCAAAGCTGCTTCTAGCATTCTACTTCCTCTGGTTTAAAAACATTAGGTTTTTATTGAGGTCCCAGCAGGGAGCAGAAGTGGTGACAGCCCCCACTTTACAGGACCAGTTCTCCCTGCTTGGATTTCAGCTGGAGGAGCAGAATCGCCTGTTCAGCAGCATCATTGAATATGACAGTATCAATGACAGGGTCTCAGCTCTGCTGCATATGACTGTATTTAAAGTACCTATTTTCTTAATACTTTTTAGCAGTACTAGCTCAGAAACAGTCCGAGCATCATGTCTGACCAGACTGTTAGTGTTTGAGAGGAACTGACCTAAAACAGATTTCATTATGCTGCTGGCTGTTGCTATTTCCAGTATGTTCTGATTGATGGCACTCCTGTTGCCTGTTTTCTGTACAGAGGTACATCTGTACCAAAGCTGGAAGTGCACATGCAGCATTAGGAGTTGCAGCTTGATGTTGTAAAGTAGCTTGCTCAGAAAGCAGCAGCAAAGTTTCTGCCTCACAAAAGCTGCAGGATGATTAGGCCCCACTGAGATTCCAGGTTCTTCATTGGAGTAACTGTCCTGATTTGAAATCCATCCTGGTACTGACTTCATTGCTGTCAATCCATTACTTACCTAAATTAGAGCTGATTTAGGTGTCTGCACAAGCTGCAGTCTTTCTTTACAACTAAGGCTGCAGGGTTTGGGCATTCTCAGTCTACTTGGTATTTTCTTAGAGAAATTTCCCCCAGTGCTCTCAGAATCTTTTTAAGACTATGCCAAAGGGAGCAGCATGATTATTTCCTGGCCATTCAGTCCAGCACATACCCACCAGATTCTGAAAGAGTGATGTGAAGGCTTGATGCCTAATTCAATATCTTCTGCTATCCAGAAACCAGAAATGAAAATATATGGTGTGTTATATAGTTCACTGTGAAAAGCTGAAATCTATTTAGATGGAGCTTAGGGGTTATTGTTCACATTGTTCTGTAAATCATATTAAAAAAAACAAAAAAACAGGAATGCTTTCCATTAGAATTTTTGTATCACCTATAGATTATATAATGGCTTAAGTTAAAAGCAATAACTAAGATGTCAGACTAGATTTAAAAACTGCTTCTGCTTGCCACAAAAATGCATATATGGCTGAAGCCATTTAAAGGGTTTATTTCTAATGGGAAAAGGGACCAAGATAGTCTTGTTTTGAATACCAGACCATAGTATGAATGTATAAGGCCATCAGAGGGATTAATAAAACTGTAGAATTCACACAAAAAGACAAGTGAATGTATTTTTAATGTAAGTTATTTTTTCTCTTTTGAAAAGTAATACAAATAATGCCCTGCTTCACATAATACATGAAATAAGAGATCTTTCTAAACTGGTTTCAATGGATAGCATGCAACATTTAGTTACAGAACAAATATGTATTCAGCTTTTAGCTATATTTTGAAGAAATGACTGCCAATAGAATAATCCACCAGTCTTTGCAAGTATTCAGGACAGGAATCATCTCACTCTTCTCAGTTAACAAGCTGATCTCTGAGACAAAATTGAGTAGGTTTATAAGAGAACATCATTTAGAGCAAAAACAGTCCTTGTGGATTCACTTATATCTAGTCTAGCAACAGCAGTGTCATAAGGAACTGCATCAAATCCTTCTCTCTTAAATGTGTCAGCCCTCATTTTCTAAGCTGAAGGGCAATTTTCCCTCTATTCCTGTAAATAGGTTGTCTCACACTTGATGTCTGATGGTCAGGTATCTTTTCCAAATTTTCCCATTACATTTATTTATGGCCATTTCTGCAATCTTTCTGCATCTTACATATATATTTATTATCTCTCTCTGATTCTGCCCTCATCACTTTCTCAGTGTAGTTCTAGAGAAGTGACATATCTAGAGACTGTAAAAAGAATGGTAACTCACCCCAGAAGAACTTCACAGGAAAAGGGAAAGTCCTCATCAGCACTTCCCAAGCAGCTCAGTTCAGTGCAGCCCCTGGTGGCCCTGTGATTTCAGTGAGGTAAAGCAGCTGCTTTCTGCAGTTTTACCTGGAGTCAGGGTAGCTAGTTCACTTTCAGACATTTAGATTTTTTATTATTTCTTAATGGGTAACAACTGCTCAGATGATCCTGACAAGAAAACAAGTGATTTCTGCAGAACATAGCACATGGAAATGGAAACAATGGAAATGGCCAAAAGAGGAGCATGTGTTGTGAAGCAGTGCCATGGCCACTCTGCCAGATTTCAATACCATTTCAGAAATTGCTGCTAGGCTGGGTTGCACAATTAAGCAATCCTGTCAATGCAGTAAACTTCTGTCAAAAGAGGAAAAAGTAATTTCTGGCCTCAGGATTCATACAGAAAATATATAGAATTACTTTTTGAGAGGGTGTAATTTTTTCTTGGCACATTTCTAACTTTGGCAGTGTGCCAACTAAGTATATATCAAAGCTAGTCTCCAAAGGTAGTGATTGGGGGATTTTGGGTATATTTATTGGGTATTTTGATTGGGAGATTTTGGGTGTATTTAACTGTCAGCATTAGGTAGTGAATATTTTTCAGAGCTTTTGATTTCAGTCTTTCAGAAAAATAAAAAAAATCCATGGAGACTCTTTTCTCCTTGAAAGGAGAGGGAAAACGAAGTGTTGTTAGCAAATTGAAAACGTGATATTGGCAAACAGGCATTTTTCATTTCTGGAGTTTCGTGAGGATATGTATAACTGAGGTGACAGTCTGGTGGCTGGTTTGTGCTGACTGCAGTTTCCATTAATCTGCTTGAAGTGGTTTGCTGTGTGATCATAGTGGGCTTTAAAACTGCATAACTGATGTGGACAATGAGAGAACTGCAACAACTCATAATGGTTTGTCATACTGGGTAAAGCTAAAAGTGATTAATGACTTGAATATTCAGTACTTGAGTACTTCTTGGCATTGAATAAAATACAGAAACAGGGCAGGCAGGATGCTGCAATAGCAGCCCATCTTAGAATGAAACAGTTGGTACCCAGCATTCCCACTGCATACTTTGTTTTGAGGTTTTTTTTTTTTTTGGTGTGGGAGGTGGGAGGCAACTTAACTGAATGTAACTTAAATGTGCTAAAATCAATAAACAGGCAGTTTTGTCAGCTGTCATGTTTAAAATACTTATCACCCAGCTGCACTGGTGTTCTGCACATCGAGATAGTATGGCTGCATTATGTAGGAACACAAGATTCATTACACTGAGCAGACGAGAACATCCAGAGGACTTACTGCTTCTTTTTATTCTTTTCACTGTATTTCCCCTCTCAGCACAAGTTTTCAGACTCTCTACAAATGCTTACACAAAGCATCAAGGCTAAAGACAGGCTTCTGCAGATTTTTTAATTCTTAGTGATTTACTGATAACTGCACAATGTCTTAAGTTTTGGACCAGATAAAGTATTTATTCAAATTTTTGCTTATTTATGGACTGTCAAGAGAAGCAGCAAACTTTAATGTTGTTAGAAGTCTTTAAGGAGGATTTTAACTAGAAAAATATAAAGAGAAATTGTATGGGTTTTGCTCATGGCTTTGCTCTTTTCAGAGCAGCCATGTCCTTACTAGTCATGCTATTTTCCCTTCCCTTTTCTGATAAAAAAAAAAAAAAAAAAAAAACAAAAAACAAAACTTGTCAGAATCAACAGATATCCTAGAGCATTCAGATCATGCACAATGTAACATTTTGAGAGTGACTTGATTTGAGTCACGACAGACCATTATTACTGTTTTAAACTAGGAATAAATTTATCCTTCTGGTAACACACAACATTTAATACATTTAGAGCTAGTGTTCTGAGAGCTATTGGTGTTCTGAGAAACACTAATATATCTATAGAGTGAAAAAAATAATTATTTTCAAACACAAGTAAATAGTCAGTTTTTCCCTAGAACTTAATCCTATTTTTAGTGATCAAATGAATAGATATCCCAGTAGCTAAATGTTTGCCAATGATTCCCCTTTGAAAATTTAGGGGAAAAATTTAGGGGAAAATATACCTCCATTATATGCACTCATATTTCATTGCACATGTACGCTTGTCTACCTAACATGTCTAAAGTCCAAAAGAAATAAGTGCTTTGGCACTTTTAAAATGTTTCTTACATTTTGTGTTTAACCAAATGAAAGTTCTTCTGTGTTCAGATTTCAGTTCTGATTTTTAAAGCTCAGTTTAGTAAGTAATGAGGACCTCAGCATAAGACACTACTTTTCTTTGGCAGAAGTATTTAAATTATTTGTAACAAGGATTTGAACTTCCTATTCCATCAATAAACTTTTTGGAATTTGCAATAAAGGATAAATTTGATTAATTGCAAAGGCTGGGAAAGAAAAGTATCTATTGCATTAGATCAACTAAACAGAGAAAATGTAAGGGAAGTAAAAAAAGTAACAAGAAAGCAAACAATTTACTTAGAAACTCACAGAATGTAAAGCCGCAGTAATCCTGACCTGCTGCTCTGTGCTGTTTCAAAGCAATAAAATGTACTGATGCAAGCTATAAATATTAAAATAAATAAGTAAGCAGTTGACATTATACATCTTTGAATTGTTGGAAATAACACATGGTAGAATTCTCTTTCATCCTCACAGTTGCTTCAAATGATCAAAATACTGTTTATGAAAATTCCTAGGGGAAGAAAAATATATTAAAAGTTTGAACAGAGATAATTTATGGTGCTTTGTTATGAAGACGCCTGCAGTGTTTTAATTATCCCCAAAACAGACATTATAAACCCTTGAAACTTAGAATCATATTTTTGAAGTTTCAATATTATTAAGGTATGGAAATATGGAACTGTATTGCTGGGCAGTTTTATCTCCAGCTACAGTGACATCTTGAGGCAGGAAATGAAACCACCTGAGTTTTGTTAAAACAGCAGTAATCATTGAAATTCATTAATCATAATTAAGAAGATATTGTAAAAGGAGAGGCAAAATGCCTTAGAGCTAGAGGTAGCAGAACGTGGGGTCGCATTGCTGTTTGAGGTTTGTAATTTGTTATCTCAGCTCCTCCAGCAGAGTTAACACTTCTGTAGGACATGTCTGTTTAGAATTTGAGCAGCCTTGAGGAGCAGATCATTTTTCCTAAGAAGCCTCCACCTGTGCTCTGCAGGCATCTCAGTTAATGTTTTTCTTACCTGTCAGTGTAATCCACTGTAAAGGAGAGAACACCTGTAAAAATAGGCTTATTGATTAGCTTTTATATCATTTGAACAGAGAGATGATTCAGTTCTGGGTCTTCTGTGTTTCCCTATAAACAATACATTCTAAACAACTCAAAGGGTAAATGAAGAACTTTGCAAGCACAAAATCAAGGCAGGGATTGGACTGAAGGAGGTGGTGAAGACATAATTTTAGATGTGTGAAAAGCTTGAAGACGCGAAGAACTGAATGAAGAAGAATGGTTATTTATTAGGATGGTCCAATTCTGCTTAATTTTGCAAGGGTAAGAATTGGCGGTATAATGTATAGGTTAAGGAACAGGCTGATAAGCAGAGAACACAAAACATATTGCCTTAACAATGAGGGCAGGAGGGGGAGGAAATCAGGTTGGGAAAAACTGAAGAGTTTCTCCTCTATGCTGTCAATAACAGAGATTACACATATGTGCAATTTGCAGTCCTGTAGATTAAACCATTCCTAATGTCTCATTCACTGTGGCAGATAGGCAAGGACATAATTTTAACATGCAAACTCATGAGAAAGATGCCAGTAGTAATGCAAGGAGCACTTGCATTGAGTCACAATTCAAACTGTAAAAAGAACTGTTAGTGTTTCTAATTGAGTGCACAAGCATTTATGCAGTTGTTGCATCGAAGGAATAATTTCCCACAAGATGGAGAACAAAGTAATTTGGCTGAAGGCTTTACTGCAGTGAGGTCTGTAAGCAGAGCCTTAGGTAAAAGCTTAAAAGAAAAATTGCCAGGAACTGTATTAGCTGTAAAAAGTTACTCTGGCTCTAAGAGCTTATGTGGGTACATGACATACTGTATACCATACCAGCTTTACATGTAGTAAATGTATTTCTTTAAATGTCTGTAGAATGTTTATTTACCTTTAGTTTCCCTCTCCTTTTTTGTCCACTGCAGCCTCAAATCAGGTTGTCTCAATTTTTTTGTTTCCTTTTTTTTTCACTCCCAGTTAGCATCTGCTATTGCTCCTTTTGGTAACATATATTTGTAGCTACCTTTTACTTGCTCAGAGCTTGAAAGCTTCCAGGAATGAGGCATCCACAACTTCTCTGGGCTACAAGTTCCAGTGCCTCACCACTCTCACAGGAAAGAACTTTTTTATGATATCTCATCTAAATCTACCCTCTTTGAGTTTGAAGCCATTCCCCCTTGGCCTGTCACTACAAGCCCTTGTAAAAAGTCCCTCTCCATCTTTCCTGTAGGCTCCCTTTGGGTACTGGAAGGCTGCAGTTAGGTCATCCTGAAGCTGCCTCTTCTCCAGGCTGAACAATCCCAATTCTGTCAGCCTTTCCTCATGGGAGAGGTGCTCCATCCCTCCACCTATCTGCAAACAGTGCAGAAAGGAATTATTTGTAGTTGGGAAGCAAGTTTAAATAGACCTGCAATTCAAGGAAATGTGTCTCTTGAAGTGAGTACATAATTATATCAAAATAAAAATAAGTTTATTTTAAGTATGAAATCCAGAATCAATTGTTCCAAACAGATCTTTTCACTTGGGTGGATCTTTGTCACCACACTACATATATTCTCCTTTTATGGTAACTTGTGTTACTCCCTTGATTTCCCTGCCAGAACTGCATCCAAAGCACTGCAGATAGCAAGTAGCATTCCCCTATGGTAACGTAACCCTTCCTTCCTATCCTGCTCTTAAACTTCAGATTTCATGTCTAGGTAAAAATGCATCGTGACCTAGCATGCTCTTAACAAAGACAGACACACTGGTATAGGTATTATCTAGCAATCAGGGACTCAGCATGGTACAAAGCATGACAAGGCATCTGAGTGTCTGTAATATATCTAATAACTACCTCATAAAAACTGCTTTAAATAAGATAGTTACATAATAAAATAGCTTTTAATAGATATATGTTCTAGTTCTTAATAGGCCCCATTTATAAAACAGAGATGATTTGCTTTACTAAACACGAATACTTAAATTAGAAATATATTTTTATTTTGTGACATTCTTGGTATCATTCAACATCAATTTGTTAGTTTTTTAACACCAGTTTGTTAGAATAATTTTAAAACTCTTGGAAGTCATCCTTTTTCAGCGTGAACTTTAATCTTGAGCCAAAAGAGAGGGAAAAATTTACCAACACTAACTGGTATCACAAAATCCATTTTTATACTACAAGAGTCAACTCTGGTCTAGTTAATATAGTTCAAAAGTGCATCATTGCTGTTATGTCAGTCAGTTACAGTAATACTTCATTCTGTTTTTCAGTCATTACTTCAAAAAAAAAAAAAAGCAACATAGGTAAATTTAGTTATCAATCTATTTTTATAGTTGCTTACCTTTTAAATAAAATTCTGACCCAACAGCTAAGTGACCAGTAGACTTATTGCCTACTTTTAGAACTGTTGTTTTGGTGAGATGGGAGATACCATGCTGAAAGGTTAAATGAAATGTCATTAAAGTTTTTCCTTTCTCAACTTGGTTCTAGGTAGCTTGTTGTTAGAATGCCCAAATAGGTCTGAAAGCTATTTCCCGCAAAATTATTGTGTGTTTTTTCACCTTTCCCCTTTCACATCTAATTCCTCTTTTTATAAATTAAATTTTGCAGGATTTTTAAAAGCAGAATTTGTTTAAAGCACAGGAATTTTCATTATTTACTTCTGTTTAAAAATTTAGGTATGTTTTCCAGTAGGTACCTAGTAGTAAAAGCATGCAATCAAGGTGGAAACAAGGGGTAGAGGAATTTTCTGAGCTAATAGTGGCTCTGGATCTGGGCAGAAAACATCCTTACTAAGTACTTTGCACTAATATTACTGAAAAACAAAGAATAGTTTTCAATGTGATGTTCTTGGCAGAAAAAAAAAAACCAGTATGTAAAAACTGCAGTTTTTCTGCTGATGCTTCTAATTTAGGATTTTTCATGCTTATAGGAACAACCTTTACAAATGCTTAAATGGGGAGAACTACAATCACTACTTTCTCTTTAGAAGACTTTTTTTTAAATCCTGGCTTTTTTGCTAATAGTTGTCTGTAGTGATATTTTTAAATGGTTTTTCTCTTGTATAATGCATGTTGAGTACTGTTTCTGGATCTTATGATTTCAACGGAACAACCAGAGCACTAATGGATAGCTGAATGTATGACAGAGTTATCTCCTCTCCATTACTTTTTTTTTAAGAGTAATATCTTACTTTCTTTGTGGGCTTCTAATTAATGTGCTCTTCTGCATCTCCTCTGTTATTTTAATTCTGTTCCTCCCATGATGGCATGTTGCCTTCCTGGATTTTGTAATTAGTGACCATACATTGCTAACATCATCAACTTCCAGTTCCCTCTAGATTTGTGTATTTTTATTCTGCTTAGGGTTTTTTTCCAGATCTCAGTGAGACCCTGCTCTTGATAGATAAGTGGAGGATTTCTGTTTGGGAGAGGAAACCCACTGGACTTTGGGAATGCTATCTAGACTCAGAGGCCTAACATCATTCACTGCACACACTGAGCTGTGTGTTTTGAATATGAGTTATGACTGCATATAATTTACATTAAGTTATATCAATAGCTACCTCTTAAGTCAGAAGTAAAACGAGAAATACAGAAGCTGAAGTGATGGCTAATAACTATTGAAAGTTAAATTACTATTAAAAGCTAAATTACCTGAAACTGCTCAATGTAAAAGGGGGGAAAAATAAAATACTTCAAAATTTGAAGTGTATTTTGTAGGTCTTTCCAACATTTTTATAAAACATACCCTGTAAGTTGCTTGAAGTCGAAGGAAAATTAGTCATCGTTACTGATGTGTGTTCATTTGCCTTGGTTTGGCTGCACTTTGAAGTTATGCTGGCTCCTATTATCTATTGCACTTTATGAGCAAAGACAATAGAAAGCAAAACCAACCAACCTGCAAGACAGCTTTGTCCTTTGCACTTTACCAAATGGGCCTTTGGTTTGACATCACATCCTTCTGCAGGCTATAGAGACCCACCTCATCCGAAAGTCGAGCGGGGGCCTGACGTACATCGCCGAGTGGAAGGGCGGATTGCTGGAACACAAGATGGGACACCTCACTTGTTTTGCTGGAGGCATGTTTGCTCTGGGAGCAGACGGAGCCCCCAGTGACAAGACAGGCCATCACATCGAGCTGGGTGCTGAAATTGCCAGGACTTGCCATGAATCCTATGACCGTACACGTGAGTACCATATTGCAGAGTTAGGCTGCACAGCTTGCCTTCATGAAGGCAGCCACTGGTGTTTTTGCATAAAGCTGAATGAAAGTTGTAGCACATTGAGAAGTGTTCATCCCTTCTGAGCAAATGCTGCCTTGCTTTAAGAGTAACTTTTAAAATGGCTGCTCTGTTTTATAAATGATTCCTGTGTACCTGAAGCGTATCTCCTCGCTGTAGTAATTGACATGACAGTTACATAACAGTAATTAAAAAGCTTCTTTTACTATGCCAGTTTCTGTATAGCTAAACACAAGAGTGGGACTCCGTTCATTTATGCATCAATATAGGTATTACTTATGTTTCATGAACAAAAGAACATTTTACACTCAGTTCTGTTGATACAATAGAATAGTTCTGCAAACAATAGAATTGCACAAAGAAATAACCCTGGCAACATTTTAGGTCCCAGAGTGTATTTTCCAGTTTGATATAGAAAAGTAAATATCCTCATCTTTTAGGCAAAATTTCACTTGTTGCTAGTTACGTGAAGTCTTTCAGAATGCAAATGTTAGCATCGCTGTTCAAACTGTAGCTGCCATTTAAGGCATTGGTGAAGAACAGCTCTCCTACTCCAAATTATTTATAAAATATTAAAACCAGGAGGAGCTGCAGTATCTTTCATAAATTATATCGTTTTGGGTAAGCTGGCTTTGTGCCACATAAAAGCCTAGCTTGATTTGTTCATTTGTGGAGATCGATTTGGTTACATAATTTGAAACCTTTTTTAATGCCTTTATTTTAGTCTGTGCTTTTTTATTGGCTAGGAATGAAACTGGGACCAGAAGCCTTCAGATTTGATGGTGGTGTTGAGGCCATTGCTACAAGACAAAATGAAAAATACTACATCCTACGACCAGAAGTCATAGAGACCTATATGTACATGTGGCGCCTCACTCACGATCCAAAGTACAGGGAGTGGGGATGGGAAGCTGTTGAGGTAATGCTCTATTGGACTTTTTTGTTGTTAAATCCTAGTAATAATGTTAAGTGAGCTATTGAATGATACCTGGACATTGTTCAGCAGCTGGAAGCTGAATATTTATTTTAAATCAGGGATATCAATTCAGATTTCCAGGAATTCATTTGCCAAATAGATGATATTTTGACAAAACCAAAAACTGCTGATATTGTATAATAGAAAAGTACCTTGTGATTTCTCCTTCTTAAATACTTCTAGGATTGGGGGTCACATTTGGATGTACTGTCCAAGATGTTGAGTGTTGCTCAATGTGACTGGAAAGTGCATACATGTGTCAGATTTGGGACTTGGATATGGAAATAAGTTTTATGAAATGTATTTTCAGTAATAGTATGAAGGTGATTTTAATTAAGGTGACAAAGGCCAGGGTGAAGGACTAGATAGTACCAAACAAAACCGTGTTACTTTCAAGAAGCATAAAACTTCCTAAATGACAGCAATCTTGTCTAGATTTGATTTTTTTTTGTCCCACTGGCCTTTGAGCTTCAAGCAGTCATGCTGAACCTCGCTATTTGTGTTGTCTAGCACAAGCCTTCCAAAAGGGCAGCTAGTCTGCACTGCAAAGAATGGGCTTGTCAAATCCATTGTTTCCCTTATTTCAGCAGTTAATCACTCTTACTCTTAAGGTTGAGAGCCTTTTAGATTTACCATGTTTCATCCTCCAGGTATGGGTCCTTATTACACTTCTCTGGAGTTCACTTCTGTCTTCCTCACACGGATGTTCCCTTGGCTAAATTAGCTGACATCTGATAGGAAATACAGCAAGCTGAAGAACATTATTTTTCTGGCTCTGTGTACTTAGGAAAAATGAAAAAAAATCAAAACTCTCTGCAGTATTTTGTTCACAGTGACCTCTCTTGTACAAAGGTATTGCTTTCCAGGATTTCAAAAATATCCTGTTTGTCAGTTTATTCAACACTTTTTGCTTCTAGAAGTATATGATTACAACCTTCTTGGAGGGGCTTACACCACTAGTTATAGAAGGTTGCTCTACTCCAAGGGTAGAACATGTAGACTTGTGTCCTACAGTTTCTCATCCGTAAGGGACCCTGCTAGAGAGCTGTTACTGGGTTATGACCCCATCAACCCAACTCCCAACAGCAACCAAGATCTGTAAATGTATTCAGTATTCACTGTGTAGATACTGATCATATCAGAAATGTTGGGCAAATCCTGTTGAGCATTGTGGAAAAAAAAAAGGTTATTTCAAGTCTGGTAATTAGATATCCTCCAGGAATTAAATTTAAGGCAAAATCTGATTTCCAGAAAATAATAGTGGTATTAACTATGCTTGTACTCTCAAACTTCTTGCCTGAATATTCACAATTGTTCCATACTTGCATTGAGCACTGTATTCAGCTAGGTAGAGAGTAGTTATTTAGGGTATTGTATTTGCCTCCCTCAGGTGTTGGCTCTGGGGGGCCCTGAAAGAATATGCTTCTGAATTACTAATTCCAAAGCAATTTGGGTTTTAAAACCTCTAATTTAGAGGGCTGTTCCCTTACTTTCTTCTTTGCTAACACCACCCATAGGCACACATTTTACTACTGGAATCTTCCCAGGCAGATTATAATTGGCATATTTACAATGGCTGTTTGTGGAAATCATCCCATCAGGCTTCAGCAATGCCAACTGTTCCTTCTCCAGGAGATGTTTTTCCTGACTCATTGTTACTGCCCACACTGATAACATTGTTACAAACAATTGAAATGTTTTCCTTATTATTACTTTTTTTACCCATTTGGTTCATTTGTTTGTGTTTCTTTCAAGTTGGTACACTTGTTTGCATCCTTCTCGCTCCCACATGTCCCTTGTTTAACATTCTTGTGGTTATTCTCAATCTGGCTCTAACACAGCCTATGTGGGGGAGATGCAGATGGTCCCTTTCTGCCCAGAGCCCATCTTCCACTGTCCTAACATGCAGTTGGCTGTTCCACAAAAACAAATCTTACAGGTTTCCAGAACTTATGCAGGCAGTTGTAGGTTTAAAAATCTTTTTTCTTCCTGTCCTCTCTTGGTGTTTATAGCCATACAGCTCTACCTAGTACAGTATTTTTTTGTTACAGCACATATCATGCTAGCTTACCATAACTATGTTATAAATTCTGTTCCCTCTTGCTCTTTAATGTTGTCCCAAAGAGCACCTGACCCATTCTGTACTCGGGGAAGCCCCCAGCCACTGAGGGTCATTGGTTTAATTACCAGTACCTGTTGCACAAAGGGGAACCTGAGATTGAAACAAGAAAAAAGAGGAAACGAACGATCAGACCATTTGGGTTTTGAGCAAAAAAAGTTGTTCTTCATGTGTTTCATGTCCACTTTATACTCATTACTCTGACAATAAGAACTCATTAGGTTTTTTTCCCAGTGCCCTTGTGGTAGAAAAGGAGGCTGTTTTAGAGTCATGTCTTCTAAACTCTCTGACAAGTCTCTTAAGTCTTTCTCAAACTTTATAGACTAAAATATGCTATAGCCTTCCCTTTTTTTCTTTGTGAATTTGCTTTGCTGTTTTGAGTCCAAGATAATTTTGTATGTACTTCAGCAGCTGGAGAAAATGCAGTTATGACCACCAGCAATATCCACTCTTACTGAGTCAGAAAGGTTTTATCAGCTTAGCTCATGATAGCCTCCCTCTCTGCATTATAAATGTAGCACATATTTTAAATTTGTAGCACTTCCTTTGTTTTTCCCTTTATGATAGTTTGAGACTGTCAGCCAGTTTTCACTGTGCTTGATGTTTTCCATTACTGTGTCATAACTGATCCTAGCCACCCTTTTTCTGAGAGCTAATTATTTAAAATATGTTTGATTGTTTCTTCCTGCCCGCCACTACCCCTATCACTGTGAACATCACTGTGCTCTCAAACTGCAGGAAAGGGCACAAAAGCCCATCACTGCCAGGATGGCTGACAACCTAGAGCCTTTTTATACTACTAATCCTGCAGGTGGATGTCCTATTCCTTTAGTTAGGTGGAAAGTAGCTTTGAGGGATGAGATGCTTCATATTTGCATCAAGCAGATACCACCAACTTCCCCCATACATGGGGCAAGTTAGCCCCTTAGTTTGCATCATAGCAGTGCCTCCAAGTACCTTTATGATGCCTCTGAACTCAAAGAATGCTCTAAGTACATTAGAGCATATAAATGGTAAATGCAATTTGCTTTTATTTTACCTTGCCCTGTTTAGAATGCAGATATTTCCTTGCATAGTAGCCTTATCCTTCAAGTTCTGCTTCTGCTGTGCCTTGAAAAACATCATCTTTTGTTTGACATTGAAAATCCAGACACAGATGCAGAATTCTGAATTCGTTGCAGGTTGAAGTAGACAAGAGGGAAGGAATAGCAGCCAGAGGAAATTACTTTTCTAAACTTAAGTATATTTGTCATTTAGTAAATGTGTCCAGGAAAATTAAAGAACCTAAAGACACATAAGAAAAGACAAATAGGCTGTTATATTTCAAAGGATCTCTTCTGAAGAAAACTCCCTTTTAAATATACGATAGGCAGCTTACTCTCCAGTGAAAACTAAGGAGAGCCTGACATGCAAGCCAAATGTGTGCACACAGCTACAGGGACTCCAGCAAAATCAAGGACGTTTAGGATATCTTCTCACAGCAAAACACAGATCTTAAAGACTTTGTCTTTAGAGCAGGGGAAGGTGATGAATACTTCAGTAATTATTAGTGACTCTTAGTCCCATCTGTCTTCAGAAAATACTTAATTCTGCCTAGTTTAGATATATCCTCTGCCTTGCTTTTTAGCTTGTGTGTTTTGAAATGCAGCATCTTTCCCTAAATAAAATCTACACATCCCGTACTCACTTCAGAGATATTTGTAGTAACTTCAGAAAGGGAGGAACCAGTTACCTCCTGACTCTCTCTTTGAGGGGGATAAAGCCCCAGGTATTTGAAAGTTGTTGTTCCAATACCTTTCAGAAAAATCTCCACCAAAACCACCTTGTTTCACAGTAGGGTGGTCCTGAGTGAATGCAGCCATCCACAATCCTTACTGTCATTTTAATTGTGAGAAGTTATTTAGGGTTAAGTAGCATTTTCTGAATTTGGTTTTGAATAATGAGTTGTTTTAAATATAATCATCTTAAATTCTCTTTACTCCTTCCTTATACTGTCTGATACAAGAGAGTTGTTGTAAAAGAGAATAAGAAAAATAAATAGAGTAAGAATACTTGTGGCCTTGTTAAATACATAAATTATAAGGAAAAAACCCTATTCATTCATATTTTTAAATATAGTAATGATAAGATAACCAATATTCAAATAAGGTATTGGATAGCAGTATATAGGTTATGGCTCATATATAGGCATATAGCTACCACCTTTCTATTGCAAACACCTAAGATAAAGAAAAGCAACAAAGTTTACTAGTCTCACTGTATATACCTTCTACAGTTCCAGAATATTTTTTGCCCTTTTATGTATACTCTTCATCAGATCTTTTTTCTCCTTCATAAATATAGGACATTCATGAGGGCAGAAAAGAAATTGTATTTTTAGGTGGCCCGTGTACACCTTTTTATTGTGAAATAGGAATCAGTCATCTGTTTTACGCCTTTTAACTGAATAAAGAGTTTGGAAACTAGCTAGAGAAAAACACATTGTTATTGTTACAGCTAAATTATATTGTGTTAAGTCCTGGCTTTCTGTCTACTCCTGTGTAACAGACAAAGCTTTTTCAGAGAGGTAGCAAAGAAAAATATGACTTCTGCACAAGAGAAATTCAGTCATAGCCCAATATCAGTGGTTTCCCATTGAAAAAATAAATAATTGCAAAGAGAAGCCATGCAACTTACACAGAAAATTGAGAGGTGCCTTTCCTTTTTTTGAAGGGATTTGCAGGAGGTAAGGAAAAGACTGATCTTTAGTATGGTGTTCAATTATGTCACAATCATTTTAAGTACCAAAATATGACTAGAAAAGATATAGGTAACACAATTTCCAAAGGCTGAGAGACTGGAAGAGAAAGGCTATTAAAAAGAGGAAAAAGAATATAAGTGAAAATCCATATGTCTTTAAATCCTTATACCCATACATCCTTCCTTCTGAAAGCTGGTTTGTGTTCACTTTTTATTCATTTATTATTTTGCTTCTCTTCCTGAATATGAAATTAGACTGGTATGCCTATGTCTTTTTTTAAAAGAGTTTTCTGTCTAGACATTTACCAAGTTTTCATCTCTTTATCAAAAGAATTGTGGCAATTGTTTTTTGCTAGTTTTATTGTCAAACAGAAAAACTGACATATTATTCATGTTGTTAATCCCACTGATTTGGGTGTTCTCTTCCCTGCTTCAGGCACTGGAAAAACACTGCAGAGTAGATGGCGGCTATTCTGGCATTAGAGATGTTTATAACAATCATGAAAGCCATGATGATGTGCAGCAAAGTTTCTTCCTTTCAGAGACACTCAAGTAAGTTAAGGAAGTTGACTTTCATTAATGTGAAGTAGTTCTGTGTATCACCTTTACAGATAAGTATTTCTCATTAGTACCCTTGACACTCTCAGGTAACAAAATCTGAGTGAAATAGCAGAGCTTTTCTTAGGTGACAGGAAGCAAAATTGCCTTTTTTTTTTTTTCCAATCTGTGTCAATAAACTAAATTCCCTGATTTCTGCAAATTATCTTTACTTCTGATAAAGGTACTTGATATAGTTTTTGAGACATTGCATCTCTGATAGCATCTTATTATATATGCCAGCACTAATGAAACAAATTGACTAGACAGAAAACTTAGCAGGCTTATATTGCATACTTTTAATTTTAAAACTTTAGTAAAAGAAGAAAAAACAACTTCCATGGAAAGCTTGCAGGGCCTGTTAAGAGAAAAAACTAAAAACTTTTGTTATCCATCATCATCTCCTAAATTTTTATATGAGATTAAAGTTTTGTCTCAATCTCTTCAGTTCTGGGGGTTTTTTGCTGTGCAAGAAAAAATCAGTCATGCCATTTCAATAGGAATTTTAATACTCAAGTAAATTAAATATGAATTATTATGTGTTTTCCTGAAAATCACTTCCCTGATGTGGTCTCATTTCCTTCTTTTTTTTTCTTTCCAGGTACTTGTATTTGCTGTTTTCTGAAGATGATCTTCTTCCATTTGAGCACTGGGTCTTCAACACAGAAGCTCATCCTCTCCCTGTTCTTCACAAAGATGATGGAAATAAAGAAGAAAACCAGAAATAGATGAAGATTAATTTATACTTTGTTTCATTCCTTACATTTCCAGGACTTGGACACATGATTTGGTTTTAAATTCCTAAGTTAAATTTTTTAATCAAGTGTTTTGCAGTCTGATTTCTTTAACAGTAAATTTGTATGAATGTACCCTATTAATTACGATACAACCTTAATCCTCTAATTCAGATTAATACCTTCTTAGAAGTGAAATAGGGTATCTTCCCAGATTCTGTTAGGCTGCAGTGTCATTTTGGCCAAAAAAAGCAGGTCTGCATGTTACTTGTCTCCTGTTATGCTTTTAATTTGACTGCAAAATTCTTCTCTCCTCTGTGAGGAGATGTATGCTTTAAGCTGTAATATTTTGCCATGTTGCAAAAAGCCATATTGAATTAAGTATAAAGAGCTTTTTCCTTTTTTTCTTTTTTTTAATGTTCTATATTAGTTTGTTTTGTGTGTCATCCAGGACAAATTTTGTGACTGTGACAGCCTCTTCTTATGCGGGTCTATCATTACTTGCTGGAGTATCTGATGTATTTCATTGTCAATGAAGTCTACCTAGGGGTATTTTCATCTCATGCAGACACAACTCTGAAACTGCAGTATAAGTTGAAGTTAGATTAAACTAGTTTCTATGGATTTAGCACATTAGTTAGCAGACCTTAGTTTTTCAGGTTTTGATTAGAATATTGTAATAGAATAAATTGTTTCCTCCCTTTTCTAGGTGGTGTTATTCTTATGTCTTTAGTCAAGCTACTATGGAGTAAAATAAGGTACTCATTTCATATTAAGAAAGGGACTATTTACCTTCTTTATATATTTAGTCCAGTAGCTTTCATTTGGTTGGTTGGCAAAAAGAAAATCACTCAATGACATTTTCCTGGAAGCTTAGAATTATATCAGATACAATTTGTATGTTTTTCTGTTACTTTTGCAAAAATTCAGGTAGGTCCAGACTTGACACCAGACTTGATGGTTAATTGTCACAAAGCAATTTGATGTATCTGTATGAATAAAGATAGACATTCAGATGCCTTGAAGAAAACCTGTCTCCTCAAAAGAAGGTAAGTCATTCAAAGAGGAAGCTATCCTGCATTGAACTAAAACTTTCTGACAACACTGTCTCATCTTAAGTAACAGAAATGCAATGTGCTTAAAAATACTCCTTAGAGTAGAGGCCTGACTTACTAAGAAAGGTAACAGCTTTGCCAAAAATGTTTTGCTCTGTGGCATCACCAAAGGGAAAAAGAAATGAGGCACTATTAATTCCTGTTTCTACGTGGTTTGAAGTGGTTTACATGATTTTTAAGTCTACCTGTGTTTTCATTTAGTGATGGGAAGACTTCCATACATTTCAGGTAGGAAACACCTGGCTTCCCATTCTGAGAAAGAACATTATTCATTGACTGGACTGTAGTGAAACAAATCTGGTTCTGAACAGTAACATTCTTGAATGGTATTTAGTAAGGTAGCTTACATGTCCAGCATTGCTAATCACAGCTGAGGGAACACATTTGTTTAGGCTTTAGAGTACATTTTTCCTATGCTGATACAGGTCTGCAGTGGAGGTTTTCTTAGGTAGCAGCCAAAAATAACTAATTACACTTTTATATATAGCAGCTGGAAGCTGACCCATAGAGTTTGCCCTCAAGTCTGTAAAGACAGTGCTGCCTGTTGCCTCCCGTGCTGACAGAGGAGATGGCATGTGCCACACAAGGTGCCAAAGATGTTGGTGCAGGGGGCAATGCAAGGATCCACTGATGCTCCAGTGCAGGCTTGGCAGAGCTAGGCATTCCTACACAGGAGTTATTGGGGCACCTTGGTGAGCTGGGCCACCCAGCACTGGGAGAATGGATAGAAATGGATGTGTAGGTAAAGCCTGCTTACACAGAGCCAGGCACAGCAGCTCAAAACTTTTTGATCCACTGGCTTTTTTTAATTATTATTTTCTTTTTTAAAGTATGGATTCTCTCATGTCACAGCAGGTTTCTGAACCCAACCAAGCTAGGATGAGGTCTTGGCTCGCTCCTCTGTTGAAAAGCAGAAATTCTGCTGCTTTTGAGTCTCCAGAATTTGTACCATTGGAGGACTATACTTCACTGTATTTCTTTATAAATGGTATTTATAAGGAAAATTTTTTTCCATCTCTTGAACCACCATAGCTGTGGAATAAAACCAAAATATTTCCTCCCTTTTTAACATGTAACAATAATTACTTCTTTCTTAGTTATGTTTACTGGGTCACCTGCTGCTACTGGCCCCCACATGCATGTGCTGCTTTACACCTCATCTCATTTAAATAACTACTCAGACAGAAATAGTCTTTGAGAAGTCTGTTTTCTAAGCCACTTTCTACGTGGTTTTCTTAACCAAGGTTTACTTCCCCCAGCTGTCTGTAGTGGTGTTGCTGGTACTTAGCGAGCTGAAGAGAAGAGTAGAGAAGCAGACAGGTCTTCTGCATGTTTCAAAAGCAGGCTCCAGTCACACAGCTCTATGTGCATTGGGTCTTATGTGCTTAAATATAAGCATCATGGTTGTTTCCTTGTAAAACAGACATTTCATATGAATTTTTCTTAGCATGGGAGTTAGGATGATTTGAAAGAGCACAAATTTGATGTGGTATTGGTATTCAGGTTGTATGTACAAACTGCACTATACTGTACTTTTTGTAAAGTAATGTAAGTAGACGAGAAGATTGTACAACATGTAGATCTGCCAGCTGTAAGAAAAAAAACTTTTCATAAACTGAGAATATATAATTTTTTTTTTTAAATAATCCCAAAGCACCAAAGTTAGAGCAATCATTTTCAAACAGTCCACTGCTTTGTTAGATCAGTAAGATAACATGTATTTTAATTCCCATTCATGTAACTAATTTCATGGAAGTGGCTAGTGATGGTGACTTTGTGCTCCCAGTCATTCCTAAGAGCAAAAGAAATTGCTTATTGTTGGGGGGGAGGGGGTGGCAGGGGGGAGAAGACAGTGACATGGACACATTATCTTTGCATAAACACACTGCCCACACTTCTTCCATTTCTTTGTAGCATAATAATGCATTTAAATCAACATATGTTGAGTCCCAAGAGGTAGATCCCTTTAAATGGCACCAACATTGTTTCACAGGGAAAACTTTTTTTTATTGTTTGTGAGATAAATATTGCATATGTGTTGGTTATACACAGATTTTTGCAATGCCCAATGGCTCACTGTTTCTATGGTAACTTCATACATATCCATTTCTATCATGTATTTAAATTGGTTTTGATTTGTACATATTCCATTTAGTCTTTTCATCTTTATATAAACTGAAATTATGGAATACATAACAGATCAAGATGCTTAATTTTTAAGAACTTATATTTGTAAAAATTTCTCTATTGTGAATAAAGTCTTTTAATATATCTGTTCAACTGGTTATAGTTTTTTTTTTTTTTACATGTGTTGCAGAAGTAACTATAGGAATCTGCTGCTTATTCTGGTTTAGCTGCTGTACTCACAAATTTTTGTCAGTACTCTGTGTACTTGTTAAGATCGCGTTCTTAATGTCAGTGTATAGAATTTCTACCACTGAAATAAGTTTCTAGAAATTTTTGTCAATAAAATTCAGCATACCAAATGCATTTTGGTAGAAAATGAGCCTGCTAATGAAAAGAGAGAAGCTGGAAAGTAGGAGGTGGCAGGCAATAAGCACAGTGAAGGTCAGTCACTACAATTCATGCTCTGCACAACACAAGTGGGCAAAGCTAAATGCCATTTAGGAGCAAACAGTGCAGTAGAGATGACAAGGCTGTCACAGTGCCCAGTGTTACATGACCATGTAATGAAATCCTGTCGTTAGCCCATGCTCCAGAGGAGAGGGAAACAGTTGTCATAGGAACTGTAACTGTATTTTGTTTCAGAAGGACTTTAAGATTTCCAATCTAAATATTGAAATAACAGCTTCACCTCCTGGATAACCTTGTTTTCTCTGTTTAGTAGAAAGCCTCCTCCTAAGATGATACTGAAATAAACTGCTGTGGTTTTATAGAACAGTCTTAGTATCAATTTCTGTCAAAAGACTTACTCATTAGACTTGCTTAAATAATTTTTGAGGGTAGCTCTGAGATTTTTTTTGCAGCAGTTTCAGCTACACAGTGAAGTCTTTGGGGCAGTGAGCAGACAGTGCCCTCCTGTAGCTGGCCGCAGGACTAGACAAACTGCTACTCAGGGCTGGCCGCAGGACTAGACAAACTGCTACTCAACAAGGCAGACATGAACTAATGCAAACCTTCCTGCAGACTGGGATTCAGAAGAGATGTAAATGCAAGCCTGGGTTAGAATTTCAACCAATATAGTCTCCTTAATTGGATGCTTGGTGTGGTTTGTTTTCTGCAGGGGAAAAGAGAACTAGGACTGAGTTGACAATTAGTCAAGACAAGCAGGGTTTGCCCCATTTGCATTGTCCTATGGCCTTGATCTGTCACAAGAGGAACTCAGCGCTCACGTGGCAGCATCTGATCTGCTTTAATCTTGGGATTAGTCTGACCTTGTTGATCTCAAATGCAGGAGGAGAGGTTATACATTGAAAAGCAAACTGTCAAACCCAGGAAATGGTCACTGAGACTCAAGGTAAACCACAGGGTTTTGCTTTCCTCTGGGTTTATGCATTCATACATGCAGAATCCAGCTAGAGTCCAGCAGGCTGTTAGCATGCAGCATTATTCCAAAGCCAGCACCCTCGTGACCCTCATGTCTCAGGTACCTGCTTCTCTGTCTGCATCAGCTCTCACTCACCCTGTAAACTTACCATATTAAACTCTCCCACTGGAAGCCCTTCTAAAACTTCCATGCGGTCTCCAAACTCTGTGTACGCTTTGTGGCCAAGTTGTGGAAGGCAGTTGACCTTTTACCATTCTCATGCTGACATTTTAAAGTACCCCTCTCATTATTAATATTTTATGCCTTCATTCTAGTTGTGTTTTGCTTTCACATCATCAAAGTAGGTCAGAGCTATAATTAGTCTTGAGCACCTCAATAAAAGTTATTTAAAAAAAAAAGTTAATAAAAAAATAGGCAGTGTGCTTTTAATGTACTGCAACAATCTTGTCCAGAAAAAATACTATTGTCCACGTCTTACTTTAATCCCAAACCTGAAGATTTCTCACTAAAAAAGTGAGAGAACATGCAGATTCTATTTGTGTTTTATACTAAGATATATTTACAGATCTAAGCAAAACTTACAACTACCTACTTCTGCCATAGGATTTGACAGACTGTAATATAGTTCTCAGTATCTAATTCTCACTTCTTTCTGTTCCAAAGTGAAAAAATGAGGAGGCAACAGTGTCACACTGAAGTATATGAACATTTTCCAATAGAGCATTAATTGGATGGCCATTGCTGAAACCTGCTTGGGCAATCTTCCATCTTGATATCCATGGTGTCACCAAAAAATGGGCTAACAGGGAGAAATTTCTTGCATCAATGAACATTTTTTCTTTCTAAAAATAACTTGTACAGCAAGAGAACCAGCTCCATTTAAGTCAGTGGCAAAATTGTTCATTTTAGCTAAGTCAATTTTTCGCTCAGAGAAAGCAATTCCATAGAATTTTACATGGAGACTTGTGGGGTGGATACAGCCTAAGGAACACTTGAGGAAAAGGCAGCAGGCATGCTATTTTTCTCCTTTCTTTTATTTTTTAATATCCTACAGATTATCTGTTTCTCAAATATGGTTTAGACAATAAACATCATGTATGAATTTATTTTCACTAAGCAAACTCTCCACCTTCTTATCACTCAGAGCTGTTTTTCCCAATGAAAACAAATCAGTGGCTTCAATTCAGCTGTTGCTTGGCTTCTTTAATGAAAGTGTGCATGTCTTAACTTGAATAGCTTCAACAAAATTTGAAGCTTTCTTTTCCCTATCATTCTAAAATGTTTTAATATATCACATATATCACTCTGTTTCCAACACTGGCTGCCAAATACACACAAAGCCAAATCTTTGGCTTTCATATTTTGCATACAAAATCCTGCAGCCTCTTTCCATTTCTCAGCAAAAACTTTACATCCAGACACAGTAGCGAGTTCCCATTTTGTGAGACTCCATTAATTTTATGAAATATGCTGACAACTACTTACAAGCATGACATAAATATTATATGTTAAAATAGAAGTACGCTTGTCAAATAAGAGGCCATTTTGGTATGCATTATTAATAACAACCATTTCTACTCTGTAGTGCCATAAAGGTAAAGCAAGTTATGTAGACACATTCTCTTCCTGAAAATATTTACAACAGGAGATAAGGTAAATCTAAGTCACTGGGCAATTATTCAAACATGAAAAGGGCAGAGGGAGATCAGCAGTGAAAAGAGTAAGGCAAAATGGGTCACTGAAAGCACTGGGTTGAAAGGAAGATGGCAAAGAGACAATGACATAACTTATAAACAGGAACTGCTGCATCAGGCAAGATGACCCATGAGAACAGTAAGGTACTTCAGAATGGAGGAGGAGAAGGAATCAGAGATAATGTGTATGAATCACAAGTTGGGCAATTCAAAAGCATCATCTTCAGACAGGCCAAGAATTGAAAAACGGCACTTCCTTTCAAGGACTGGGGCTCACAGAGCAGGCATGCTGTAGAGGGAAGCTGTAGTGTGCCTGTTCTGCATCTCCAAGGGCACTGACTTTGAAAATCACACACTGAAATCAGTCATTGAAAACATTTACAACAACCAGAAATAAAAATATTTTAAAAACATTACCCAAATATTACCCTGCATTGCAAGATGGTCTCCTGTCCTCTCACAACTCCAAAATTCCCCTCCCTCATCATGGTGTATCTATGCATCTGTGCTTCCCCATGGCACAGGAGGCTGCTGGATGGCTGAACATCTGCCTGCTCATGGGAAGCAGTGAATTAATTCCCCATTTTGCTTTGCTTGTGTGCACAGCTTTTGCTTTCCCTGTTAGTGCCTTTATCTCAACCCAGGAGTTTTCTGGCTTTCACTCTTCCAGTTCTCTCCCCGATCCTGCTGGTGGGGGAATGAGGGAGCGGCTGCCTGGGGTTAAACCACAACGCCAGGAAAAGTTGCAATTATTTGTGCATAGCTTTCCTTTCTTGGGTTATTAACTCTCTGTCCTTAGCTTCTTCACTTCACATTTACTTGAACCCCTCACTGGATTTATCCTTTCATTTGGAGGTGGGAATCTAGAGGCATTCTTCAAGTAAATCACCAAGAGATGCACACAGACCTTTAAAGGTTAGGAGAGATGGAGATTTCCCTGAACTCACACAGCTCTTCCCTGCCTACCCAGACCTCAAGCATTTGTACAGCTTCCTATATTTGAATTGGCTTTTTTTATAATCCTGGTGGCAAATCCCAGCCCAGGCTGCAAAGCAAAAGAATTAGCACTCGGGTTCGAGTGATCACTGGGGACTTCAGAAAGTCCTAGGCTGAAGCTGTTTGTAGTTTTTAGCCAAGAGCCCCAAATTGTTGTAAACAACAGTATTTGCAGATCTGCAGCACGATGAGCTGATTAAAAGCCCAGAAGTACCAAATGTACTATATGTGATAGTAGCGACACAGCAGCATCTTCAGAGTAATTTAGGGGAATGTCATAAAGAGGCACAAAGTATTTTTCTGTCTCCAGTTACCAGCCGTAATGCGTAAAATATTCATTAAGAAAGGGCAGCCTGCACATCATCACCACTCAGAGGAACCAGAAAGACCACAAAAATGAAAAGAGAAACATAATCATTATATTAATTACTGATAATGTAAGGTTTAGCAACTCCATTTCCCATTATAATAGCCCAGCTTCAAAAAGACTGATGCAAACACTTCTTAGGAAACAAAACACCAGTACAAATGAGCCAGTCTCCTTGCTTGGCTTTCTTAAGAGCCTAAAATTGCTGAAAGTGACCAGATTAGGCAAAAATGGACATTTTGTGGGATTTAATCCATTGACACCAATAAACAAGCATTACCCACACTGCAGAACCAATGCATTCTTGCTAGACCCATAGATTTTTATAAAGCACCTACTCGAACCTTTGAAAACCAGAGACCATCTCAGAGCCAATCCAGAACTCCTCTCTTGCTCCACCTTCAAAAGTAAAACACACACCACCACTGCTATCCTTCCCCACAGTGACAGAACAAGGTTCCAAGGTTCTCCAAAGTTAGCAATGCAACATCTTTACCTCTTTTCATGCTTTTTTTTTTTCTTTTTACATCCACTTCATCCTTGCCCAAGTCTCTTATGTCAGGCAATCTCTAAACATTGAGAGGGAGCTGCCATTCAGCCCACACCACAGAGTAGGGCCCTGACCCTCCTTTAACTCGGGGATTTTCACAACACTTTCACTAGCAACAGTCCTGGAAGGAAATTCCCAAGCAGATTTCATTACATTCCCAAGCACTGACATGCCCTCAGTCCAGCTTATTTGTCCAACAAGGTAGGTACCTTAGAAGATGATGTACTTCATCTCAGTCTCATAATGCCTACTCCCACAGGCCCTAATCTTTTTATTACTATATAACTTTAAAACCAAAGGATGTTTGCTTTTCTTTCAAGATTACTTTCCGCTCTGTCCCCAGGAAAGATGTGCAGACTGAAATACACTTGGAACAAATATATCAGCCACAGGAGAAGGAGAGGAGGAAATGCTCTTATTCAAACATAGCAATAGAGCAGCACCACACCAGAGTCCTATTTTCTGGTGCCTCACTTGGGGAGAGCAAATCCCTCTACAAACTAGCCAAGAATTAGATCTGTATTTACAGGAGGCAGCATGTACACCATGCACACTAAATGACTCACCCGAGGTTACAGAGCCAGGCAGTCAAACCCCCTCAGCACAGCTGCCAACTCCCAGCTCCACTCAGCTTTCCAGCTGCTCAACAATAATCTTCTTCCCATCCCCATGTAAGACATGAGCCAATTTTACTTTTATGAGACTAAATTACCTCTATTCATCTCCTGTCGCTGTAAATGAGTTACTAGTGAACTCCCTCATTTCTCAAAATTTTATTCACAAATGTCTTTATAATTCCGTTTACCTGTACATGAAGAGATACACGCTGTTTATACAAGCATAAATCAGGTATGATTTACTTTGCATTAAGTTGCTGTTTCTTTTACTGCTGGAGAAGAGACAAGTGTAAGTAGTAAAAGCAAGCAATTTTTTTTTTTTTTTTAAATTAGAAGTGGAGAGACTATGGCCAATATGTCTTAAATGGGGAAAGGTTTCAGGTGTCAGACTCAAAGAGACAGCACCATGAAGCAGCAAGCACAGCACACGTCCCTCAACATGTGGGAGCAGATTTAGGATGCTTCCTGCATTCTTTCTTTGCGTTCCCTGTGAGGCAAGGAGGAAAAGGCACACTACATTCAGATTGCTCCACGAGCAGTTGGGTGCAATCAGGAGTCTGCCACATAAGAGTGCAAGAATAACCATAAATAAATTGGTGCAAAGATATACTCAAAGGGATACTAGGAGATACCTTCATCTTCCACTATGCACAATGACACAGGGCAGCAGGTAAATGGTCGTGACCTGACAACACTCCTGGAAAAAACATTCGATTTCTAACCATAATCCATTTCTCAATGGTGATTTAGTCTGGCCACATGTGTTTGTACCTCTCCAAGGGCTTTCTATCCTCTCAGGTTGACTTCAGACAATTTTTTACCAGAGATAAAGTGCTCCAGTTCCACTAACAATCACACACCATAAAAACACAACACTAAGAAAAAGGAGAGGGGATTTTTGACAGCTTTTGATCCCATCAAATGTGGTGGTGGTGGTAAATCAGTTGGGAATATGGAGCTGCTCACATTAGGAAAAATAGGAACCACACAATCAGACATCAGTAACTCACGGCAGCACTGCTGGCTGCTCTCAGCAAGAGAGATATCAGGCAGGGGTGGGGAGGCAGCTGCACCCCAGCAGGAGCTGCAGTATTTTGGAGGCAGCAGCAAGGGAAATTAGCAGGTTGTGCTGTGCAAGGTCAGGTCTGTAAGGAAGAACCTTTGAGCAAAGACTCTACTTTAAGCCAAAGAGAACTAGCTCCTTAGCATCTATACCTGCAACCAAGTTATTTTTCCCTTGTGGGAATGCCCAAAATGTGCCAGGTCCTTCTCCTAGCCTGAGGAGGCTACCTCCATTGGCAGCTTATACTTTAACAAAATGAAAATGAAGTTGTAATTTCCAAATAAGCATCTCTTATGCCTATGAAGGGATTTTTGTTTCCCCAGTCTCGTGACATTTTCAGGCTGTTTTTGACCTTCTTTGATAGCTTGGAAACTATAGTCACATCAGGGTTTCTGTAGCCAAAACTTTAAAAAAATAAGTGTAAGAACCATATAAAGAAGATGAATACTTAACAATATTTTCTCCTTCGCTAAACAGAAATAAGCAAAGCCCTGAGAGTTGTTTGGCTTTTTTTGGAGTTTCACTTAACGGCAGGTAAGAGGGGAAGAAAAGGATCTTTTACTAAAAAGTAAGTCTACTACAGTTCAATGGATTTAGAATTCCCAAGTTTTCAATTAAAACCTGGATCAAAGTAACAATGAATGCCAGTTGGAAAGCCTGCATTCATCTGAAAACAGAGACTAATAAGTCCAGAGCTTTCCAAAGTCATCACATTCAGCAGCCCCACAAGGGATGGAGAGGAGCAGCACAGACCTGCTCAGCCAGTTGGGCTGTCAAGTGGTTTTTATTTCCCTGTGCGAGAGAGCAGGAAAGGTGTTGAGCAGACAGATGACGAAAAAATGGGGGGAGGAGGGCAGAACATCAGAGGAAACAAATTCATAAGAATAATTTAATTTAGAACATAAAATTAATCAAACAAAATAGAGGAACAGATGCGAAGGGATTTGAAACTCCTTCTTGGATCATATCCCCTTAACTTTACTATACTCACATTCTGAATGTGATCTTATTTACTCAGAATATTGAAACCATATTAATTAAGCAACAAAATGCTCTAGACAGCTTGTTGTTAGGATTATTTACATACTATGCGTGTTAAAGGGGGAGGAGGAGAAATTAGTATCTCCATCCTGAGAGGTGACTAAAGGCTAGAGGAAGCAATTCCAGGCTTTTTATAGCACGAAGGATTCCTCTTTGCTGTCGGAGCACTTGCCACAGTCAGTTTTTCAAAGGACTCTGCTAATTAAGATATGTACTTATACAAGCAAATATTTGGCTGTCTCAGTGCTGCTGTTATCTCCCTTGTGAAGCTGAGAAAACCCAGGCAAACAAAGGAATAAGGAGATCTGAAATTTCCCCTCTCTGACCCTGCTAAGGAGACTAAGCCAGGCATCTGCAGTAACCACAAGGTGATTAGTACAGCGAGGACAAACAGATACAAATCTAGATGAGACTTCTGGGGAGCCTGCCAAGGAACATGCTGCCTTCCCAAGCAGAAGCTGTGCCACTCTTCACGCTGCCATATAACTGATATGAGACCTTGGGAAGCAAACTACAGAGCCCAAGGAGGGGCACTGGGTTTGCTTCTGAGGTAGCACAACAGAGGTCACATCACTGACTTCCCTGGCTGGCCAGGCCTGCCTGGTGTGCAGGACACAGATGAATTCTGCCTGTACAAACAAACTTAACAAACAGAAATTACGAGCAGGAAAGCAAGGAGGGAGTTCATCAACAGGTACTTGCCTGAATATTTCAGGTAAAAGAGGCAATAGGAAAGTCATTTTCTTTCTTCACACAAAAAGAGCTCACTTTACAATCCTTGCCCTGCCTTCAAGTTTAGCAGTTTAGCAGAGATGGTGCCACAGTCTTTTCCAGAAGGAAAGAAATAAACTCTGCTTGTGTTGAAGCTGGATTCACATTTAAGGCACACTGCAGATTTCCCAAGCAGCTAAAAACACAGGCCCTCACACCTGTGTAATTGACTGAGACAACTGCATCTGTGCTCCAGGTGCCTTCACTACTTCCTAATTGTTTTCCTTTGGAGAAGGATGAACCGTTACCACCTGAGCTTTTCTTCATAGTTTTAGGCTTCCTAATCTGATGTACCAGCCAGTCCCTGCAGAGCAGTGAGGAACTGATGCCTGAATAAGTACAGCTGAGAGAAAAAGCCTAAAGTCTCTCATGGCCTGGGCTCAGTGTCCATGACCAGCAGCAGAATGATGCTTGAGAGGACAGAAGACAGATTAAAAAAATAATAATAAAAAAGCAGTTTATATGAGGAAGGCTCAGTCCTGGTGGGAGCCCTACATGTATATCATGTTAGTTAAGAGCATAGACTTCATTGCTGCTGTGGAAAAACTGTTTTTTTCTCCATTGAAAAGTTTATACACATCTTTCCTCTTGCAAGAGAATGCTATTTTATTGATTTCCCTTCAGAGACTACTTGGAGGAAGGAGACTTCATTGGTAAGAAAAAAAAATTTCAGCCACCAGGGAGACAATATGATAAGGTGCAGCAGTTATTCTGTCTAACCTTGGATACACCTGCTCAAAAGGATCTTCCCTCCCCTGAATCACTTTCAAGGACGTTGTTTTTCTCCCACAACCAAAATATTTGTACTGAAAACTGTATTCTACCTTGTTCTCAAATAAGCATCTTGTCTATTTGTACAGTCACAGTGATACTATATAGGCTCTATATTCCAGGCTATAAAAAGCCTGGAATTGTTTCCTCTAGCCTTTAGTCACGTCTCAGGATAGAGATACTAATTTCTTCTCCTCCCCCTTTAATGCACATTGTATGTAAATAATCCTAACAACAAGCTATCTGGAGCATTTTATTGCTAATTAATATTGTTTCAATATTATTAATAAATAAGATAGTCAGATTGCTGTACTGAAACCCAGAAAGCCTGTGTTCAGTCAGTCCCAAAAAGAGACAACACTGAGAAATGAGTAGAAGAGTTTCTGTCAGAGCAGGAGATTACTGATACAACTCAGTTACCTGGGAGGCCTGAAATGCTATCTTAAATTGTGTCATTACACAGTAAGGAATTAGAATTATTCATCGTGTCTAACCTAACCTCATTACAGCTTCCACTGGGAATAATTATTTCAAAACACTTCTTGCTCTTCAGAACCTAAGGGCACAATTATTGAGTCTTCCTGAGCTTGGCTCAAATGACTTCTCTAAATTCTAGGGAGCTGCTCTGGCTCCCAGCACAAAGTGAACCTATCTAAAAACTAATCTTATTTGCAGCAAAGAAACACAGACAGCTTCTTTACACATTCAACTACCTGCCTGGCCCCACAATCACATCACAGCCTGTCACTGTGTCCCTCACATCCCTTTCCATCCCAAAAATGCTTTGCCCCAGGTGGAGGATCTCACCTTTCAAGTCAGGGCAATGTTACTGCTAACAAACTGTTACAAAGCAGACCTACCCAAAATCAGGAGCATTTCTACTTTGTCTGATCCCTCCCTGCAGAAATGGAAGGGCAATGAAATGTGTGTCATCATATACAATTTACAACTTAGTTAAGTTTTGGAGACACTTCTCATACAACCCTCATCAGTTTCTGGCAGACAAAGCTTTTCTAAAACAATGGCTCATAGGGAGGACAATACAGACAATACTTTATTTGCAGAAAATGGAACATTGCAAATACTTCTTTCAACATCTTGTCTGATTTGTGAGGATCAGAGTGTACTTATTAAGAAATGTGAGGTCAGCAAAAAACTGCATAAGGTTCCGGCAATAATGTTAGCACAGCTGCATGAGATTATCGAATTACTGTTTAAAGGTGTAAGTAGAAATGGTCTCTCAGTAATATTTCAGATTCCAATAAAAATATGTGCTGTGACTTCTATCAATCAGGTCTTGACTTGTCTAATATAATTTTCTATTTTATATATAAATTAGCCTGTTCAGATCTGACCTTTGTCCTTTCAAGGATTTTTAATGTTTTTTTAAATAGATCTAGAGAGGTGACATCCAAAGAGAGTTGAGGTGGAAGATGTTCTCCTCTAGTGTTTTAAACTCAGATGTCATGTCTGCTGAAAAAAGGCACATTATATCTTCAGCTCGGGAATATTCTTTTACATTGTTCTGATCTAAAATTATGACAAGTACAAAATAGGTATAAACATTGGTTCTGTTTCCCAGTAAGCTACTTAAGACTTCTGGAGACAATTCAGAATTGAAATAGCCTCTCCTGAAATTAGCAGACATTAAATTATTTCATCTGCACAAATAAACAGATTGTGATACATTTCCTGATTAGCCAGAAGAGCCCAACAAGACAAGATTAAGTAAACCAACAGATGTAAAAGCAAGACATAATATCTCATCTAAGCAAAATGTTGAAGTGCTAAACAAAATGAATGAGGACAAAGGCATTTGTAAAAGTGGCACACTGTTTGTCTGTATGTTTCCTAATTTTCAAAGCTCTTATCAAGTCATAAATAAATTATATTTTTCTTTCATAGAGTTCCAGTAACCATAGTTTGGTAGTTAGGTTTGTTATCTCAAATTTACAAGGATTTCAAGCTACAGCATTAATGTATTACACAGGTCCAAATCCATTTGTAACAATATAAATAAGCACAATATAAGCAATAGAAACAATATAATCACACCACCAATCTTCAACAATACAAAACTTTTATGTTTGAGCTTTGACCAGCGTGCCCCAGAAACTTTGGTCTGCTGTTTGAAAATTGACCTCTCATTCAAAACATGCGAAACAAAGACTATTCCTGTTAATGAAGGAAATGGGCAAGGTTTCCTTTCAATGCTCTGCTAACTTCTTTTAAGAAAAGAGAATTTTCGACACTCATTCAGGAAACCTTTTATTAGTACTAAGAACTCTGAATGATCCTTCAGTAATCCTACTGTTGTTTTCATCAAAGAACAAAGAGAGTTCAGGAATATTATTTTCAACCTATGCATATTCTTATAGCATGGTATATATTTATATCAACAGCCCAGCACCTTCATTGCACTTAACTGGGAAAGTGAGAGAGGAATGAAGATTGTACCAGTTTTTCAGTGAGGTACATAGATCTGGTTTTAGGAGGCTTAGGAGCTGGTGATTTTGGGGTTGGTTTAGCCCTGCACTCAGCACTGTAAAATTCCAACCTGGTCCAGTAACACATTAAGCACTTTGTTATCTCAGTTCTTCCAATGAGACAAAATGCAAAATGAAGCATTTTAGGGCTCTTGGAAGCATGTCTCCTTCTACAAACGTGGTTCATTCCTCACTGCTATGATTTGTACCAAAATTCTTCACTCTGCCCCCAAGCTAGATCTGGTTATATCCTCTATACCCCAGTCTCTCCTTTATCTGCCTTACACTGAGATGGTCTGTTAGTTGCTGTCACGACAATCAGCAAGAGCATCAGTTAGAGCATTTAATAAGTTAAAGATCAGTGGGTGATCTCTGAGGCAAGGATTTCCCTGCACTCATACACTATACACACAACTTGTGGCTCTAAACTTCACCGCAGAAGCGTAAATCAAACAATAAGATACAGCTTAAAACACACCAAAACACACGAAGTGAACAGAAGTTACTTTTGCCCTGTTGTGAAGAAAAACAAACAAACAAAAAAAGTACATTTAATTAGAAGCAATTGTGTGTGAAATGTTTTACAGCCACTCAGCACTGCCACAGCCTCTACAGCGTGTGTGGGTGAGCTCTAACAGGGCTGTGCTGCCACCCTCTGTCCTCAGCCCTCCAAGTATCAGCAGTTAATATTGGGGTGAAATTAACTTCTCCTCAGCCTGGGAATCTGGGAAGGTTAAATTCTACATCGTACAAGCAGCTGATGAGCTATCAGAGCATGAGGAATCTTGGTTCACGTCCCAAACATATTAAGGTCTGCTGAACATCTTAATGCTATCCATAACACTGTGATTACAGGACCATTTGGAGGCCTGTGGTAAAAAGTCTTAGCTCAGAGGAAGAGCCTTGATGAAGCAGCTTGTGAGTACCTGCAGCTGCACTCAGCATGTCCAAAAGGAGCAAAACCCAAAGTTGACTCCACACTCATAAGGACTGAACCAATTCTGCTCTGGTGATATTGCTTAGGTCCTTAAGGTCACCAGGTCCGCTTTATTAGTCCACATTTACTCCGTGATAGCCTTCAGAAACAAATAAACTTAGGCATTGTTACATCCCTATGTTTCCTGGATTTCAGGGTGTGTTTATTCAGTATGACTCATGTTTGAAACTGGAGAAAGGCATCTTCCCTTGTATGTCCCAAAATGTCCCAAAGGATTACTGCTTTGCAAGGCTTCTCACTGTAAAGAGAGGCTCGGGATTTTGCCTGCCACACTGACAGGCACTGACCGGCCCTGGGTATTTTCCATGAAATTGAGAGATAGGCTATTTTGTCCATAGAATCCTCTCCCAGACTGGACTTTTAGAAGGATTTCAATTGCACATGTGTGACTTTGTGAGGGAGGATGGAGGTCTTAACATAGATGGAGATTTGAAAAAGAACACACACCCTAAACCATAAAGGAATGGAGCAATATCTTAATCAAGAGGAAAGGCAAAGCAACTTCCACCTTCCTGCCTAGAGAGTTCCTGGCTCCAACCCTTCGACTCAATGCCAAATAACTCTTCTAGTTCCACGTTTAAGCAGGTTTCATCAAGAAACCAAGAACCTTGACAAGAAAGACCAGATTAATAAACTGAGTGGTAACTAGGTCAAATACACACCTTTCTAGCCTAGCTATATAACAGCAAGAAAAGGAGCCCTGTGGCTGGTGACATGGGAGACCTGAGCAGAATATAAACATCCCCATCCTCAGTCTGTTAAACTCACTTTTCCATAAGAACTGACAATGCGTCTTTTGAGGGATTCTGTCTGCTCTGAAAGGAGTGCATAAAGCATATCTTTAAGCTGAAAAGAAGGATAAATGCCAATAAAACTTTCTCGGTTTTGTTCTTTTTCCACAGGAAGGAGAAAATACAAACTGTAACTTACAACAACAAGCTGGAGTCCAAAGAAAGCTGACTGCTTCTTAAAAGGTTGTCAAGCATTAACAGTGTTCTACCATAAAGCAGCAAGCTTACATGGACACACTTTTACATGGTGTTTTTACACTTTTACACGGGGCAAAGCAGTGCCCCGATGCTTTGTAAAGCCTAACATTAGGCACAGTTGAAACACCTAGGCAGAGCTTTGCAAACTGGGAAGGGGGAGGGGAAAGACCTTCAGGGTGGGACAAAGTCATTCCAGGGTATGTAGTTATTTCTAGATGGCTTTGCCCTGTTTGCCCTTCAGTGTTTTGCTGTTTCTGCTCATTTTTAGATTGTGTCCCCCACAGCACTATTATGCTTTTCAATGTTTGGAAGTCATAAGTGCCCTTTTGCACTCATTAGGGCTCCCAGCAGAAAGTGGCTGTAAGTGTAAAAATAAGTCATGATGTCAAAGTGTCTGGCAAGAAAAGAAAGCAGAAATTGTGGAAGAAATTCAAGGAAGACACAAGGGAGTGTGTCAGCCTCTCCTTCCTGGGCAGGGGAGAGTTCATAAATTGGCCAGGGGTCACTATAAAGTTGCTAAAGCCAGCCTCCCATTAGCAGGCTGCTGAGCTCTGTTTGGGTGGGAGGTGGAAGGGAAGCACAGTAAAGCAGGCATTGCCCTTTCACAGCTACAGCTCCCAGTCATGCCAAGCAGAATGACAGAACCACTGTCATCTTACAGTTAGGAAGGTCACCTTTGTGGGTGCCTGTGACTTTAACACAAGCTGTAAGGGCCACACCAAGCAGCGTGTGCACAAATACACACACCCACATGCACAGGTAAAGGTGAGATCTAAAGACATTCTAGCTGTGCATGGGCTTGTGAGGCTAAAGACATGTTGTAAAACCTGTAATAGGTGTGACTCCACTTGGAGACCTCAAAATCACAACCATTGAAAGCCCCAGGAGATATGAGTAATGCATGTGTTCCCTTGCATCCCCACTAGTACATAAAATTTTCTGCAGACGGGAATCAAAATTTTCACTTACACCAATGACAGCCTCTCTTCTAGAGGAAAAAACAGCCTTGTATGAAAATAGCCTGTATTCACTGACCCTAAGAAAGAAGCAAACATTGCTTTTCTCCTCCTGTTGCTCAACAGCAACTTCAAAATATCTCCTAGAAGACAGAACTTTCCTGGCCCTCTGACACAGAACAGCTCCTTCAGTTTTGCTCCTTGCAAATATATTGGTTTTCCAAATCAAACCACAAAGTGCACCACCAGCATGAAGTCAGTGTCTCAACTTCATACTCCTTGCCCTCTGGCTCTCAACACAAACTTTAGGCTCCACTGGTCTTATCTGCAACTACTATCTCAATACCATTTCTCTATCATACTTATTGTCTAATTCTTTCCAGTTCAGCTTTCACCCTTCTCAGCACCAAAATCCCTCCTGAAATGCCAGATGGCATCTGCCTTAGTGAGGTTTGTATTGGTCTGGCTTAACTTATTTTACCTTGTCTCAATTTGTTTGTTCAACTACACCCTTATTCATAAATGTGCACAGACTTGGTCATGACAGTTGACTACCTCCTGTGTGGGTCAAAAATCTTAGTCTTCTATCTTCCATGAACATATTGAAAAAAGGAAACAAAAATTCACACTTCCATGTAAAATTCTTTGCACTTTGAGTTTCTACAACATCTGAAACAATGAGATCTCCATCTTCACTGAATACTGTGTGAAAGACTACTGCCACCTCTGCTCTAAATCTGCTGTCTGAGTTTTATGGTGTGTCTCTTATTCCTGATGAGGGGGACAAAAAGGCACATGACTAGCAGTTCACTACAGAAAGAGATGTGTGCAACCCACAGATGCTGAAATAAAATGCTACCATTTTATGATGCTACCAACTTTGGCATGAGAGCTCTTTCATCACCATTATTTAAAGGGCCAATCAAGCACCCCAATTGCTTAAATATAGTAAGGTGAGTGTCTCCCTCCCTCCCAATCTGCCATCCCATAGTTTGCCACTGTTAGGATGCAATCTATCAATGGCTATAGCTTCTAAGGTTGGACCTAAATTTTCTTCCAGCAGTCAGAGTTAGCTGGCAGGGAAAGTGACAGGCTGACAGCCTCCTGTTAGCACTAAGGCACTGTCTAATGCTCCTGCTATCAGTGGTAATTTTACAGAGAAGCCTAGAGATAATTTTTCAATTTGCTCTGTAGTAAATCAATTGCAGCTCAGTAATCAAGACAATGGCTGTAAAATGCAATGTGTGCAGTGTGTAAGTGGAGTGAAGGTTTCACATCGCAAATCTGAATCAGAGCAGAGTAATAGTACTTTCCCTTTAGCCTATGGAAAACCCAGAAGGGCCTCTGAATGTGAATGGGTAGGAGAAAATTACTGCTGATGATACTCTTAAAGATTTGTCATGGTTTGACACTGGCGCGATGCCAGCACCCCCATGAAAATGTACTTTTCTAAATAATTGCTGTGAGATGTGATCAGGAACAGAGTAGAGCAGGCCCAAGCTTAGTAACAAAGAAAAGAACTTTATTAAACTACTACTGCTATAAAAACTACAAACACTAAATCCTGGATGAAGACTTTCCAAAACACCCCTCCTCCTCCCACCTAATTTCCAAACAAACTCAACAGTGAGACACCACCCAGGATCCTGATCAAGTTACTACCTTTCAGATATTCAAATACTCAATCTTTCAAGGGAGACAGGAGTCTCTCCTGTGCCACAGACCCCCCCCCAGGAAACACAATTGCCACCCTTGTGTTTCCATGTCACACATGGCAACCGCCCGGAGAAAATCTGCCATGGTGACACTCTCCTTTCCATGTCACAGTGCTCTCACCACTGTGCATGGACAGACTGCTCACAGGGCTCCTTTAAGGATGCTTTGCCATGGACCAAAAGAGACAACAGTTCAGTTTCTCATCTTGGGACTACAGTCCCCCCCCATTTTCCCCTGGGGCTGAGGGTCCAAGAACAGAGGTCTTCTTCTCCTTTTCTTCTTCCTTGAAGATAGAGGGCTTCTCCACACCTTCTCCAACTCTCCTCTGTTCTCTCTACTCCTCTGCTGGTAATCACTGAAACAGGTCTCTTGGCACACCAACACACCACCTTAAGTGCAGCTTCTGTTAGGAGAATTTGGTTCAGTCTATGGCTAACAAGAAAAGTCCAGCCACAAGCCACTCCATCATCTCCGTCCAACTCAAGAATTTCTTCTTCCATCATCTCGGATCCCAGACTGTCTCTCTTCTACTTCAAATCAAAAGAGGAGTAATATTTTACAAAGCCTTCATTTCTCAGGAAAGGGTTAAAAGCTCAGACTCCCTGGACGGTTGATATCTCTGCCCAGCAGCCGATTCCCAAGGCCAAGGCTGGGCGTCTTCCCCCCCCCCCCCCCCACCCTTCTCCTCCACGCCAGCAAAGTTAGGTGCCGTCCGGACTCTCTGTCTCTTCCCTCTGGGAGGGGGGGTGACAAAGACATCTCCGCTTCTCTCCACCCTTCCATCCACAGGAGCTGGCTCGGTTCCAGTCCTTCTACTCCTCAGCTCACCTCGACCAGGCCTCATGGCTCCCCCTCCCCCACCCAGCCCCATGGCTGGGCAGGGGAGGTCTGCACAGCACCCTGACCAGAACCAAAGACAGAGAGCTCTTGGGAGTTCTTGCTTTTAACCCCCTGTGTTCTCAGGGGCGTATCCCTATCTTCAGTGGTCACTTCAGGTGCCACTATCCAAACTTGACCACTGATTGGTTTGACTCAACTTCCTGAAAAAATCACTTCCACGTCAAACCACGACAAGATTCTTCTTATTTCTGATGAAACTCCCAGTGAAACTGGTGTTGACAGGCTTCAGTAAAAAAGTGAGATATGGAAAGGCGTAGTGGAGATCAGACCATTCTAATAGAAGGACTGAAGGAAAATTTAGGGCTGTTGCAAATCAGGCAACAATTCGCAGACACCACAGTAGCTCTTCTCTTAAGATCTTTGATTCAAACATAGCATCCTAAAACTAGCTATGTCATTCCCATGTTAGTAATTCTCATGTGAATAGTTTGAAACAAGGTTCTGTCTTGATATTTGGAAAGAAGAAAACTAACAGAAATATAGCAGAAAAAGAATTAAAATCTAGGTACCTGATACTGTGACCTTAAAGTGTAACAAAAACTTTGTGCAAAGTCTTCTGTGGTAGAGAGGGATTTAAGTTATAAGCAAAGTCTTTCCTGATTCCTCTGCTTCCCAAGAAATCAGGTTTTCTCTAAGACTGTCAAACTTCTAAGAGATTGTGAGGCCCCAAAGTTTGGCTTACAAAAAGGTTTCAATTTCACACAAAACAAGAAGGAAGGTTCTATACTCTGCACTTCAAGAGATAGAGAGTCCCCTTGTATGCCCATCATTTTCAATTCATTAATAATTTAGATTTCTAAGTTTACATTCAAAAGGTTTACAACAAAAAATTTGAGAATGTCATAGCAAACTTCTCTTTCCTTTACTCTGCATTACATGAGTAGGCTGGAAAATTACAGGTCTTTCTAAAGTAGAGAGATGAAAAAAGATTTAAAAAATATATAACAAATTCCTATACTAATGTCCTAGTGCAGATAACTGAAAAGGGTTACACTAGTAAATATAACTTCTCCTAGAGGCAAAGGCCATACCTTAGAGAAAAGAAAAAAAGGAGAAAAAAAAGAACAAGTTGTTTTTCACACTTTACACACTTCCATTCCTCAGGGTTGAGTAAAGCAGCTCTTCACTAAAAAGGGAACAAATTTCCAACAGGCTATACCACATACATATGTTGAAAAGGTTTTACCTAAAGGAAGTTTAATCCTGAGCATATAAACGTTCTAGAAAAGGACCAGCAGTGGAAACAAGCTGGTTTGTTTCCTGCCTAGAAGCTGGCACCCATGTATCTTCTATAGACCCTATAGCAGATGGTTTCTGTCTCAGACAACTTATAGCCTACTAGGGGAAAACAGAAAGGTACCAATATCACAAAAATCCCAACAGGGAAAAAAAGGGGAAGTATTTAATTTGCCCACAGTAACTCAGGAATGCTACAGCCAAGTGAAAAATTCTCCAACTAGTCCTTCACCCACAAGCCTATCCTTCTTTCTAGCCACTAAAGGAGGTTAAACATCTAAAGAGGGCTCAAATATATTTCTTTTCTGCTGCTGAAATGAAGGCAAAGAACTTTCTGTGATTTCTTGCGGAATAGTGTAAAAATTAGCAAACCAGGATAGAGGAAGATAATACTACAGTTATATATGGCTTATTTTGCTTATGAACATTTGCAAGGAAAAAAAAATTAGGTGTTTCACAGCTTTGGACAGATGCACCATTTTTAGAGGCCATAATTTAAATTCACTGTCAGAATAAGCATATTTGCACTTTAGCCTAGTAATTTATCTGTCTGGAAGAACTGCTTTTGCACAGCAAGCACTGCCTACTTTGTTAGTGAATACTTCATAGAACTGGCACTGCAGGCTGCTAAAATCCAGTTCTGGAACACACAAGATCCAAGATCCAAGAAAGATAGTTTGGAGACTCTTCTAGTTTTATCAGTACATTGATTTGTAGAACAGTTTTTTAAAATCAGATCTCTATTCTAAGAGAAAAATTAAGAACACTCAATCTGCACTTGCCTATTGGATCGCTGGAGCTGTCTTAGTATTGGACATTCACTTCAGGTACATAAACCTGAAAAAAAAAAAGCTATGTATTGAATTTAAACATTTTGATGGGTTTGTAAACCATTTTTAAACAAGTATGTGGCCATATACCCCTCTGTTTCCATAAGTCCCACGGCCAAATATATGTCTCTGGCAAGTTGTCTATTGCAAAAGGTTTTAGCAAATTAAGGAAAGCGTTTCAAGGCCAACAAATGTTGTTTCATGCGTCTCTCAAGACCTCTGTTTTCTCACAGTCATTGCCTGCTCCATGAGACGTGCCACTTCAGGAACTTGTGTGATAGAATAGACATGGCAGACTTAAGCTGGAAATAATAACTAGCACCTAAACTGCTCCCAACTACTAAAAACAGCAAGACTACGTGGGACTGCAATTTAGACCCATGCAGGAGACATTGTCATGGTTTAATCACAGCCAGCAGCAACTCAGCCCTACACAGTCACTCACTCCCAGTGGGTGGGTGACAGAGTGGGCAGAGTAAAAGTGAGAAAACTCATGGGTTGAGATGAAGGCAGTTTAATTGTTAAAGCAAAAGCCTCACACACAATCAAAGCCAGACAAGGAATTCACTCACCACTCTCCATGGGCAGGCAACTATTCACCTATCCTCAGGAAAGTACAGCTCCATCACCTAACAGTGATTTGGGAAGACAAATGCCATCACTCTGAACAATGCCTCTTCCTCTCTCTTTCCCTGGCTTTATATGTTGAATATGTTGCCATATGGTAGGGAAAAATCCCTTAAATTTGTCAGGGCCAGATGTCCTGGCTGTGTCCCCTCCCAGCTCCTTGTACACCTCCAACCTATTTGCTGACAGGGCAGTGTGAGAGGCAGAAAAGGCCTTGACACTGTGCAAGCACTACTCAGCAGAAACTAAAACATCTCTGAATTATCAACACTGTTTCCAGCACAAATCCAAAGCACAGCACCATGCCAGCTACCATGGAGGAAATTAACTCTCTTACACCAAAAGCCAGCAGACATCATGAGTCAGTGTGGGTTTTCTAGTATTGCAGTATTTTCTCTCCAGGCCAGGCATGTTTCCTCACATATAATACAAAAAACCTGAGATCAGAGCTTCTCTCTTCAGTGGAGATACAGACCTTAGACTCATACATCACAGGGGTTGCCTTCCTGTTCCTTCAGTGTAATTCTCTCATTTTCTAATTTATACGGACTGAGTCATATATCTATTTCTATTGTCCAGCATTTCTGTCATGTCTGACAAAGCAAATATACCACAAAACATGTAACTTAAAAAAAAAAAAATGCGGCAGGGGAGTGGGAAGGGAAGAAAGAGGGTCACTTTATTTATATAAGTCCATAAATCCTGAAGACAGAGCAGTCATCTGGTGTGAGATTTCACAGTATTTAGAAATTCCTTTGGCAGGTTTTCTATACCATTGAGAAAAAGCTTGACCATGGCCCAATAGATAGCAAAGAATCCAGTTTTCTTCTGCCATGATCTGAGAGAGACAAGCCAACCTTCTTTCCAAGAGAGTATGCAACTGTGAGTTACATGAGAAATTAGGTACCTATTTGTCTTAGTTAGGTACCTATTTGTTTTTGGCATTTCTAGATACCTTGCTTCTCCCACTGGTGACCAACAATCCCCTTCTTAAGCACCGTGCATCACCTGAAAGGCCTAGGAATGTAGGTCCAAGTTGAATATTCCCCTCATTTTTTTTTGCCAGAAGATCATCAATGCAACAGCATGTTGGACATGTTGGATTATTTCAGCCAGTCTTATTCGCATACCAATAACAATCTGACAGTTTACCAAGAGGGTTTTTTTTTTTTTTACTCCTGGAGAAAAACTGAAACCAGATGAGTTAGAAAACTAAGCTGGAACACCACACACAGAAGATCCTGTTAAAAATTAATCCATGTGAGGCACAGTGACTGACCTGTGCAGTACCCATGCAGCAGTTCTAGACTTTTAGGCAAGTTAGATTTCACCCTGGAGGAATTATTAACCTTTTATGGGACCATGTGTCAAGTTCTACAGAAAAATGAAATTAAAATGTTTTCCTCTCCAGCAGGTCAGGAAGTATCACTGCTTCTTCACTCTATATTTTAAACAGAACTTCAAGCTCTTCTACATTTAAAACAGCAGTTCAGGTTACTTCCCATTTTTCCTGATTAAAGCAAGAACCTCTATAACAAGGATTTTCAGGTACTTCTGCAACTTCCATGCAGTAAGAGAACAGTCTTCACACTGAAGCCCAAGTGTTCTTCTGTGCCAAGATCCCTTTCAGGCAATAACTTGGACTTTAGGAGCATTAATAGCCTCTCTGGTTTCTGCAGAATTTCCACAGATCACTGAAGATTATCTCCTTTACTGACAGAACAGCAGGGGCAAGGTGATGATTAAAACTGAAAGATTCTGTTTCAATGCAAAAGAAAACATAATAAGTGATTAAAAAAATATTAAAAAGATAAATAAAATATAATATCTCAGAAAATAGAGATGTTCTATTCAAAGAGATCTCATAAGAGAAGAACTGGTAAGAAAAGCACAAATTCTAATAAATGTTTTCATCTTTCTTTTTATTTTTTTAAGGCAGAGGAATTCAAGATTAAAGTCATTCAGCACTGTCCTTCTCACACCCAGGAGAGGGCAAGAGCACAAAACAAAGCACAACACTGAATAACTTGGACAAGTTCCTAGGCAGCAGCACCCATAAAACCTCCTTCAGCAGGTTTCAAAGTTAGAGTGATTATTTAGAAGATAAGATGGATGAAAAATCACAGCAACAGTGTCACAGTTTTGTTCACGGAATGCTCAGATGGAACATGCAGGGAAACCCTCTCCCTTGGTACCCATATTATTCTGAGTACGAAAACTGTTTACCTTGGAGTGTTTCATGCCTGGAAAGGCAGTAGCCATTGATCATCATTTCTCAATAGATAAGATTGAAAACTTCTGCCAGTGCCACACCAGAAGTGGGATTTGCCATGACCAGTGGCATTCGCAGTATGCTGGCTTATACAAATAACTCATGTGTCTTTCTGTAGGCCTCCTGTATCCAGCTTTCTGTTCTACATTGAATAACAGAACACTGAACTTTTAAACTGATCAATATAATCATGGCCTACAAAGCCAGTAATTTCAGCCTCATCCTTCATTTTACCCCTCAAGACAATTTGTCAGAGTTAGCTGCACAATATGAATAAATTATAAATCCTTGTTTCACACAAATGCCCTAATCACCAATCTAGGAGGATGTCTGTAAGTAAAGACTCAGTCCATTATTCCTGGTCAAGTCACTCAGTGTAAAATAAGTGGAAATCAAGATTAAATGAGCCAGAAGAAGAGCATAAAAGACTGCAACTCTACATTGACTGTAAGTTACAGTTCCAGCCTACTGGGGGAAAGGATTCATTCTCTTCTCCTTCTCCACTAATTGTTTAATCTCAGAAAAATACAGAAAATCCTCAAAGCAAAGACCAGAGCTTAGAGCACCACCTTGCAAGTGAGTGACCCCATCACTACACACACTAGACAACAGCTGAGTTTGTTATTTCAATCAGATTCAGCCTGTCTCCTGTTTTCTAGAAGAGATGACTGCTACTCCTACACAGGAAGGTAAATAATGCCAGGGTCTATTCTCTATGATATCAGCTGTTTCCAACCAGCCACATCTACAGCAAAAGATTACAGCCAAAACCTGTAAACCTATACACTTCTAGCTCAACCTTTTTATATTCTAGCCCTTTAGTCACAGACTGTTGAATAAATCTCAGACTAAGTGGACTGAGCCACACTTACACTTCTCTGAAAAGCTGAGGAAGTGAGGGTATCTCACCAAAGCTCATGACTCAACAGGAGGGACCAGGAATGGGTTATACTAAAATCCATGTAATAGACAACGGAGCTGTTATTGGGGTACACTGGCAATATTTGAATACTGTATTACTTATAAATCTAATCCTAACAATCCTCATAATAACTGTGGCCTACTTCTTGTGCCTGGCCAAGAACCTTCTCTCAGCTACTCTGCTACTGCTGGTATGGGCACAATTTATGATTCCTGTTCACTCACTTCTTTGCCAGTCATATACACAGCAATACAGAGCAGCATAGCAGTTTTGAGCTGCTGGAAGACTGAATTTTCGAAAGGTACTGACATTGCAAAAGTTCCTTATTAACTCATTTCTTGTACTCTTGTCTCCTTTTGGAGTGATTAGGAGAAGTACACCTGGTTTGTCTACTATCATCAACATAATTAGTTTGCGTTGCATCTCTTGATGCGTTTTTTTTCCCCCTGGTCAGTTAGCTGTTCTGAGCCCACTGATACAGGAAAAAAATTAAAGCAAAACATTAAATATATAAATATGCTTGTGGGGAACAAGTGAAGAAGGCAGGGCAGGCTCTGAAAATAGGATTCCCTGATGCCTGCAACTAAAATTTTAAAACCCTCACTACATGAAAGCTCATCAGAGGGGATTCAGGAGCAGCATATCAGGTAGCACACTCTCAACCCACATGTTATTTGCTATTGTGCATCACTCCTCACAAGTGGGCTTTAACACTGAAAGACAAATGCCTGGGAGAGAAGATTGATGTGGAATTCACCCCCAGTCCAAGAATCTAGCATACACACTTTCAACCACAATGATTTCCCCTCAAGGAAACAGGTGGCCAAGGATCACGGGAACAATCCTCTGCATCAATACCCCATAGGGAGCACGAGCCTTGCAGCAGAGTGTGTGTGCGCTTGTAGTCATCACCAACTCTTACCAACACCAGTGAGGCACATTTGGACTTTCTAAAGTGGTGCTATTTAGCTTTGATTTTGAGCCAAAAAAAAAAAAAAAAAAAAAAAAAAAAAGGAAAACAACGATAGAAACAACAATTTATCTTTAAAACTTCTACCTCAGAGAGCCGTTTTCAATTTTGTCAGGTCATTCACCCCTTCCACCCCCCAATTAGCTATCATAAATTCCCACCAGCAATCTTTCAGAAGCAGGAAGGATTTGATTTTGATGAAGATGCAAACAATTAAAATAAAATAAAGTCAGGGTACAGACAAAATGGTTGGATTCTACCTCAGCCTTAACCAAAAGAAAGAGAGAGGCTCTTCATAAAACAAAGCAGTCGGCCTCCATGGTTTTATAATCTGTTTTGGCACTTCTGAAGTACACCTTCTCTGCAAGGTGCCAGCTCAGTGCAGTTACTTCCTTATCGATCTGTCTGCCACATCTCTGGAAAGGTCAAGTAGGATGAGGGCCTTTTCCAGTGCTCTTTCAAATCACTTCATTCCTTCCCAGAAAGGGCGAAAACTCTCAGGTGACACACTAATTAATTCAATCTTTTCAGCTGTGAAGAACTGTGACATTTATAATTTATTCTGAAAGAAAAAGAACTATAATATAATCCTATTGAAGACATCACCGCATCCCTCACCAAAATCTTGTCTTGCACTGTTTCATTCAGACAACACAGGAAATGTATCAGGTTTACACTCTGTACATATGTCTATTCTATACCTGCCTGTTTAAAGGTGGCTTCAGTGCTACCACATACAAATCAAATGCATTTATATGAGATAAATTAAATTACAGTATTTCACAACAGTGTCTACAAACTTTTAAGCAGAGCCATTGCAAACTCTTACTTAAGGACTACTACTGAAATTATTTCCAAAAAGCAAGGGTTTTGATTTCTGCTGCTTCAGAAACAGTACAGTTACATATTTCAGTCGGTCATGGTAGAAATTCAGTTTATTTTATATTTAAAAAAAAATAAATTTGTGTGGTCAGATAGAAAAGTGAAATTTTCCTTCAGGAAATGTCAAGGTGATCCTTGCAAACAAGAGATGTATGTAAGAATATAAGCACTGCAGAGCAGTGAAATTTAGGTAAACTTTCAATGCACTATATATTTAAAATAATTTCTGACAAGTGCCCAGATCCCAGACTAAATGAAAACAATCAAAATTCAGATTATTTTTTGTTGTGTTCAAAAGTGTCTTTGCTTTCCTTAGATGCACTCAACAGGTCTCACTATCTCCCTGGCAGGGCAGGACCCTTGTAATGGCTTTAAGTGGACAAGGCTGAGTCAACTATTAAAAGAGGTCTAGTTCAGATGCAGTCTGTCCTTCAGACAAAGGGATTCCCGTACACAATCTGCCTTCTGTCAACACCAGCAAGCAGAGCAATTCTTCAGCTGAGAGAACCTTACCCCTGGGCCAAGGCAGAACAGAACCATTTACCATGCAGCTCCATGCGGTGGAGAGTCTCGACAGCTGTATGGATGCTGGTGCAGGCAGCTCTTGAGTCTAAGTCTCCTTGGCAACAAATATCTCTTACATTTTCAGTGGCTCTGGGTGTCCTAGATCCTTTGGAGAAATAACAACCCTTTAATACTAATGGCATTTAAGAATCAGAGTGATTTACTGTAGCTTTTCATCAAACTGCTCTCCTTATATTTCTAGAAAGACTATGTCCTTCCCAGTCTTATGTTTCAAAGTCATCAGCTCTTGTCCTTTGCTGTCCCCACAGCCATATCAAAAATTTAATTTTAACAGCAAATCAAGCATCAGTGAAGACCCCATTGCTTCTTATGGAAAGTTATTTCACAAGTTGAATGCTGAATGTGATGGTTTGTAACTTTATTCAATGTTTACTAATCTTATACCTGGCAGATCTAAGCCCAGTATCTTATCCAGAATCTTAAACAGGCTTTCTTCTATCATGAAGCTTTGATGGACTTTGATGTATTTCAAATTGTTAAACCTTTTGGTTTTCAGTCTAATCTTCCTAAACTAAGTCAAGTCCTTTCAAGAAAAGCTCTCCAATCCCTCAATTCCTGATTAATTTATTTAGGTTTGAACTTGTATTTCCTGACAGTGACCACTGGAAGTGCCCATTTGTCATCTTAGAACCATATCTGCCTTTGCCATGACTACATCAGCACTGGCGGTCTAGTCAGGTGAAAATCAGCTCATACATCCTCACTTGATCTGTTTAGTCCCTTAAAAGTTCTTATTGTTCCCAGCTTTTTACATAGCAATACACAAAACAGTTTCACTGCTATAACTACAGTCTTAATTGTTTATGATCTATACATTAATCTTTCTACACTAGGCAGTATTTCCCACATTTTCTCAGAATTCTACGGCTAGAATAAGTGAAAACACTTTGAAGAGTCCCAAAAATCCATGGTTGCAATAATACACTGATAGCACCCTTTCATTCATAAATTTTGCCTTGGAAAAGGATCTTCCAAAGAATTCTAGAATAATTTAATTTAAACGGAATATCTGGACATCATTTGATCCCACCTCTCATTCAGAGCAGAGTCAGCTTGGACATTAGATCTGACAGCTCCAGCAGAATTCTGACCCTCTTCAAGGATGGAATTTTACCTCCAGACAACTTCATCCAGTGTTTGACACTGCTCGCTTTGGGAAAAAAAAAAAACAAAAAAAAAACAACCTAATGACATCTAATTAGACTTTCCCTTGTTGCACTATGTGTCCTTCATCTCCCTTCCTACCACTGTGTGCTAGTAGGTGTGGTCTGCCTTCCACCAGTTCCACATTTTTCTACTAATTTGTGTATTCTCACAGAATTATTTACAGCCCAGAATTGTATCAAGTGATACAGAGTGCTAATAAAAAGCAGCAAGTCAGCCTGACACAAAGTACTGTTAGTAAACACATACACTGCGTTTAATCTCGTTGTTTATATATGTGCAAGTTCCCACATAATCTTATTTCAAAGTTGGTTATAAAGGCTCCTATATTTTGGCAGTCAAACAGGCCTGTAGTAATATGGATTACATTTCTCTGATTAGTAGCATATGTACTATTTTCCTATAATTTTAGGATAGACTGTAAGCTTTTAAAATCAGATTAACTTCTATTTTCAAACATTCTCATAGAAAATTTTGATTTTAGCCTTATTTAACTGTGTTCTAACTGTCCTTTGTTACCTTACTTAACTAAAAAACTAAGGCAAATTGTTCCCTCTGTTCTGCTGCCATGCTAACACCAACTGCTAGCCTGTTTCTACTGCACAGTTCCAGTACACCACCCCTCCTTCTCTTTATTTACTGTTCCTTCAAAGCACACCAGCTACAGCAACTTCTGCCCAATGGTCACTTCACCTAATAGGCCACATTAGTTATTTACACTTTAGGTTTAATTACTTTTACCTAGTTCAGCTCTTCCCTTTCTTTTCACTCATCGGGTCTTGCAACTATTACTATTACAAGGTAAAATACTTCCAGATGCCTCAACTACGAAGGCTCCACCTTTACATCAGCATCCAGCTCTCAAATAGTGCATGAATTATCAACAAACTAAGAAAAAACCCAAAGAGATAAAATAGTATACCCTCAGAAAAGATAATTACCTCTTCAGCAAGAAAAAATTTCATCTAAACATCCTTATTTACTGCTTTCTATTCCTCAGTCGTCTCAGTAATTGCCAGCTATTTGGCTTTCTAAACCTTTTCCCTCAGCTGGCTCTGCCCCATTTACCCTCAGCATCTAGCTTTATCAGCAAAAGTAGGGAGTCCCATCAAGTCAGCTGCAAGGTTAGTAGTTTATTCAGAACACGTAACTCCCAGAAGGGAACTAAATCTGTATCAAACCCACAACTATACAACAAACCAGCAAATTTCCTTCACCCAGAAACAAAGCTGGGTACAGGGGACCAGGAAAGATGATGGTGCAATGTCCTGATCATGAGCCTGCTGCTGTATGGGGGAACCTGTCATGCATCCCTACACTTGATCATCACAGCTGGAGCAGGATAATAAACAAAACACCCTGTGCTGATTACATGGCAGTGGTCAGGAATGCTGAGGATGCTCTCCCTGCCCACGTAGAGGGTACCCAGGGAGATGGAACAAGTGTCCTGTTTTTAACATGTGGCTGCTCAGTCCAGGCCTGCAGGCATCAACAGTACCCACCACTTCACAACGTTATTCTGTAGCTCTTGTTGATGTATCTCTGCAGAATTATGCCCATCAATGTTCCACAGCCAGACAAATGCCTCCAAAAGCAGGTGGGCATGTTGACCATGCACTGCAGAGTATTTTGTCACCTGCAGTACAACTACAGGAGGTGCACTGGCTCTCAGGGGTGTCAGACTAGGTGAGCACATGCTGCAGAGCTACATGCCCAAGAAATGCTGCTAGTTACCCCATCACACAGTCAGAGCTGCTGTTCCAGAGATCTGCCAGTTCCCAAAAGGCTTGGGCTATACATAGAGTCTTCAGATTTCATGTGGACACAGTTTCTAGTGAGTTTCTATCAGTTTTTTCTTCCTGGCCCCTGAAAACCTAGGACTATAAAACCAAATTGGTACATTTTGGTTCTCTTGCTTTTTAAACCCCCCTTACTCCTTAGCTTCATGACAAAGCCTATTTATATTCCCAAGGACATTAAACCAAGTGCCTTGACACTTAATAAAAAGTTCTCACCATTATTTATGTTACAAGATTTCACAGCTGCCTTTTAGCTCCACCCTTCTCTAATATTTTCCAAGCTCCTACTTCTATTTACTCAAACTTATGTTTTCTCCCCAGACCACTGGGACAATTTTGAGAGCTCATGCTCTCAAAAAACTTTCTCCTCCTAATCTTGCAATTTAGATGACATTAATGACTTTCTATTTCATTCCTCTCCTCCCTTCTTTACCTTGGTTAAGTGTTGGAGGAATGGGAGCAACCTCACCTCTTTCTCAAATGAGCTGGCAATATTTTATTCCCTCTTCCTCTCCATTGTCACGTACATTGTCGACTGCACCAGATCATAAAAGGAGTAAAGGAGAGTTTTGCTTGATTTATGTAAAGTGAGAGTCATAGATCTCTCCTTAAGATAAGAATTTTTCCCCATTCGAAAGTCAGAACACATGGCAAAAACCTTGAGCTTAAATCTAAGTGAAGCTGGAGTTCTAAAACACACATACTGAGCTTATGGCAGATACTGTAGCCAAGCTACAAAGTAAATCTTTATTGTCTCTCAGAAAGTTTGTAACTTAAACTTAGTAGTACAGAACTAGACGAAACTACACCATTTAGTCACTAAGAAGTATAATACAGAATGTAAGGTATTGTCCCCTGTTTTTCTTTTATTGCTAGGTTGTTGCAGGGCACTCTGAAGTATACCACTCATTTATGAAACAGACAAGCTAAAGTTACTTTTACTATTTGTTTAGGTTTACTCTTCACTAATGCAATCTGGCAAAAACATGTTTTGATCTATCGTTTTTTCAAGATATAATCTGAATGCATTACAATAAAACCTTTAGTTTATTAGCCTAATTTTACAGAAGATAATTTTTATATCTATTAAATTCTGAATGCCCTCATCAATAGACAAATTATGTAATACATAGTAAGAGCTTTTAAGGTACACTAAGTAAAAAAACCTTTTAACATTTTCATCAACAGAATAATCAAGCTGGTAATAAATTTGTCAATTGGGTATTACTTGTGGATGCTGAGAGAGAGAAACTGATAGTTTCCCAGGCATCATTCTGGGAAAAGTTGTAAGAAGCTCAGAGGAAAGAATTATAAACAAATCTTAAGTTGCTCACACGGTGTTTGTGAACATGTGGAATGTGTTATGGAAATATCTTTACCAAAGGGTGGTTTCTTAATTAGCCAGTCATGTGAAATGTATTGATTAAATGACCAATCAGGTCCACCTGTGTTGGACAAGTATCTAAAAGAAGACATCTCAATAAACACGAAGCTTTTTGCCCTTATTGCCTTCTGAGACTGCATGGAGTGTGTCACTCTTTATCTGTGTCATTTCTGACTCAACGATAGCATTACTGACTTTCTAAGGAAAAAACTGACACCTAAATTTAAACACAAAAAAGAAGATAAGTGATGTGCTTCAAGTCCAGCAGTAGCTAATAGGATAGCCCAGACTTGATCCCATGATTCCCAGATACTGAATAAGAAACCTGAGCACTTCTGCACATGTGAGGATTGTGAAGTTTTCCCATGAGCAGGAAATGGAGAAAATAAATGCAAACCAGATGAAGTCCATTTCCCTAGTGACCAGAAACACTCCCAGATTCCCTGGAATGCCTGACTACAAAGTCTCAACCATACAGACAAATTGTTGAAACTGGATTGACAGTGGATACAATTTCTGACCTAGATCTCAGCACAGAAATAGTTTTTTATTATGTGAACTTTAGGACTGCTCTGTTAAGGACTCTTTTGGAAAAGATACACTGGCAAAATTTAAGAACTCGTGTTTCATATATGCACCATCTGCATAAGTAACAATCTCCATTTGTCAGAAGACATTAAGACATTGCTTTTGTGTGACTGCAAAAACAAGCTGGCAGCTCACTCCGTAATTTAACTATAGTAATTTGATGTACTTCATGCTGATCATTGCTATATTGTACTTTATTATATTTGTTGATACTTAAGTACTGAAAATTGGGCAAAAAAACATAAACTATAATATACAGAAGGAAAACTATCATTTGAATAATCATTTATATCTCTCCAACTGAGTGAAGTGTTTATGAAACACTTAAAATCTAGGGGTAGATCTTCTGTTTTTCCATTGGCTTCAAGGAGATACAGTGATTTATGGTCCTTGAGGATCAGGCATAATACTTTTTAATTTTGCTATGGTTGTAGAGATACAAAAATCAGAAGATATTGTCATACTACATCCTTATGTGTACAGAGATTTTTAGCTGGTAAATGTGCTGTAATAAAGGAGTTAAAACCAATACCTGTGAAATGAGATGCAGTTCCTTTAGTGGAGTGCAGAATAAATAATTTCTTACACTAAGACCTCAGTAAAGTTGCTTGAATAGATTAATTTGAAAAAAAAAGTACAAGACTGTTTATGCCACAACAATTTAATACATCTACTCACTCCACTTGTGTCATTCCCATTCTTTTATGTAATTATTTACATGTTTCTGTAATTACTTGCAGGATGTGTGAAGAACTGCCTGAATTACTCTCCTATTTTATATGCATAATTTACTAAATCATTAAATATTTAGAAATATTAAGTCATTTTAGGGGGATTTTTTTTGTTGTTGTTGTTGTTTTGTGGTTGGTTTGTTTGCTTTTTGGGGGGTGTTTGTGTAGGTTTTTTTAATTATCTAAAACATCCCATGATGCATCTAAATTTTTCAGTATCTTTTGGTCCCTAGAATGACTTCAGTACTGTAGAGGTAAATTTTATTAACGTTACTTTTCTTATTTTGTTTTACACAGCAAGCTTTAATGCCCTTCTCTTCTATACTGGGATTCACCATATATCTTAATGAGAAAACCCAATACAGTGGTGTGGGAAGAAATATCTTACATCAGCAGATGTCTTTCTTTTAGAGATGAAACAAGGAGATAGTCCAGTTCAGAAATGCAGATGGTTAACTCTCACTGCCAAACCTGTCAAGTTCTGTGTTAAGGCTGTAAATTTCTGAACAGTTTCCACTCAAAGTTTAAACAGTGGGATTGTGTCTTGAGTGTGTATAGACCAGAAATTGCTCAAACTGACCAAAAGGAAAGCTGAAGAGATGACTACAGGAGTTTACTATCTATCCAGGTTGTCAGTGAACTTTACAACCAGGAGGAGTTAAATAAATTTAACTTCTCATTCCTTCTGCTGGAGCAGGAAGTCAAAATAGAATGATAGTTCATCACTATGTTTTGTTGCTTGCTGGGATTTGAAGGTCTTTGAAGACAGGGAAGATTCACTAATGCAAACTAGGATTAATATTAAGTTTCAACTGCAGATGGCAGCAAACCCCCAAATATATCTGTAGTCCAACCCTGGTAATCTTTGATCCATATACAAAGAAGTAAAAAACATTTTCTATTATATTAGAAATAAACAAAACAATTTTAAAAGAAGAGCACATTTGCTAAACTAGAAGGTGACACCGCTCACAGAAACATGCAGAATTGTTTAGAAGCATCCAAATGTCAGAGGATGATGAGAGGTGACAGCTCTCCCAGTGAAGGTGCCAATCACTTGCATAAAGTCACAGAGAAAAATGACAGGGAGCATGGGCTGTAGATTCTCCCTGCTTTCTGTCAGGCCTTCTAGCAGTCCCTGCAGCTCTGCAGTCAGCAGCAGGAGGAAGAAAGTCTGGTAGAACAGGACACTTATGTGTCCTTGCCTCATTATTTAATTCAAAACAATTGGGGGACATCTACTGAGGACACTGTTATTGAGATAAATAATAACCAAAATGGAGCCAGCAAAATTTCCAGCCAGAAGACTGGCCTCAACATCTGTACAGTGGGAGACAATCCACATCTGGCTTCACGGGGAAACAGATAGTGTGACACAGTGCATGGGCCACAGTGAGGGATGGGCTTGTGTGGAAATCACTGAGCTGGGGAGGTGCTACATCTGCCACTGGCAGGACCCTTGGAACAGAGCAGGTGATAATCTGAATGTGTCTAAACCCAGCAGCTTAGTGGGTACATTAGTGAAAAGGTGGTCTTGAAGAACAAGGAAAAGCTTCACCCCAGGATACAGCCTAAATGGTGCTTTCCTAGAGTGTATTTGAGCATATATATGAAATTGTTTCATGGCCTTGGGCTATGAGGACATGCTTGTCTCATTGGTTCAACATCTGCCTTTTTGTTTCTGTACTTTTCTGAGACAACTTACAGTAGTAGAGATGCAACATTCAGTCCATCACTGAAACAAAAGAGCAGCGAGACAATGTAGCTGTAAACACTAATCAAATCAGGTCTTATATTTTAACCCACATGAGAGGAATTTCAGACTCATTTTTATTATCCTCTCATACAGGGGGAGCCCTGGGTTCATGCATCACTGAAAGGCAGGCCAGCAACTTCTATTTGTCCATGCTGTTGAATATAGTTTTTTTCATATTCAGAGAGGCCTATACAGATTTGAGACACTCTCTCCTAAACCATTATGTACTAGTTATAGGTAACTATTAGCAAAGTTAATTGTTGTAGGTTGATTGATCATGTTTCTTTAGTGTCTTTTCTATTCCCTTTTACCTCAGCTCCTTTCTCTCCCTCTATGTACACACCTATCATTTTCCCTAGCACAGTGGGTATTTCTATTTAAACTTCCTTTAGGTTTATTTCCTTTTCTTTGTTCATGGCCAGGAAATCACAGGAGCCTCAATGTGCCTTACCCATGATGCGTTATCAAAACGCAATTTGTGCATTGGAAAATCCAGTTTGATTTCAGAAATTGTATAATAGAGCTTTAAACCCATCAGCTGAGAAACAGACCTATTGGCTGATTCTCAGCACTTATGCATGGTTTCTTTGTAGCTTCCTCAGCACCAAATGCATCCCGTTAAGTATAAGAAGATAACAGGTGGAAAAAAATTTTGAAGTCAATCCCAGAATTGCTGTGGAAGTTAGTGGAGTGAGGATTTCATACTAAATCTGAAACCTAGTGACTCTCTGACAATTGGTGCAACAGTTTATGTTTTGCTTCCCAAATAAATTTTAAAAAAAGCATTCTGCTAGAAACTCAGCAGGACTTTGGAATTGCTGCTTCCCAAAAAAATCTTTCTGCTTTTAATCCACTTTTTCGTGGTATCTTGCCTCAGTGTGACTCCTGAGGACAGAGTCCAGCAGGAACTGAGACTAGGGAGCTCTGCTTGACCATGTCAGTGCTGCTGCTGTAACAGGAGGAGGATGAAAGACAAGTGTAGCCACATCTTTTGGGTGGCTGTTGGGAGTGATGGGAAGAACCATTCAAGAAGGTTTCCTTTGGAAATGTCAGGGTCCTGTGGGAACCCACAGGCTATAATGGACCTGAGCAGCTACACCTGGGACCTTCCTCCACTCCTGCCCATGGTAACCCCTGCCTGGGCTGTGTGGAAGCAGTGCCAATCTCCCACCCCTGTCTCTGGCCCTGCCACCTGGATGTCTGTTTTTTCCTAGCTGGCCCCTGTGGTCACATGTTGCACCTTGTTTCCAGTCCCTGTCCCTTGTATGAATTTCAAACCCTTCATCACAGCATTGTCTCAGGTCCTGCCCCCAGCCCATTCTGGTTTAGCTCCTGATGGGAGCTCCTGGATTGTCCCTGGCCCTGGTTCTTCACTATCCATCTCAGGGGCTGTCATTGAACCCTGTGAAGTCCCCAGCTCTGCCCACTATGGTTGAACACACCCAACCATGAGGTCATGGCTAGCACTGGGGTAACCCTTAGGACCCAGCTCATCCTTCCATAGGGAACAAGCAGCTCTCATTGAGCCTAGACAAGAAAAAAAAAAAAAAAAAAACACCCAGGAAAAGTATTTATATTTGATGACAAAAAGTTAGCATAGTTACTTCCTTATGAGCTTTCCAAGGAAAGCAAGGAGACCTTACTCCTCACATTAGAGGTGTGGGACTGCTGTAGGAAAGGCTCATGGTGAGTGGGTAATGAGAATTAAGAAGCTCTGAAGTTTCATTAGCATCTTTGCAGGTAACATAAACTTCTGTTATCACTGCTTGATATGGCACACTCAAGGAAAAACCCAATCTGCATCTTTAACATCTTTAAGGTTCACTTGGGGAAATCTGATTTTATTTCCATCTGTGTGGAGGACTGTGTGTGGAGTTGAACAAATTGATAGAACAAAAGTGACAACTCTTTACTTACTGGACAGTACTGTGAGACTGCAGTTTCTTGAGGATCATCAACACTAATGTCTCTACACTTAACTTGCACTATCTTGTTTTACATCCTATAATAATTCTGAAAGTTACAGGCTTGAACTTATTCTGTAAACACCAAGGCTCTTGTAAGGAAGGAAAAGCACAACTTTTGTCAAACCTTTCCATTAAATGCTGGCAATCTTCAGATATGTACTTTTCCCTCAATATATAATGGCAACACCTTTTTCCTTTTTTTTTTAATCTCTTTCCTGGTACGTGTTTTAGCACCAGTGACCTTTTTTATTTCTCTAAATATTGCCTTCCAACTGCTAGGCACCAGTGTATGTGGCTTTTTGGGTGCAGGACTCTTCCAGAGGCTATTCATGAGGTTGATGTGCTTTACATTCTGAAAAGCAGCTCTAAAACGTATTCTGCTTAGAATACCTTTCCCTAAACTGAATAAGGGGAACAGATGCAATGCAAATGCACATTACAACATTCCCTAGGAAAACTGAACAAAACCAGAATAAAATCTGTAATAAAACTGAGTAGAGCTGATGCAAGGTTTTTTGCTGCCCTAGGCAGAAAAAAATTACTGTCCTCTTTCTTTATCAGTACTTGCTCTCTTTCAAAATTTTCCACCCTGCCCTGTGCAGCTGTTACCTCTTTGGGCTCTGACAGATGCCTCCTGGCAAATCTTGCAGGGACATCCAAAGCCCCTGCACTGCACTGTCCCTGTGCCAGGGAAAAGAGAATGTGTGGCCATGTTTGTAGTGTGCTGACCAGGAGCCTAAGCCATTACCACAAATCCAAACAGTGGACACCCTACCTGGAATTAACAATAAAGAAAATAAAATTTTGCCTCAAAAATTACAATAAACCTGTTAAAAACTACAGTCTTGTTCTTACTGGGTCAGTCCTCTCTCCCTTTTTTTCTTTGACCCTCAGTCGCCTCATTTGCAGCATGCATGTCCCTGACACAGCAGTTGAGAAATGCCAGCCTAGAACTGGAGAAAGGTATCATGACACACACAGGATACATACATGCCTATGTCACGATTGTCACATATTACAGAGTATGGGCAGACAAAACAGGTTCCTACTCACATATTTGCAGATGTAAAAATGCAATTACTTCTTTCCTGGGTCAACACAGACTTCTGAGAAAATTTCCTTGAAAACAAAAAAACTGGTTCCTTCTGAAGCCCCCAGGCTCTTCAGCAGAGCCTCATTACAATACCAATTAATGGGTTTAAGCACAGGTGTCCCTGGCTGTGAAGAGCAGCAGAAGGGCAGCACATGCCTTCCGCAGAGAATATGTTTTGAAAAAAGGTAACGTCTGATACTCCCACATTTGTAATTTCTGTGTTATTTATAGTCTAAATAGTCTGTGAGACTGCGTAGCTTATAAGGCAATTGCAGGTATTATTTCACTGTATTTCCTGTAAAAATTACTGTATTTTTATTTAATTATTCTTACTGTGTCTTGTATTTTTTTCAGAGTAACTCTATGGAAATTATAACTAAGAATTTATAAATAAAACAGCCTCAGGGGAAGCTGTGGTTTAGTATGTATGAGGCAGTAAATACAAAGAAAATATTTTCTTTTAAAATCTGCTATATCTTATATGCTTTCCCAGCAAATTGTTTGGATCCTTTAGAAACACATAAACATATCAGATTCACTCCCCAACATTATTTTGTGACAGAAATACACGTTTTCTCTTTTCTTTCTGTTTTGTGCTTATTTACAGTTAACTTACTGTATATGCAATTAATTTATGTATGTTTAGCATAAGCATGTTTATGCATATCCATTGGCACTTTTTAAAAGGAAGCCTCACAGTACCTGGAAGCCACAAGGCTCACAAGACAGATTTTTTAGAAAAATCTGCCTTGTTTGTAGCTGTCAGCACTTGTATGTTCAAGGGTGCGTTAATTTTTCTGCCTACAGACAGTGAGTCAAACGCAAGCCGGCCTGCAGTCCGTAAGAAGGTACCCAGGTCACAGAGCGCCTTCCCTCCCAGGACAGCAAAACCTCCCCTTCTCCTGTCACGTTGCTGGGTGGATGACAGCATTCATGTCCCAGAGTCGGGGGTGAGAGCTTGGCAAGGCAGGAACGCGCTGGGGGGTGTTGCTGTGAAGGTTAACTTGTGCTCTTGCCCGTGTTTCAGCAGGCACCCGGGGAACGCGCTTCGCCTGGCTTCTCTTTCAAGCTCAGCGCACTCGCAGCAAAGGCCCACAGGCATCGCCTCTGGGAAGAGAAAGCGCCCAGCACGCGGGACACAGCATTTGACACATTGCAGGGCTCTTGTCTCTGCCTGCTTTCCCTTCCAGGCTCTTCCGTGCAACAGGGATCTTTCGGTGAATAAACCACATCGCCCTGAAATGCAATTCCATAGCAGTCTAAACAAGTCCAGTTGGGTGTGTATGTGACCAGAAAGGAAGCTGGCTCACCAGCTGGACCGTTTGCAAATTAGTCTCAGCAAAAACGAGTAGCTAGTTTTCAGCTGATCCCTGGACCAATGCAATTTCCACGCATGCCAATGTCTCCAGGAAGAAGGTGCAGGAATGTGCAGCCAGGAAAATGAACACAGAACTGCAGCTTAATCCTGGTGAGCCTTGACTGCCACAAACCAGTTTGACTTCCAAAGACAATTTAAGACAACTCAGGTCAGGTGCTGCAATCCTACCCACAGCTTTGCGTTGCTCTCATGCTGCCACCCATAGTGCTCATATTGACCTTTTGATATGTCAGTTTGGAAGGTTCTCTTCACAGAAAATTACATCAGTAAGAAAAGTGTACAGTTCTCTGCTCCTTTTAATACCCCAACTGATTCACAAAGGGGTGAGAAAAATGCCAGTGCCAAGGGGAAGAAAGGTGCGAGCTCACAGCTGATGGCAGGAAGGAGATGCAGTGGGACTGTGCCAACACCAACCTGACCTGACCTCGGTCGCTAAGGACACCCGCACCCTAGCTGTGGGTAAATGAGCACCTTAAGGCAGCAGAGACTGGCGGTGCTACTGAAAGCAGCGCCTCTGTCACCACTGAGCCCCCACCTTGGGGCTGTCACAGCCTTCTGTGCTGCTCTCCAGCGAGTCTTACCAGAGAACTCCTCCACGTTAAAAAAGACATATTTTCCAAGATGACTTTTCAGTTCGATCAGAGATTGTGTTATATATTTTTCATAATAAAGTGTAAATTCAGTGCTAAGCTGTGGAATTTTTGGTATTCTTTCTAATTTTGCCCTAAGTCTATGAAGTGAGTACATTTAAATAACCTCCACAGCAAGATCTCTGTGACTAGAGTCCATCAAAAAGCTACATATAGTAGTACCTTACTGTCATGTGCAAGGAATTTATTTATTTTATTTATTTTATTTAACATCCATTGCATAAAATTTAACAGCATCAAAAAGTCCATTTTGGCTTCTACATTAAAATTGAATTTTAGAAGATATGACCACATGGCATTTGTAAAATAATGCAACTATACATTCACTATAACTGTAAGCATACTTGGGGCATTTTATACTGATTACTTAATCCTTTTTACTTCATCATGTAATGGTCCAGTGTATTTCTTGTTACTTAGCTGTATTACTCTCAATTTCATTCCTCAAGAATATATTTTAATAACATTACAACAGCTTAAGTACCATAAATTCATTTTGGGTTAGCTATACAACACTCCTTAGGTGAAAAAGCAAGAGGTTAGCAGTGAACTGTGAAACTAACTTGCACAAACAGGCAAACTATATTTGGCAGAAAATTTTCATTCCTTCTTTTTCTACATATAATTTTAACATATTCAGTACTTTCCACCTATGTGACTTCCATGAGCACTCCATAGGAGAAGTCCCACATAGAATATCACAAGACATTGCACCTTCTGTGTCAGATACAGAAAAGATGTGTATGATGTCACTTAATGGAACATGCATAAATCAAAGGGGGTGTGATTATATGTACTGACAACAGGATGTGTTTTTCTTGATAACTGTGTAAACATATAATATATCCTTCCATGTTCAGATGCAAAGGATTTTCTTGTGAAACTTTTTCTCCCTGTTGCCAAAGGCAGCTCTGAAGAGAAGCAGGAGGTCTGTACACTTCCAGCTTACACATATGAGCTCAGGCTGGCTGGAGCTACCTACTGCTTGCAGGAATTGGAGTCACCCCAACGCAGCTGACAAGTGACCAAAGTGTCAGGCACACCTCCTTATTCTGCCCAGGAGCAGCCCCAAAGCAAGACAAAAGCTAGTGGTCAGGCAGCTGTGTGGAGAGGTGGGAGGCACAGCTTGCTTAATCCTCAGCCGTGTCAGCTGAATACAGAACACAGAACTCTACATTGATATAGGCAGACATTAAAATATATAATTCCATTATTCTAGAGATTCAGGATGAAGTTCTTTATCTCAGCTCTTCCGATTTTTAATTTGCTTTGCAAAAGTCACTAGGTACTTCCTGAAGTTCACAGAAAATTCTTCCAAGCCTCCAAACTCCTATGATTTATAACTCTATGTTTGTTTCCCTGTTCTTTTTCTAAGCAGCTGAATTCCAAATGCTTGCACAAGTCTTTTCTTTTCTTAAAACGTGTGCTTCATTGCTTTGATAAACAGATTAAACTGAGTAAGTAACACATAATTTTTGAAGTCTTATAGCATTACCAAATAGAAACTAACACTCCCTTTAACAAGAAAATACATTTGTTAAGATTATTTCATGCCACATTTTATTTTGCAATTTGGGCTTCTTAACTGTGTCTATACAGTCTGACATGCTTTTTAACTTTCAGTTTTTAAAAGTTGCAGGTTACTTACAGGCAAAATCATTATGCCTGTGACTGCATATCCATGTCCATTCGATAACATTTTAGTCACTCATAAACTCAGAACATTACTGCTACTACTGAATAATGCAATTGAAGCTTTCCATTTGCTTTTTTATCATTCAGGCAAAATGTATGCACACATTAACTAAAGCCATTGCCTCTTTTTTTCAGCAGTATGTCAGAAATCAAGTTGAAGCCCTTATCTATTGTCTTCTCTCCATGCATCAGATGTACAATTATCAGAAGATACAAATTATGTGCATCAGTGGGAAAGGATGATATTTTCTATAAGAATAGCTGTAAGTGGGTGGATGGCTTTAGTAATGACTGAACAAACTAAATTGTAGTGTACTACAGCAATGAGCAATCAAAGAACAAATTTTGGAAGCCTTCAATTGTTTGTGCTAAAACTGTGTGGGATGCCCCAGCTCAGCGAGAGATACAGTCCTGAATTTGTAAAAATTTCCATTCTCTTCTTTTCACTATCTGGCCACTTCTTTCTGATTTCACATGGACCTGGTGGTTACTGTTTAGAAACAGGAGGTGCTGGAAAGGATTGATGACAATCCCAGCTGGAGTAAGCAAGTCATGACCAGACAGGGGCTTTGTGTCAGCCCTTACAGCCATCACATTTGGGAAGTGTTATCTGTAGCACACAGGCATTTGCAGGATGCCCCCTGTAGTGGGTTGATGCTGGCTGGATGCCAGACACCCACCAAAGCCACCCTATCACTCCCCTCCACAGCTGAATAGGGGAGAGAAAATATAACAAAGGGTTCATGAGTTGAGATAAGGACAGAGAAAGATCACTAACTGAATACTATCATGGGTAAAACAGACTCGAATTAGAGATATGAACTGAATGTATTACTAAAAAAATCAGAGCAGGATAATGAGAAGTAAACAGGACCTCAAAAACACCACCTGTCCCCCCACCCCTCCCTTCTTCCCAGCTCTACCACCCCCCTCCCCCTTCCCCCCAGTTGCACAGGGAGACAGGGAATGGAGGTTATGGTCAGCTCATCACACATTGTTTCTGCCACTGCTCAGGGTGAGGAGTCCTTCCTCTGCCTCTCCCCATGGGTCTCCTCTCACAGGAGACAGTTCTCCATGAACTACCCCAGTGTGAGCCCATCCCACAGGCACAGTCCTCCTCAAACTGCAGTAACATGGGTCACTCTTCCATGGGGTGCAGTCCTTCAAGGACAGGCTGCTCCAGTGTGGGTCACCCATGGGATCACAAGTCCTAATCAGGATACCTGCTCAAATGTGGGCTCCCCTCTCCACAGGTCTGCAGGTCCCAGCCAAGAGCCTGCTCCAGCACGGGCCTTCCATGGGAGGTTGGAGGGATCACTAAGGTTTTGCCATGGTGCTAAAAAGTCCCTCTCAAAGTTTTATTTTAAGTCTGGCTGAGAACTTTCATATCCACAAGCATCTTCTGAATGTAAGCACTTCGAAAGCACTTTGAAAATAAGGACTGAAATCCTAATGTGGGGCTTCATAAGGGAAACCAGTGTCAGGAAGAGCAAAAGGCTACTTTTGATCATAGCAGTTACTGTCATCAATGCGTATCTCAGATTAGGCTGTTTCCTAAACTGCTGGCTTTGGCTACAGTCCAGTGCTGAAGTCCTGTGGGAACACAGTATCATTGTTTTCTAGATGAAGTCAGTTCTGTAACCCAGAGTGCCATCATTTCTTCTATGCAGAATATAAAATATTATTCATGGGTGTCATGGGCAAAGAACTGATTGTGGCTAAAAATTTCTTCAGTTTGCTTCCTTTTGCCTTCCTGATGGCTATCATATCGTTGCACGTTGTCAGGAGAGATGAATCCAAGTGTTGTCTCCACCTGTGTGGTACCTGAGTTCAGGATCTGTCTACTTTTGCTCACATAAAAAATTATGCAAATGTAGAGCAAAGACTGACCTTTCTGGGGCTCTCCCAGGTAGTCTTTACTGAACAATGCCCACTGTATTCTGATCTGGTCTTCAAAGCCTTAGTGGTCTACATATTAATATATAACCAGTCTAAAATGGGCATAAAATTTCCTAAAATAATTTCTTCTCTTGTCAGTCAAGGAAAGAAATAATTCATTCACCATGGACCAACAGTGTTCACTGAGACAGAGCAAAGACAGCCCCAGGTTACTGAAGTGACCTAGTTTCATCCTATATATTCACCACAGAGCAGCAGTAAAAATTCTCTGACAAGTCATAAGAAAGACTGAAATTTGAAAGTGGTAAATAAGAAGTTTTATAATAGGAAGAGACAGCCAAATTACACAATTACTTTTTTAAAATATTGTAATACCACCTCGAAAAAAACTTGACAAGTTTTTATCTCTGCAAATGTTTGCAGTGGACAATTTGTTAGTCAACAACAGTTCTTCACATCCCTGAATTAATTAATTCTTACTTGTATGGGAATTAGGAACATGAGGCTGACAGGGTGTCTCAGCCAAAGTTACCAAAGACATCCCAGCTACCTTATGTTGATATTTCTATTATCATATTCCTCTGCCGAAACCTTATAAAAATAAGGGAGAAAGTTTACATCAAGCTGTAACTGGTTTTGTAGTGCACCAATACAGTATCTAATATGTTAGAAAAACACTATTGGTTTTGTCCTGCACTTTTCTGTTACCAAGAGAGAGAGCAGGTGACTCTCTCAGTGCCTCTGTTGTGAAGGATTGTTTATGACAGTATTCCTTGATGAGAAAGCTTTTATTTTGGTAACCTTATTTTAGAGCCCTAATTTAATCCTGTGGATTCTGGGCTGTCTAGCAAATATTATACAGGGCTATGAAGCAACAGCTTTACAGAAAGTGGCATTGTGCATCTTATATGATGACTTTTTATGAAAGCTTTTCTGCTGCCCTGGTCAGGCTCCACTTTGGTATCATCCTGCACATCTGGGAAGAAAGCAATTATTTTGTTTGTCTAACATTTTTCTGTGTTATACATACAGGATATCTGTATGAGAAAGAACTCTTCCCATCTTCTTTCCACCTCCCGCACAGGCAGAATTAAAGGAAAAAGTTTTCCATTAGACTTAATACAATTAAAACCAATCCATCTTTTGATTTTTGCTCGCCTTCTCCTCTTGTTCCTCAAACCCTGGTGATGGAATTACCTCAGTTCTTAAATTAAGAGAAGCAAAGTCACAGACAATAGCTGTGTTTTGTTAAATCATTATTTTATTAATTTTATTTTTTTTAGACTAGCATTGTTGTTTTGGATATTGTCCTTTGTTAGGAAGAGGGAATGCTTATCACTTAGGATGATGAGTCAGCTAGTATGAGATGTGCTAAAGGCTGCAGGATAAATGCTGCAGCAGGATATAATGCTGGTTAACCCAATAGCCACGTGCCAAAAGTAGAGTTCAATCAGTCCTAGCAAAAACAAGGAACCAGAGGGAGGGACATGTCAGATAACCCTTAAATAAAAACAAAACCAAAGCCATAAATAATGCAAGCTAGTGCCTGTTCCCAATGCTTTCTTTTGAACCTAGTCAGCATGGATTTGCCAATGCATTGTTGGAACGTGTTCAGCCTGGAGAAGAGGGGGCTTAGGGGGAATCCAACAGCAATGTGCTAATACCTACAAGGGAGTCATGAAGAAGACAGAGCCTTGTAGTGGTGCATGGCAGAAGGATTTGTGACAGTGGCATAGATGGATACGAGAGGTTCAAACTGCATGTGAAGAAAAACTTTCTCCATGAGGAGAGTCAGGCAGAGAAGCAGCAGGCTGCCAGGGGAAGCTGTACTCCCTCCATCACTAGAGCTTTTCCAGCCTGGCCTCACAGCTGAGCCTGTTTAAGGCAGAAGGTTGGACTAGAGGCCCCCTAAGGTCCCTCCTAACCTGAATTACTCTAGCAGTGCTTAGAATTAAAAACCTGTCTGGGTATGAATATTTTGTGTTGTAACTACTTAGCTGAAAAATATTTCAAGTAAGTTGTGTTTTGGTTTAATAAAGAGATTTTTACCTGATGTGGTCTATTGACTTCATGTCTAATATTAAGATTCCACAAGATATTGTAAGAGCTATTAGAGAATAGAATTGTCATCAGTAAAAAATGGTTTGCTCTAACACCTGGCCTTCCATGTGTAACCCTGTCTTTTCCTTCCAAGTAGCATAGAGAAGCAAAATGCTGAAATTAGTTTTGCATATAATGCATGCAATTCCTTTCCTTCTTAGACACATCTATTGTCTTAGAACTACAGAGGAATAAGTCATGCTAAAATGGATTAACATATACATATATCAACTATTTCTATGATTTGTAATCCTGCTTTTTAGCAGTCATGTTACCAGAAAACACTACAATTTCTCAAATGATTTTAAATATAACTGTCTGTGCATTTCTTTAAAGCTGATTCATGAATTTTAAGTTTAAATTTATAGTTTTTGTATGAAAATATGTTAGTTTTCAAGTGGGGACAGAGATACCAAAGTAGAAATGCTGCAGAGGAGAAAAATGAAGGGAAATAATAATGAAAGAAATATCTTAGAAGGAAATAATGGATTACTGGTTCGTTACCACTGTGGTTTGGTTTCGTTTTTGATTTTTTAATAAATGTGTGCAAGACTGAAAAGTAAGTCCAAAGGCATTGCTGTACAGAAGCACTTTTCCTAACTGAAGGGTGTGGGAAGTACAGAAAATGTCACAACTAATTGGAAAGGATTCAAGAAAAGAGAAATCTCTGCTTCATTATATAATAGTGAAGTAGCAATACTTGGTGGACAAGTAATGTAAAATTATTAAGATGTATTTTTCACTTGTTAGGATGTCAAATCTTGATTACATTAGTATATGTAATTACTCACAATCGGTATTATGTTATTCTGTACACTTGTCTTGGGATCATAACATGAAATTGGTATCAGTAAGAACTTGTATGAGCATTGTAAAACCAGTTTTCTCTAGGTGATACAGGTTGAACTGGAGATCTGAAACTGCCTTTGAAAAAGGAAGTTCAGTCTCACTAAACACTCTGATATCATGCCATACCAAAAAATAACTGTGTCATCTATATTCTAAATTATATCTATACTATTAGAATCACTGATTCTATAAAGGGCTGGATGTCAGTTAAGGAGGTTTCTCAGTAGTATTCCGTATCATCTCTCAATCAAACACAATGCTGGTAGTTTATTTTGGTCCTTTCCTAGGATGAAATTACATTTGGCTTATTCCTCTAGTCCAGGACTAGTATCTGGTGAAGGCAACTTCAGAACTGTGCTCAGTGAGGAAGAATAAAATGCAGAAGCTGCAGGAATTCAAACAGAGGTTTATATTTTTCTCTTCAGCCATGTCAAACCCATTCCATTTTTCATACTTAGTTTCTCAAATATGGAAATACTTGGAGCTGCAGAACTAATCTCTCCTGAGTAAAAATGCAACTTTTTTATTTGCATATGGTTTTCTCCTCTCTTTTTACTTTTATAAAAATGTTGTGAGAGAAGAACATGCTTTCAATGGCACATTCCATAAAATATTTCAAGCAATTTATTATAAAATTATTTTAAAATTGCTTGGTGTTTGTCATGGCATTTGTTTCCTTGGCATGGGTACCTGGTAATGATGAAGACAGAAGTGGGGTACATAGCACAGTATAGAAATTCTAAGATATATGCATAGAAGTGAATTTTTATTTATACACAGGTAAAAAGGTGTAATCATCTGTAAGCCTTATTAATAAAAAAAAGATATGCATTTAATTCAGCTTATAATTGAAGATATTGGTAGCCTACTGACAGCATAGTATTTAGGAAGTTCCTCATATTTTCATAAGTAAACCAATTGAAAATAAGCATCATAATAGTCTTTTTAGTGTATGTTCATTGATTTTTCCCCCTAAATACTACTATCTAAACAAGTTCTCTAAGGTGCCATTCAGAATTCTATTTTTCTTTCTCCAAGGGGAAGTCTAGCATGGAAGTAAATGGGAATGATGTATTCCCAGTCAAACAAATTTTTCCTTTACCAACACAGAGGGCATGAACCTGCATACTAATCTGGACTCTCTCAGCTGTGGACACCAAATTATTCACAAAAAAAACAACAAGAAATATCCAATCAATTTAACTAAATATTTATGGGCTAGCTAAAGTAATTGAGGACTAGAATCAAAAATAGGCAGTAGTATAGTTTCCTTAATTTACATGACTGAAAAGTAAAATAAATGGAAGGCAATTTGCAAACCAAACACGAAGAGCATGATAATCATGTAAGGCTGACTGATAATTCTGAAAGAACTGGTTTGTGATGAAAAGTGAGTTTGAGCGGTGGGCAGTATTTCTGGATCAGACACTTATCCCTGAGTGATGTTAGAAGAGAGCAGCTGAATTATGTATTATTATCAAATAAATATTAATTTCTTGCATGAAAAATTAAAATATTCTTTTAATGAAAAAACAGTTGTGTATAGATTTTCCAGTAGTTTTCATAATTTGCATAGCTACCAGATGACAAAAAAGTCTCTATATTCTTTCTCCAGATATCACATCTTTTACTAGGCTTAGATATTCTGGTTTCTCAAGAACAGAGTAAGAATTGTGCCACAGTCTTTTTACTCCAATAATTTTATTTTAGAACATAAGTATCATATTCTTGTGCATGTCAGGTAGGTTATAATTTAAACTGGAAGTCTGCATTTATCTATGAATTTAAATAGGGTAGTTAGGAGCAATAATAGAAATCACTCTTTCAATTGAGCAGCTTTCCACCTAGGCAAGCACAAGTTAGTATTCTTCCCCCTTACATATATGGGTTACATGTGACTCTGAAGGTGTTCTTTAACACTAGTATATTATAGAGATTTATCTTTTAGCATCAAGGCTTTTTCCACTATATCTGCAGGACATGATATGAGCCTATTTTTATTACAATTCCTGCTCTTGCAAATTTGACATCTCTCCAGAGAACACACTGTATGACAGCTACATGGGGTAGAATCAGTCGCTTACTTCTCAATATCTAGCTGGCCTTGCACTCTGTTTTAGGTGCATGCCAAATTGAGAGCTGCTTGCAACTATGATGGACCCATTTGTGCAGCAGTAGAAGCTCTGGCTTAGAAAAAAAGGTTCAGAAAGGCAAATTATTTTACCCTGAAATAGACCAAGTGTTTGAGATTTAAGATATCTTTATGAGGGCTGATATGATTTAGAATGTAAAAGTGTGGAACGAACATATGACCTCTTTCCCCAGGAAATTTCCCAAGACAGTAGGTATTCATTAAGTAAAGTGTAGTCCAGCATCAAAAAGCTTCTGTGGCAAACAGTGCAGAAACCAGCTGCACAACCCATAGGAAGACAGAGCTCTCTGTAGACATGGGGTTTGTTAATTACAGGACAACTTTAAAACAGTGCTCTGATTTTAGAAAATGAAAGGTTGTCCTCAAGTAACTATGCAGAAACCTGACACTAGAAATTACACAGGTACGCTTCCTAAAGTAATTTAGAAGAAATGATGGTGTTTTAAAGATAAAACTTTTTAATAAGTATTAGAATTACCATATTTTCTTCGAAGTTTGTTTTGAATACTACGTTGCAAAGGCTTACAGATTTTTCAATTCCAAAAGATTAAGGCGTTATTATTCCTAGAAAGTTTATTGTGCTTTTTGGATTTTCAGTCTCAAATAATTAACTGGTTCTGATAAGCTTGGCAAGGAAAAAAAAAAACAAAACCAAATAACTTCGGACTAATATTAAGCCCTATGAATGTCATACCTGAATGATGTTTGAGAATGCCATGGATAACTCAACAGTGGAGAAATGATACTCCTGATTAAAACAAAATCAAAAAACTTCTACCCTCCTGTGAAGTGTTGACAAGCTGTTTGACTAAAGATCAGCTGGGAATTAGACTCCTAAAAGATTTAATTCTTTTTTATTGCTCTGACTGATTTCCTTTCCAAAATTCTCTGAAAGCTATGGTAGCCTCAAAATACTAGATAGGGAAAATTCCTCATAGAAATGTGTTTCTGTATTTGGCTGGTAGTGTGTGGCAAGACTCTGATCAAAAGAAAGCTGATCTCAAAGAACCGGCTTGAATATTCGAAGCCAAGAATGTACCTGCTGGATTGAGGCACTAATCACCAAGTTCAGTCTAAGTGCATGAAGACTTGAAGTGAATTCCTTTCCTTGCCCTTCAGGTTTTCTACTTCAGAGACACCACATTGCTCCATCACACTCTTTGACTAAAAAATTCTTTGCGGATGTATAACTCTTGATATTCAAATGTGGTTTTTTTATGACTTTCCTTTCTAAGTGTTGTAAATATTTATTTAGCTTTATGTAGTTCTAGTCCTACAAATCTTGAAACTTTTATTGTTCAAAAAATGGATTTATATGAAAGCCGATAAACGGTTGTAACTTGCTCAGTTTACCAAGAGTTGTAATATTTATTTCAGAAATATTTTCTTAATATCTAACAGGATATGTCTACAAGCAAGTAAACTAGATTTTATTATCATAATTAGGGGCATTTGTAACTAAGATGTAAAGTAAAACTGAATAATGATGTAAAATACCACTATCAGTGATATATAATTTTTACGATTTTGCCCTATTGTTTATAAATTTCAAAAGATGCTCATGAGCATTTTATATGCTTTGTGTGGAAAAGTAGAGTTATTATTTGTTTTTTCTGTTCTTAAACTTCATAAGCAATAGTTTGTAAATTTAAGTACTATTCTGTCATGGAAATTATCTGTATGTTTTATTCCTAAGAATATTTTTCAATAAATTTACAACCTTTTTCTATAATCATAAAAAATATTGACATTTTGGTGTTTATAAACTAGCTTGATTATGCACCAAACAGGATATGATGCACTTTATGAAATGTAAATGCATGATGTACTGAAACACAAGTTTATGCTGATTTGGGGTAGAATGTATTTTAGTTTTCAAGGGAAGCCCTTTCCCAAAGTAAATCTCTTACAGAAGCAAGCATATACAACACTAATCCTGATCCCTTCCAAAGTTTTAAGTATTACTGAGGGTGTTGTGTTCCCTGTCAAGAACAGGGAACCCTCCATTCTGCTGAATGCAAGCTGTGTTGCTGCTGATTTGAATTAGAGCATAACGGGACATTTTCAGGCCTGCTGCACTTTAATCCAGACACATGACAATTCTTCACCCTTCAGTTCAAATCCAGATGTCTGGCAAACAGGTCTCAAATCACCACCTCTGTGGATAATAATGGAACAGACACCAGATCATAAGCATGGGCACTAGAACTTAGAGTAATTGCAGCTTATCTGATTTGGGGCAGATAACTTTGCTCTGTTTCCCTACCCCTGATGGTTTTAGTTACTGTATCAGTTTCATTAGACTACACCACAATCAAGAGCTATGCTTCTTGATTTTGACAGCTTAATTGAAGACCAGTAATAATCTATAAGTACTCTTCTTTATCCTCCCTTAACCACAATTTCTATGCAACACTTCTAAAAAATGGGACTTCAGTGAGCAACATGCATATGCAAATAAATCTTAAAATAGTGTAGTTTTCAATAGATTAAATTTCAAAAGATGTCTTTGCCTATTTTAGGGTAACAAAACCTTTACAAATGCCTTTTTACTTGAATATTGACACTCATGTGCAGCTTTTGGGGATTGAACACAATTTTAGCACAACTGTCAATTTTCTGGAAATATTCCAGTCTATCTTTCTTCCTTCTTGAAGCATAACCAAAATCCTCTCTAGTCTCCAAATCTGAATGCTCAAATCCCCCAAAATACACTGGCAAGATACAGCAATTTGAATTCATATGTGTCAGGGAATAGACCAGAGATAAGTATGTGGAACAGAAAATCCCAAACCAATGTTGGAGATTAATTAGCCACATTCAAAGTAAAACCCTTCAAGCAACCAGTCTCCATTTCCAATAACACAGTGAGAAATACAGATGACAAATGTTGTCTGTGTTGTTCTGCAGAATGACCCTGAGGGCAGGATCAGAGCTACACCAGCCATCTGTTTGAACTTTCCTACTGGAGCATTTCTGTGGCTGCTTCCAAATGATCCCATTGGTACTGAGGGAGAAGGAAAACCTGAGCAGTCTTGGTGCTTTTGGTGCCTTTACATGCACTGTAGTTAAACTGTGACACTCAGTGTGGCTTTCAGCTGTCCCATTCAACATTCCACTGATGACCTCACAGAAAAAATGTACATTTCATCCAATATGCCTGTTGCAAGACCACATAAATTTTATAGGCATCCTGAAATCTGAATGAGTACATGTATGGGGCAATATAAATGCCAGCATAAAAAATAGTGAACTAAATCCTTGCCCTGCTTAACTGGGTATGCAGGCCTGGATTGAAAAAGACCTGGGTTGAAAAAGGCCTGGGTTGAAAAAGACCTTAAAGATCACCTAGTTACAACCCTCCTGCCATGGGCAGGGACACTTTTCACTAAATCAGGCTGCCCAGAGTCCCATCCAACCCAGTCTTGAACACTGTCAGGGGTGGGGCATTACCACAGCTTCTCAGGACAGCCAGTTTCAAGTGCCTCACCACCTACAGGGTAAAGAATTTCTTCCTGACATCTAATCTAAACCTACTCTCAGTTTGAAGCCATTCTGTCTTGTCTGTCACTACATGTTCTTTTATGAAGTCCCTCTCATTTTTCTTGTAGGCTCCCTTTATGTACTGCAGGGCCACAATTAGGCCACCCCTATGCCATCTCTTCTCCAGGCTGAACAAACTGAATTCTCTCAGCCTTTCCTCATAGGGGAGGCGCTGCATCCCTCTGATCATCTTTGTTGGCCACCCTCCTTTGGATGCAGCCTGGGATACAATTGCCTCTGGCTTGGGAATGCACATTTCTGGGTCATGTCCAGCACCATGGACAGATAAGAGATATTAGATCAAGGTGCTGAGAATAGCACAATTCAGCAACTGGGGACAGTCTCTCTAGCTGCTTTTTCCTAATGAGGATTTTTCCCTCAAAATGCACAATAGAAGTAATAAACCCCAACTGGCAATAATGATGCCAAAATCAAACAAACATCATCAGCCAGCCAGATTTTCCCAGGAAGGTCAGTGTCTTATTCTCAACCACAGTTGTTTAGGATTTTTTATCACATGTTTTTAATCTGAATAATATTTTTATTGGTCAGAATGATTTTTATATTTTAACCTATAAATCTGCTTTTCCTCCAAAAAGATAAGAAGTGCATTACATTTCTGTACAACAAATCCAGCATATTAAAGGAATGCCAGGATTGAGCTAAGCAAGTCACATTAATATACCAAAGTAATCCTTACCAGTTGCTACTAAAAGGCCATGCAGATTTCCTTTTATTTGTCTCCTTTCTGAGCTCACTGTAGCACTTGCATCAGGAACAAGACAGCCTCACTTATGGCACTCCCCTCCCTTTGATTAAGTCTTTAGAGAAACATTACAGAAGTTAGTAATATTATTTAATGCATCCCTGGGAGAAACTCCAATAGTCTACTAAAGGTCACTGCTCCTTTCAATAGGAATGCTTTCATTGTAACAAAGATTAATATGACTGTATTAATTGAATTAAGTGAAATGTATTCATTTTCTAATCTGAACAGTCTCCTTAATGAGTTTCTGTCAGAGGAGCATAAGAATGCAAAAGACCAACAGTCTATGAATAAGACTTTCAAATTCAAGTTCACTTAATACATCAAATTTTGTTCTATATGTTATTTTGTTCATGAGCAAAACAAAAAACGCCTTCTAACCTACTTGAATAAAAATGTCTTAGGCAGATGATTAGATTTATATTCCAATGTGGAATGCAAGACTGGACATCTCCTCTGCAGTGGATAATTCCACATAATAGAAAGTATGCTAGATTTAACATATGTTGATAAATTTGCATTTTCATGTGCAGGAATGTGCCTGCAACTTGAGTTTTAACAGAGAAATTAAATTAAGCTTTCTCTGCATCCCTAAATTTATTTGTAGTATTAATCTAGAAAGATTTCTTTGAAACATTAAAGTCAGGATTTGGTTTGACATATTTCAGGGAGTGAAATCAACCAGGTTGGTTGACACAAGTTGTGCAGGAAAGGGTGGTAGTTCTTTTAATGTCTGGAAAATTCATTGTGAGAGTTCTGCTGGGCAGGCCTGATTTGAAAATCATGTTCTTTGGCCTCTTATTCCTTGTCATAAAGGACAATCCTGCCCCAGAGGGCCCAAACTTACCCTACAAGACCCCTCTGTTCCTTTCCTCCTGTCCATATACCATTCCTCTGATGTACTCGCCCTTGGCTAAGCTTCCACCTTCCCAGTTTTAGGTCTAATTTTTAATACCTGAATAACATCCATAAGTTAAAAAAGGAGAAAAACATAAAATGAGAAGCCTTGTTAAGAAGAAGCTCAAAGCAGTAGCTTATATCTTAAATCTTTGCAATTGACATGGAAGACTACAAGGACTGTCATATCCTATTGAAGGACTTTATTGACAACTTAAACCAAATGTGCACTATGTGTTAAAAAAAAAACCTCAAAAACCTCAAGAAAAGGCAAAATAAAGCATTATTTAGCCAGAAGGCTTACTTCAAAAAGTATATTTTGTCATCCAAAATACTGCCTCTATGCCGGAAATGAAGTGACTCATTACTAAAAGCCCGCTACTGAGAGGTTCCATAGAGTTACATGCTGCATCTTGGTGCAGATGGATGGCACAAAATATTCCATACAGGTACTATTACCATTTACATTAATTTTCTGGCTTTGTTATGACCAGTTGTTCTATTAATTTTCTGTCCAGTGGTGATCACTGATAGGTTTAGTTCTCTGTTTTGATGGGAAAATCGAGAGAGTTGGTTTTTTTATGTGTGTGTCTGCTTTCTTGATGTTGGCAAAAACTTTCCTGCCCTGATAAACTAGAAAGGGACCAGACTGAAATAGTACTTGACAAAGAAAAAGTTATAAGAACTAACAGAAAGAGTAGGATTCATATTAACTGAGGATTCATCCAGTCTTCCTCATTTGTGCAGCTGAAGAGAACACAAATGTATGAGATCTTTTCCAAAAGAAGAGAAAATTGTTTTACACTAGGTAGACTCTTGAAGCATCTTTTTCCCAGCTGTATTTCAGCAACTTCCAGAAAAGCACTGAGGGATTCAACCAACACTTTTCTCTCTCTAAAGGATAGTTAGGTGTAAGCACTGAGATATTTTTTCCCAAAGCATTACTTTTGTTCCTGCTTCTTCTGCTGCTTTGGGGTTCTGTTGGTTTGTTTCTTGTTTTTCCGTTTTTTTTTTCCTTTATCTGTAAAAAATTTTCTCTTTAATTTTAATTTTCTTTAAAATAAAGTTTCTTTGCTAAAAAAATATGGGTGCAAGCTTAAAAAACAGACAACTTAGGAGTGAAGTATTCAAAGTGAGCTATATCAGAAGAGCGTTACACTTTTCTTATCGATCTTTTCCAACTCTTCCATCCTTAACTACTCTTTTGTGCTTGAAATTAAAATAATATAAATGTCTTTACTCATTAAAAGCAATTGATGGAAAAGAGTGGGTTATTGTTATTTTTTCTAATAAAAACCCATATGCCTCCAACTGTATGTGAGGATAAATCTTCCATGTGAGAATAAAAATATTGTGCAAGACAAGGTATAACTCAATTTAAAGAAAGAGAGAAATATCTGGAGATAGTTGCTCATGGGAATCTTACTGTGTGCCAGTGCACATCTTTACAGTATCTGGAATTTTTTTTTCCAAATAATCAGCAAAAAACCCAATCCTTCAAACATGCTTCTTCACAAGCTGCAGGCAAAAATATTTTATCCTTCATCATATCTTGACAGTAGTTCCAGTTTGGACACATGCATGAAATAGCATTATTCCTTTTAGGATTTGGTAACCTAAATTATTTTCTTCACACTAACAGTTTCCTAGATGGGCAAAAAGACATAATAAAGACAACAACTTTATCTGTATCAGATACGTGTTCACCATTCTCTACTTTCTTATTCAAAAAATTAAATTTATGGCAAGTTTTATATACGTATTAGTTCAAGATTTGCAGGGGTCAAGTATTCCAAGCTTTGAAGGCCAAGTCAGTGTAGAGCCATAAAATTATAAAACCAAAAATATGTAAAAGCAAAATCTACCAGGCAGAGTCATAAACCTGTGTCTGTCACCCTTGTGCCACTGGGTCATATTGACTGAAATCTTATTTGCATACACAGAGGCAAGAAGGTAATGACTGAACTGCTCAGATGGAGTATCCTGAAATGTTGGTCTGATTGTTCACCTTCCATAAATCACAGTCTTGCTAACTCACAATAAAAGGTCATGAGCTTATTTCAAAGCTATGAGGATATTTAATTTTTTTTTTTGCTCTTCTCCTCCCCCCACGTATTCTTCATGATTGTATGTGCAACCATAGCAAGACAATTTTGGGTATTCTGTTCCTTTACAGATGTGGAAATATGGCCCTGTATATAATTATCTATAGCTAACAGAAGCAGCCTTTGTTACTTGTACACTTTCAAAACAAAATGGTTTTGCATGATTTCTTACACAGAAACCTCAGCATCCTAGATTAACCTCAGCCTTAGCAATGAGGTCTTTATGTTAAAGTAGGACACCATGGGCTTATTCAGTTATTATATTCCACCAGGTTTGTTTGGCCCAGAAAATTAAAGCAGGGATGACAGATATGTTTAAGCTGTGTTGTTAGTTTGAATATGTTATACTATTCTTTTAAATGAATTAACAATTCTTACTTTATGAAAATAATTAAACCTGCATACAAATGGAAGGTATGTATATAATAAATTATTAGTTGGAATTCTGGTAGAAATAATGATTTTTTTTAAGAATCTCAGTATTTTAAGTAACTAGTTCCTATATTTCACATTTTTAAGTATTTAGTTACTTTGTTCATACACATGTGCAAAAAAATTTGAAAATTCTGTTCAGAGTTGTAGCTGCAGGCTTACAAATTAAATAACACAAACCTGCAAAGACCAGTGGGTCAAATTTCTTGTTAACTGTCCTTTCAGAAAAAGCTGCCGACTTCCTGACATCTTCAGAATTGTCAAAAGACATTATCTCAAAGAAAGCTTAGCCCTTGTAACACTTTCTGGGTATAAAGAATCAGAGAGGGAGTTTTGTGCCTATGGCATGAAAATAAGGAATACAGTGATTGCACACATTTATCTTAGTCAGAGCTGTGATGAGGTAAATAAAAGAGGGTTAGCGCACTCAGAAATCTGTAATCCATAATATTCCCAGCAGATTGAGTGTAAATGATATTTTTCCTGGTTTTGCAAACCTCAGTGATGATATTTCATAATTTTAGAAAACATTACACATATACAGGAACATTGGAACTGCAAATATGCAGATACATAGATAGGCAGTAGGATACAAATAAAGGCACAGGTAGATTTCCACACAGGCAGTGTTGTTGATTTTACATTAGAGAAAGCAAAAGCACAAAGTCCTTCCCACTGCTGCTATATATCCATAGCAAATATATAAAAAAATGCAATCTTAAAGCATATATTCACTGACCATATTTTCAAATGAATAAAAAATGTTCCATATACATACACCAAGAGCACTCCTACATAGTGTCCATAATCCCATGGAGACACTGGATAGATACAAACTGTATCTCACTTATGTAACCCCTTGGTGACAGAGACACCAAAGGTTTCACTGTGCAGCTCTGGAGCAATGATCCATAGCAGGAGCCCTGCCTTGTTCCACGGCTTTGTGCACCCTTCAGCAAACCCTGAGACCCGTCTCCTCATTTGCCTCTGGATGGCCTCAGCCCAAGCCCAAGCCCTGGCAGACCTTCAGACCTACAGATCTTACTGTACTGATGAGACATTAAACCCCACCAAGGAAAAAAACCCACTAGGTTCCTGACTGCGCTGCTGCATCACGTTCCTTTTCATCAGCAACCTTAAAGAAAACAAGCTCCATCCTACACGTGCAGACCTGAAAGGAAAAGAGCTTAGAAGTCACCATCTGAGCTCTAGAGGCATAAAATATATAAAGAGAAGCTTGAAAAAATCATAATAAATTAACTACTAAATGGCACGTGAAATATTGACAAAGAATATTTAATCACTTTTTAAAAAAATTAAAATCACCTAGACAAAATTTAGTATTTGCATCTTACTAGAAGCAGACAAAAATTCAATACATTTGACTGTTTTGTCAAACATATATAAGCATGGCCATATGTAAGTCACTTTAAAATGCTTAAAAACAGTGATTTGGGGCCAATATGAACCCCAGCAAAAGTGGTTTCTAAAATAAACTGAAAAATAAAACAGTAAGGCTTTTTTTCTCAGAGGAAATGTTAATAAATCCAAACTGCTCTAATTTGTTTTAAAAATAAATATATAAAAATATTTAAAATGTGTAGATTAAAATTAAAATATTCTGTAACTCTTGAGATTTCTAGAAGCACTAATAAATTGAGCCAGCCATTCCTGCATATTGGGGCATTATTAGGTACATTAAAGAACGCGTCTTTTTACATGATGATTAAGAAGTTTGCATAATGTCATACTTGCAGCCAGACACAACCATTACCTGTATCAAGCCTCCAGAATCCATCTACTGCTTTAATTAGTAGTTTGACCTTCCTAGACATGAAAAATCACAGTCTCTTCTGCCACTGAATTATTTTTTAATTTGATAAAACTGAATTAACAGTATGTGCTATTCATGGATGTAATCTGTGTACACAGATTTGAAACAGATGTTCCTAATATTCTTTCTTCCCCTTGTATTTCATCTGTATGAATCACTGCCTGGGTAGGCACCATCTGTCCTTTGTTCTCTGCTGCCAGAATGGGCCACTTCAGAAGGAAAAAAAAAAATCAGTGTGAGAATTTCCTGGACAATGCAAATTCTGAGTTAAGGCAACACAGCTACTTCAGATTGGGATTAAATTATTTCTTAGTTTCCTTGTTATCCAAAATAGTTTGGGTTAATTACTTCTTTCATTTTACGAGACTTTTCCCAGAACTTCTGACCTTTTTGAAGACCTTTCTAGTGTGCTGATGCATGGAAATTGCAGAACTCAATGCAAGTATTTCTCTCATACTCTTACAATCAATCTGTAAAACAGTAGCAATATCTAATTGTGCCTTCTGGACAGTGACCAGTTTATGCATCAAAGAACCTCATTTAACCCATGACCTCAGGTTGGCACTGGCAGTTCGGGTTTAGTTGGTTATTTATCATACAATACAAGCAGAAATCTCTATTAGCAAGTGAGGCACATTGCTCTGTAATATGGATCTCTTCTTATACTTTACTATTCCACCTACTTCTATGATTTGCAAATTCTAAGTGATGCTTTCCTCCATAACATTGCTGAGAACCACAGACTTAGCTGTATATTTTTGTGGTTTGCCTGTTTGATACCTCTGCCTGCCTACAAAGAATGCAGGCAGAGAAGAGATTTTTAGAGCAGGAAAAAAAGCAGTAAAAAGATAAACTACTCAACAGAGAGTACCAAGGACTCTGTAAAAAAGTAAGAGTGCAGAGGCTGTTAATCTGGGAATCTGATGTGTCCAACCACATTAATATATATATTCCCACAAGGCCAGAGCCTAGCAAGATGTTAAATTCTTAAAGAGGGTGGCAGTTCTCAGGAGTTGCACAGGATGGGAACTGAAAAAGAGAGCAGTCAAACCCAACCTAAAGTCGTGCTAAATCCAGCTGTGAATCCCCTCTGGCGGGAACCTTTGTTCCATGCCCATCAGTCTGCTGGCCCGCGGCTGTGCGCAGCAGAAGCAGTGCCTGTGACCCAGGAGAGACGGCCGGCTCAGCTGGATGCCTCCCCCTCCCCACTCGCTGGCTGGGTAACGCCAGCATTTGTGAGCGTTTCATCACGGAATCACTTTCGTTAGAACAGGCCTTTGAGATCATGGGGTCCAGTGTATGAGCAAACACCACCTTGTCAATCCGACCACGGCACTCAGTGCCACATCCAGTCTTTTCTTTAACACCTCCAGGGGCGGTGACTTCTCCACCTCTCTGCACAGTCCATTCCAACATTTATCACCCTTTTCGTGAAGGAATTCCTCCTAATGTCCATCCTAAACCTCCCTTGGAGCAGCCTAAGACTCTATCCTCTTGTCCTGTCGCTAATTGCCGGGAAAAGCGGCCAGTCCCTAACTTCCTTCAAAACCCGAGCTAACCGTGCCAGTCTTGTGCTACCTGCTCCAATTTCCAGCGGCTCTTTGCCCACCTCCTGCTACGAAAAGACGGCACGGCCCACGCTCACACCGGTACGACCCCGGGTACCAACTCCGTCCACTCGCACACTCCGCACCGTAGTGCCCTGCCCTGGGCATCCCCACCCACATGCGCTGGGCTTCCCACGAGGAGAAGCCTTGGGCGGCCAAGGGGCTGTCTCCGCCCCCTCCCGAAAGGAGGGCCGGCTCCCGGTTACCGGGAAGGGGGAACGAGCCCGGCGCGCTGGCGGGGAGCGCGCGGGCGGGGCCGGCGAGTGACGCGGGGCCGCGCGGCGTAAACAGCGCGGGGGCGGCTCCGGCACCCGCGCCGCGGCCGCGGCCCACCCGACCGGCCTCCCCCGCCCGGGGACGGACGGGCGGGCGGGCGGCGCGACCAGGAGAGGAGAGGAAAGGAAAGGCGGGCGCCCCTTCCCGCGGCGTCCCCGAGAGCTTTGACGCCGCAGCCCGGCGGGGGCGGCGGCCGAGGCAAGCGGCCGGGGCAGGAGGAACCGCCTCGGGCAGCGAATCGCGGCCGGGGCGCCGGGCTCGGTGCTCGGTACGGCAGGCGGCGGCGGAGCCCGAGCGGCGGCGGGAGCCGAGCGGTGAAGATGGCGACCCCGGGCATGGGCTGGCAGCAGCCGCCGCACAGCTACGGCGGCGGCTCCGCGCCCGGCGCGGGGAAACTCGGCTCGGGCTCGGCACAGGCGGGACTGAGCGCCGAGCACAGCGCGGACCTGCATTTCAAAATGAGCAAGAAGATCGCCCAGCTGACGAAGGTGAGGGAGGCGCGCCGGGTCCTTCGCCGCCTCGGGTGTCTTCCTCCTCCGCTCTGTTTCCTTTCGCTCCTTGCCCTCATGCGGGCAGCGCTGGGCATGGAGAGGGGCGGACTGTCGGGGCTGATGGCAAATCCGGGTGGGTTGCGGCCGGATTTGTATCCCGGAGGCCGAGCCTGGAGCGCCCTCGGTCCCTGGGAGCATCCCCCGGCCGCCGCGGGCAGGAGCGCGCCGTGGTCCCGCGGGAAGAGCTCCGGCGCTCCGGGAGCCGCGGGCTGGAGAGGAGCCGCGCACGGGAACTGCCGCAGTACCGGCCCCCCTTAGTGGTGTCCGAATTCCGCCCGGCACAGCCAGGTATCCCGGTGTGCGGGAGCGGATCCCTGACTGCTGGGCTGGTACTGGTTATTTGTTCTGTGGGAATTGTATCCTCTCCTAGTGCTGTTATAAGCCCTTCTCAGCGTGTCTTTAAATGGAGAAATTCAAGTGATGCTTGCCTTCCCTTTCCGAAGTGCTGTTATTTAAGGTGTCTGGTAATAGCTTAAATGCCTTAGATGGTGAGGGTGAAGTGTGAGGAAATTTCTGGTCTGCTATTGCTGATTGAACGGTTTTCATTAAGTCATCCCCAGCCTAGAGAATACATTGCATCTTTGTGAGAGGCCAGAGTCAAGCTAGGAGGTGTTCTTAAAGCCTATTGCTAAGGCAGGTAGGCCCAATGTTTCAGATGTGATTTAGTTAGAATAACTTAAAACAATGCTTTGGTGCTGTAATCTCTCTTGTGTAATGCTCAAGCTGTAGGCAAATGACATTATTTAGGAAATGAGAGGAGGATTCTCTTTATTAAAGAGAAAGCAGAAAAAGTATTTTTTGGTCAGGAATTTAATAGCTAAAACGTTTAAAGGTAATTTTAAAGCACTGTGGGAACTGCCAGAATTCTTAACATGTATGCTAAAATGGATGAAGGTGACATTTCATTGGAACTAAGAGTGAAGAGAATGAAGACTGCTGGCAGGCTCACAGTGGTGACTGTTCACGTTTATGTACAGTTGATGCACCATTGACCAGTTAAAAATAGTATTTATCGTGTCACACTGTGCACCTTAATGTGTTGGGAAGCTGAAAACTGAGGGGTGTCTTGGCCTCGATTTCAAAGTCCAGTTTCTTTTGATGTTAGCATCAGTGGAACTCTAATTCCATAAAGAGAAAAGTTGAACTAAAATAAGCTGAAGGATTTCCTTGGCTTTGCTCCATGTGCATACAAATAATGAAGTAAAACATTAAAGCTATTACTACAGCTTGTGTTCCTTAAAACGTGTAAAAAGCACCTGGAGACCCTAAATATGTTTTAGGCTTACCTTAAGGCCTAGGTGCATATGTAAAGTAAAACATTCAGAGAAGAATTTTTATCTGTGTGTGTGCATTTGATATATTTCCCTTACTTTCTCTAGGAAATCACCCAGGAGTTTATAGTTTATTTCAGAAACAGCATTCCACTTCTGATGTGAAGTCATTTGTGTATGACCCGTGAGTTCCACATCACTGGGCATGTGCCCTGTGCACTCTCACGATGCGTCAGATATCTTGAGGTGGATGTGAGTTAATTATGGATTTAAATGCATGGTGCTGAAATATTTTGAAGTCTCGTGTTGGAAAATGCAAAGAGTGAAAGTAAATACTTTATAATTTTTTTTTTTATGATCCACAATAGAGTTCATCTAAGTTTCTATATATTGTATGCAAGTCTGTCCTGACAGAGACTTCAGATTAGTGTAAATAAAATCTGTGAGTTTTTTCTGCCATGTATTTCAAATAATTGCAAACTATGTGTTTATGCTAGGAGTTTACAAATGAATTAGGCTTTTCAGGGCTGGAGTCTTGTATGTGCAAGTCCCAGTGACTTGCAGATTCTGGCAGTGTTTCAGTTTGTATGTTTTGTTCTGTTTTCAAGTTTTAGGGAGAAAGCTTGGGAAATCAGCTGATCTTTCTATTGAGTGAAGGTCTTGAGTGAGTAATAGTGCTTTTAAATGTAAACTAAGATGTATATAAAAATACTTCTCTTGCACCTAATACAACAATAAAATGAAGACTTTTAAGATTAGGATTAAGATTAAAGGTATTGTATAAAATGTATTTCATTAAGGTAGAGGTACACATTTTGACAGTTTTGTAGCTGGAGGGCTCAGGTCCTACATTTATCTTCACCTACTTGACCTTTCAGGAAGGGAGGCTTAAAAGAATTATAGAAACTTCTGGGTGAAGTATGGTCTAAAATTAGTCTGTGGGAAAGGACTCAAGCTACAGGGGAAAAATATAAACGTAATAAACCTAATTTCCCGTAGTGAGACTTAACTGTCAGAGAAGAATTAACTTCACTTTGCAGAAGAATCCCTGAAGTTAGTTGTTGCAAAAAAGATTTTAGGATATTTCTGTTTAGGTCTTTTGAGCAAATTATGCTGTTCTAGCTTTGCCAAATGCTTACCAGCATATGTGCATAAAATTCCTCTTCAGTAATCTAGGACTTTATTGTTAGGAGTACCACTTCTTAATTGTGCTTCTCAAGTTGTTTACTGTCTTATATATCAGTACTTCTTGCATGTCTTTCAACTGTTTTACCCATTTATTTAATTTATGTTCTTACTCTTCTCTAAGAGTATCTTGAAGATATAATAATTCCTCCTGTGGATTTACAGCAGAAGGCATTTCTGTGGCCGGGTGAACCTAACCTGGTTTTTACCAGGTTAAAACAAGCCCACCAGTATGTGTAATAAAAGAAAATCCAAATACTCATTATCCAAGGAGTACGCACAGTGAAGTTATCCAGATAGCTTCTGTCTTCTGACAAAAGAAATGTCACTCCATAGTTTTCTTTTGCCTATCTTTGTACAGTTTTTATTATGAGCTGTGAGTAGGAGCAGAAGAAAATGCTTTCCCTACAGTGGATGAGGGTCGCTCATGAATTGAATGTAAAATTCCAAAATTAGGATTCCTCAGTTATGTTTTTGCATTACTTAAAGGGAATCTGATGTTTTAGTCTTAACAATACAGGAACACAAAATAAAAGGTGAAATTTGTTTAATAACCAGATTTAATCAGTAATTCGGAGTGAGACAAAATAAGGTATGAATCCATTTCACCAAGCAAAGCACTTCTTAAGTACTTAACTATATTTTTACTTTTGGGTGGGAGAGAAAGACTTACTTGATTTAACTTTAATATGCTTAATTTGCAGGGGAAGGTAAAATAAGTGGTTAGAAATGCAGGTCTAAAAAACCAAGATGATATTTCATGTCATGTTCAAAGACTGCAGTAGACTGTAACTGAAGCAATTTTAGGTCTTCCTCTTCAGTATAAGCTCCTTATTTTCAGGCAGTCTGGAAGATCTGTGTACCAGTTTGGAATAAAGTAGCATCTGACACAAAGATTAAAGCCAACAAGAAATAAACTGCAATTATGAGATTGCATATATGTGTTTGTACTACTGCATGCAGGAGTGCTAATGCAGTGTTGAATTATGCGTGCTGCAGATGAAAATATACATATATATTTAATTAGTTTGCGTAAGACAACTGGATTAGAAACAAAAAGCAAGGTGCTGCCATGCTTACATCAGTAGGAGAGTTCAGGTGGCTTGTTTCTCATTTTGGATTTGTTGAGGTCTTGTGGTGATGTTTTTTTTTTTTGTTTTGTTTTTTTTTTTTGGTTTTTTTTTTCTTCATTCTTTCTTTGTGATGTAGATTGTATCTTGCATGTTTATGATTGAGAAATCCACATCCTAATTATGTCTGTAAAGTCTGTTGTGCAAGTTTTGTGACATCAACATAAATCTTTGACTCGTACAGAATAGCTGCATGATTTATGCTGGAACTCTAAAAGAGACTCTTCAGTATTGGTTCAGTTGTATGATACTTGTTGCAGAAATTTTACATTAACTGGAGCAGCTCTGATGAGAAAGAAACACCTGGTTTTATTGATGAGAAAATATAACGTGGCAATGTCCTCTTGCAGCCCAGAAAACCAACCCAGTATGCAGAGCTGTGTTAAGGGAATGTGACCAACAGGTCATGGGAACTGATTCTCCCCCTCTACTTTACTCTCTTGAGACCCTACCTGGGTGCTGTGTCCAGTTCTGGGGTACCCAGCATGCAAAGGATGTGGACCTGCTGGAGAAAGTCCAGAGAAGGGCTCAGAAGATGATCAGAAGGCTGTGGAGCAAGGCCGGAAAGATGATCAGAGGGCTGGAGCACCTCTCCTGTGAAGACAGGCTGGGAGAGCTAGGCTTGTTCAGCCTGGAGAAGGCATTGGGGAGACCTCAGAGCAGCCTTCCAGTACCTAAAGGGAGCCTACAAGAGAGCTGGAGAGGGACTTTTGATAAGGTACTGGTGTGATAAGACAAGGATGATTGGCTTTAAACTGAAAGAGGATAGATTTAGATTAGATATGTGGAAGAAGTTCTTTACTGAGAGGGTGATGAGGCACTAGAACAGGTTGCCTAGAGAAGCTGTGGATGCCCCATCCATGGAAATGTTCGAAGCCAGGCTTGATGGGATTTTGAACAAAGTGGTGTTGTGGGAGGTGTCCCTGCTTGTGGCAGGGGGGTTGGAATTGGCTGACCCTTACGGTCCTTTCCAACCCAAACTATTGTGTGATTCTGGAAGAAGAGTCTGTAAGTGCCATGAAGATGATCTCTTCGCTACAGTTAGCATTTTTGTCTATTTTAATAAAAAGAAACTGTGTAAAACACTAATGTTTTTCCTTGGTATATACTTAGTACTTGATGGTTCAGTTTTGGAAAGGTTCCAGAAAAATCAGCTCAAAGATGATGGTAACAAACTTAACCAAGGCACTTCATCCTTGAGTAAACAAGAAACTAGAATCCAAGACTCCTGAGACCTGACTTCTTTTCTCAATTCTTCCAACAGCTTCTTGCCTATATTTCGGAAACAAAATCTTTGATTGTCCTTTTGTCTTCCTGTGTTAGAGAGAAGTACTTAGACAATAGGCATTAATGTTGTTGTTAATCCAATCAGTTTCTAGGGGATGTAGATAGTAAATATATTTCAAAGACTGAAGAGCAAAATTTGATGATCTTTAATTCAGATGCTTATGGTTTTCGTTGTACATTATGTACTCTTTTTCTGGGATGGTTAAATGTCTGCCTCAGCTATCACAAAATGCAGTTCTATGGAAGCAAGAGCTGTAAGGTTAAAGTTATATAAATGATTCTTAACAAAATGTTTCCAGTGAAACTTTGTCAGTTTTTATTTGGAAGTATCCTGCCTCAGGAAACAAAACAACTAACCTCTTGCAGAAGGTTTATTATGCATAAAATTATAAGAAAACTTAAAGAGCCCTTAAAACCAGGGAACACATGAGAATCTAAAAATCCCTGTAGAACTGTTTTGATGTTAGCTGTCATCATGTTGTAGTTGATACCATTAACAGTTTTGTAAAAACTTGGGATTTAGCTTTTTAAGCAGCCTTATGTCATCTCTCCAATGTGTGTTAACACTGGCAGTAGGCCAGTGGATTTCTAGGATTGCATGAAAAGAACTGAAATTTTGAGGCAGGCGTGATTTAATTATGTATTTTAATGTCAGTATTTTACATATTATTCTAACTGGTAATGTGTGAATAAATATTATGTTACTACATTAAAAATAGAAGCAAGTACTAAAAGATCTGAAAATGTAATATTAGATATTCAATTAATTTACATTTCTGTGGAAATATTTAACTTTGTTTTGTGTTAATTATTCCAAAGATAGCTGAAGTAAGTCCTCTGAGAAGGGAGAGTCTTCTCAGGAAATAAGAGACTTGCTCCAGAAATATTGTGTCTAACTATCTTAAGATTTTTCTTTTTTAAATCATGCTAGTGTAGTCTCTCCATCTTCCCTGTCAGACTCTTTCCATGTGGTATTCCAACTATGTCCTCATTCTGCAGTAATTATGATCGTAGCAAGGGATATTCACAGAGGAGAAGTTTTCTGTATCCATGATAGTAGAAGGTGAAAGATGGAACTGGGTAAAAATGTCATGTCTTTAATAACATCTGATATAGTTCAGAAGAAGTAAGTAGAGCTTTCAGGCTCTCAATATCTTCTTCCGAACTTCAATAAAATCATCAGTTATTGTCTTTATCTGAATACTTTCTAGTTGATGCACTATGAATTGCTTTAAAGCAGCTGTGGCTTACCATCCACGTTTTGTAGGACAAAAACTATGGAATTTGGTGATTAATAAGGATCATATAGCTCTCAAATGTTTCTTCCCTTCATTATCATTGCAAACCTGTAAGACTGCAGGGGTTCTCTGTTGACCTGATGTGGGTATGTTTTAGAGCTCAGTGTTGTGATGTGTGAATTGGGTCAATGTCTTACAGTCTTTCATCACAAGACATCAAGAAGAAAGAAGGAGGACAAGAATGAAATATTTTTAATATAAAAAAGAAATATACTCAAAGGAATTCCTTTGCTCTCCACCCACATAGTTTTAATGGTTGACTGGTAACTCAGAGTTCTTCTGAAGCCGCCAATAACTTGATGTTCTAAAGTTTCCTGTATATGTGTGTAGTTGAAAGTGTGATGTTGAAAAACTGTCTGATCACACATTCACATATGTTCCTAGTCTAAAAGGCCTCTTTAATACACTTGTGGATGTATCAGCTTCTTGGAGATTATTTTTGTTTGGTTGTTTTTCTTCCTCCTCATTTTACAAACATCCAAAAGAATAATAAAAATTAAGAGATATATAAATAAACTGAGGGGGAGGATATATATCCCATGGCAGCTGGGGATATAGTTCAGTGGTGAAACTTGCAAGTGTTAGGTTTACAATTGGACTTGATGATCTTAAGAGTCATGAGATTGGAAAAGATCCTTAAGATTATGTAGGCATCTTCTTGTTTTTTATTCACTGCCAGAATTAAACAATATAGAGTTACAAGGAGCTGGAAGACTGTGAGATGTTATTGCTCTGGTGTGTACTTCAGCTGTTAAATCCTATACATCAACACTTTAAGGATATTTAAAGAAAAACTGGAAAGACATGGATTTTACTACTAATGTCAATGTTAACAACATATCAACACTTAAAAACTAAAGAAGTAAGAACATTCAGCACATAAACGAAACCTTACATTGAAACACCCATGAAGTTTAAAATCTGCCAACCTTTAGCTGCTTTTATATAGGACAATATAAACATTATGGAAAAAAAAGAAATATTTTGAATATGTATTAATTTAGGGGTTTGTTCTTGTTACTGTTTTCAGCTAAATACTGTTTTATGAAAGAAGGCTTTTGCAATTTTCTTTTTAGATGGAAGTGCCAGTTCAGAGTTAAGAACACAATACTGAAATGCTTTCCTTCAGATGTAAAAGTTGTAAACTGGAGAGTCTTTTATGTATATTTGAAAAAGGAAATCAGTAATTGAACTCTGTAATTGTATAAGGTATTTATAGATTAATTATTTCATACACTTGTAAATCAGTATGGGCACAGCACTCTGAAGTACTCAGTTCTGTAAGGAGTTTTGATTTGACAAGTCTTACAAAAATGTATTAGCAGAAGACAGTCTGGGATTTTTGGTGTTGCTTTTTTGGTGTTGGTGTTGGTATTTGAAATATCATGAATGTGCAAAGAATTTGTTTCAAATTGACAGACTTAGCACTTCTTTAGGAGAAGTCAGATTGCAATTTAATATTAAACATTGTGGTTTTGTGCTTTCTTCAAGCACAGTAAAAGTGTATTTGGCAGCAGCATTACTTTGCATATTATTTGTATATTACTGTAGCATCATGCAACCACTTGGTTATGCATACTTTATTTTTTAATGTCTAGAAGTACAGTTAGAGGTGTACTGCCTCTAATACATGCATAGAAGTGTTATTTGTCATAAGTCATTGTTTGGTACAGCAACTTCTAGCCCTGAATAGCTTCTAAGCACTTAATCTCATTCTCTGAACTCAGGCTTTGGCTTTAAGAAAAACAGTAATTTTGTCAGTGATACTACTGTTTTTCACCCTTTCAATTTTCCATTGCAGCTTCATCCTCCTTTGAATTGCACAAAGAAGGAGGGCGGTACCTTAAAATAGTCACTAACTTTTTCTGTTTGCAGGCTTGCTGCTAAATAAACCCAGCAAATCTCAACATAACATTATGAAATCGAATGTATATGTCTCTTGGCTGATACATGTTTGGCAGTTGTAAGCCAGGCATCTGTGTATTCTTCTAATGACTGATGTCATACCAGTAACCGAAGGCACTGCTTTCCAAAAATAACTGGAAGAAACAAAACAGTCTAAAGCTATTCACCATCTTGTCCTACTTAATGCGTTTTACCTGGTTCTGGTTCCTCAGCCAGGCTCTTCTAACTGAAGCTAGAAGGCTTGGAGGAGGAAGCACCTTTTACTGAGGTTGTAACTTGACTCGGATCAAAATGACAGCTCTTAAAAATAGCTAATGTTAAAAAGTTCATGAAGTCCTTCTTCACATTGCTGCCATTAAATGAAAGACAACCTTTTAGCTACAAGAAGTAGTATGAAGTGAATATGAGACTTACTAGTTTCCTTTTTAATTTTAAAGTAATCTTTTCAGCCAGTGTCCTAAAATTTAATTTCTAGAAACCTGAATTGTAATGTGTTCAGAAAACAGGTGTACTATAATCCAAAGATTTTTATTTGAACAGTGTTTTTGCTCACAATGTGACTGAAAGCAATAGCTTTTAGTAAAGGGTATCTGACACTGCCTTCTCAGATCTAGTATTTTGCATTATGGATGCTGATGTGTTTGGATAGGTTGTACTAAAATGTATTGCAGTAATCTTCTGTGACTGTCTTTGTCCTTTTAAAATTTGACAAATGAAGATAATGGGAAATAATTTCTTTAATAAGGATTAAGGAAAAGGACTTGATTTTTTTTTTGTTTTACTTTAACTGCTTTGTGCAATTTTAAGTGTAGGTTTTACACTTAAAATATAGTTTATTGTAGCTGGTTATAATAAGTAATCAACTGTATGTTTATACATAAAAAAGGCAAAACACCTTGAAAATCTATGTATGTTTTTCTTCTCAACATTAACCTGTTTTGTCAACATAGCTCATTTATTGAAGAAAATACTTTGTTGTGACACAGAATGGTAGAAATGTATTTGAAATTTTGGGTCCATTATTTTGTCTGTGTTCAGTGTCTTTCCATATATTGTCTAACATTATCGTGTTAACTTAGGGTTATATGTCATAAAATCCAACCAGTCCTTTCCCCAATCCCCCTTCACTTTTTCTTCTTTTAAAAACATAATGTCCATTTGCTTTATGCTGAGACTTTTGACACAAAGCTCAGTTTACATAGTCTTTGAGCTGACCTGGAAGTGTTCTGTGGCCATTCTTTCTATTCCTGTGATTCTTGTCTTCCTTTATTTCTGTGCTCTGTTTCACATCTGCATGTGAACAGTCCACACTGTGGATTGAAAAGGTATATATGGCAATTTGGTATATTAGGTATATTCTGTCTTGCCTCCAAATATCTAATGCATGAGACCATAATTCTTATCACTTTGGGCAGACAGTGCTTTAGGAGGTGTGTTCTGAACAAGTGAAGAGCCCGAAGCAAGTTTAGCCTCTGTTGGTTTGTGTTCTTTTCCATAGCTATGAGTTGATACTCTAGAATAAACTAGATTTCAAATACCAGATTGTTGGAGGGTGAGGTGTGTTGTTTGTTGCTGGATTTTTTTGTTTTGTTTTGGGTTTTTTTTTGACAAAGCTGTTTATGTAATAGACTATTTTTCTCTAATGGAAATTTTAAAATGTTTTGGGATGGGGTTTTGTTGTGGTTGGGGTTTTTTGTCCCCTTTTTTTTTTTTTTTTTTTGTCTCTGTCGGGGTTTTTTTTTTGTTTTGTTTTTCCTTATGCATCTATGCTCCCTGGTCCTGAGGGAAATCAAATTTCCTGCTTTCAAAACCTGTTAGCTTGGTAAAGCTGTAGACAGAAGTAACACACTTTCTCACTCTAGGATATAAAAAAAAGTAGATACAGATCATAAACTCTAGCTTCTCCATGGGCCTATATGAAATTTTGATTTTAAGTTGGTCCCTTAATTAAAGTCCTAAGTCACAAGTTATGTTCAACTCTACATTCACTACTAGTCTTGAGCCTCATCTGTTCTCACATATAGAAAAGGAATTCTTATAAGAAAAAGGAGACTTTTTTAAAGCTTTAGAAAAAAATGAACAAAATTCTCCAGTCTTGGAAGCATAAAAACCCAGTCGCTTTGTCAAAGAATTGAGAGTAGTCTTAAGTTTACCTACGAGAACGATTTTTTATCAAAGAACACACTCTATATATACAAAGAACACATATATATACTGTATGTGTGTTTCTTGGGAGACTTGTGAGGCTCTCCTCTTGGGAAGAGGATCCTTGACAGACGCTTTGCCTGTGGGCTGTGTTGGGGCTGTGTTGAATTTTTCTCCTGGCCCGTGTTGCCCCTTGGCTGCAGGGGGGGTGGCAGCCACAGCTCTCCATGGTACCAAGTGTGGGGCTGCTTCCACATCTTATCCTCACTGGCACCAGTGTCAACAGCAACCAAGTCTGACTTGGTTTATGCAGACAAGTACATTTCCCTACTAGCAAGATCTCGATAGAGGCCCAGCTTATATAACTACAATTTCCCAAATGTTTTATGCAGTTGGTGTGGTGAGCTATAACATTGATTCGGCTGAGCGCTATGGAGGTAAGTGCAGTGAATTATTTCTCTGAAAGTGTGTGCCATGCTGTTTTGTAGTGTCTTCCCAGAAACCTGGCAGACTAAAAAAAAAAAGGATAAAAGTGAAAATTAAAGTTAGATACTGGTATTTTTCAGAGGTTTTTCAATTATTAAATTAAGAAATGTTTGAGAAAATTTGAACATCAGCATTTTCTTAATTTTGTCAGGACTCTGAACGATGTGTTTATGTTTGATTTTTCGAAAGCTGACTTACGGAATATACAACAAAAATTGATTAATTACTTGGCTTTATTCTGTTCTGAAATAACTGCATTTTTTAGCTTTTAAGGGTCGTCAGAAACTGAAAAGGCAATTGTCTTGTCATAAAATTCACTAATGGTATGTCTTTTAATTCTGGACGTTGCCCAATGTATTTTAGGTTCACAAGTACTGAAAATAAGAGGAAATTACATCTTGAAACAGCATACTACTAAAACCCCTTACTTTGATGATTAATCATAAACAGTGATCCAGGTTTGTAAGATGAGTACTGTTTTCACCCTTTTCCTCCTCTTAGATGTTACTACTTGTTTTGGGAAGTTCTGAACTTAATATCACTCTGCTGAGAGAAAATTCATTTGTTTGTATGTAGAATAATTCTGTAGAATGAGGATCTCTAGGGATCTATATACCTGAAAGGCTAAAATCAGATACGCAAGTATTCAAGAAATAAATCTGAAAGGAAATGCAGCTCTGAAACAAACACAACTTGAGAATAGCCCCTTGGCCTATCCTGTTTTCCTTGCAGCAATTTAAGGTCTAGCCATATAGCAGATGTGTCATCTATAGTAGGTGATTAGAGGCTAAATGGGATTCTCTCTCACAGGGAGGCAGATTGGGGTATTTTTACATCTGTCACTAAATATTTTTTATTTCTATTTTTTTTCTTTAGTATGTTTCTCAAGATTTAAATGTCTTGGGAAGTTGCCTGAAGCTACTTCACTACAGATTTGTAATCTTTTTTTCTGGCATAACCTGATTGATAGAGGTTTCCAGAACTGAAAAGGGGTTTTGATTTGATGTTGGTGCTGCCACACCTATCTCAGCACAAGGGTATTGATTTGTGGTTGCAAGTACATCCCAAGTGAGCCTGTAACAGGAGGCAGTAGTTGTTTCCAGTTGAATGAATAATGAATTGGGATACACAATAAATTATTTGGATACCCAACATTGAGTTCTGGTGTATTTTATGTCTGGTTCTGTGATTGAAGACTGCTCAAAATATAGGCAGTATACTGAGAACTTAATGAAAACTCTGGAAAACTGAGAGGTACAAGCACATGTTTAACTTTTTATCTGTAAAATGAGACATTTCTGAAATGTACATAACTCTGCTTTTATGCATCAAGCTTGGACATTTTTAATGAACTTACCATAAAAAAACCTTACACTTTCATGGAAGAGATTTTGTTTTCGAAGCTGTATTGTATGCAGTATCGTTAGCCCTTAAACTATATGTAGCAAGCAATGGAAATTCTCTTAAAGTACAGATTAAAATTAGGGAGAGGATCTGCTGGAAACAGAACAGAGCTAAATATCAAAAACTTTTATCTTTATTAGAACCTTTCCAGACTGTGTAATGGAAGCAGGGGTGGATCATTAGCTGGAGATACTTGTGCTTAGTGTGTAAAAGTGATGTTAAAAACCCAACAACAAACCAAAGCTTAAATGGTATTTGCTAGCTAATTTGAATTTCAACTTTGAAAAAGTATTGGAAAACTTAAGCAAATTTGCTGGTAGCTGTTAAGTATCTAAATCTGAAAAACAAATTGTTCCATGCTTTTTCTTTCAAGTTAAGATATGAGTTATAATTTTTTGTATTGAATTACAGCTGGTGTATTGACAGCTGTGTTGTACATAGAATAGTCTTAAAATGGGCCTTGGGATGATATCTCAGTGTGTTCTTTGTATATGAGTTGTATACGAGTTCTTTGTATATGAGTTTATATAGTTCTTAAATTTTTGTCTTACCTAATTGTATATTTTGCAATATGCCACAAACTTGGCTTATTTTTTGTTTCTCTTACTGTGTAAAAAGTGGAAGATTTTTGCAGTAGTAGTCAGAGCTAAGCATGTTTGTGTGACAGACTGAATATATATATACTGACAGGTGCGTGATACAGACCTGTATCCACCAGAGGCCTTGAGCTAATTATTTAATGTGAAGTTGCACACAAGTGCTCAGTGTTTTTTTTTCCCTTCTCACAAATCTACTTGTTTGATTCATATGTATTCCTTGATTTAAGATTGCCACTGTTTTCTCATTTGTTGAATTTAAAAAAAGGAAGTAATAGATGTTGAAGAAAGAAGACTTCTTGGTTTTCCTTTAATCATCTTTGTCATATTAGCTATCACAGACTTTCTTCTTAGGCTAGCTAATCACAGCCAAAACTTGAGGTCTCAATGAAGATTCTTATTTGACTGACCCATCAGGTGTGGGGAATTTTTCTTGGAAGTGAAAAATTCCGAACAGTCTTACCTATGGAATTCTGTATGATGAATTGCTTGAAGAATAGGAGTAAATGTCTCCCGTTTTTTGTGGAATAAAGTAAGTATTGTAAAAGAGGCAAATCTGGCAACTCATTTACAATATAAGTACTCTTAAAATAAGCTCCTTGTATTCCAGCTGCCAAACACAAACAATAGTAGAAGCCTTTATTGCAATTGCAAGAGACAAGCACATTTGCTAGGGTATCTCTCCACATTATCTCACGAAGTTTGGATTCAACTGGATAGCCATAATAAAAAGTATAGCTGTTGGAATGAGTGTTCAGGATTCTACTTTTACTGTATTTAATGGGATGAATAGAAAAAGAGATGCTTTAGGACAAAGAGGTATAATTATGTGCTTTTATGAGAGCATCAATTTTCTTTTAGGTCTCTGATGGAGATACTACAATTTTCCTACTTATGCATACAATTTTTTTCCCACTTTTTTGTTGAATGATTTAGAAAACTTGTGGTGGAGGAAGCGGCACAAACTTTAAGTAGATAGACTAGATACTATGAAAAAAAATATATTTAGTCTTTTTTTTTTCTCTTTATTTTTTTCTTTTGGTACAACTGTTTTTTTAAGGAAATTTCAAATCTGTTACATCTCTGCTGTTCTTTGTCATGTGCCTGTGAATTTTCTCCAAGTGTGTGCTAGACAAGGAGACATTAGAGTAGACTAAAAGCCAGCTGAACCTCTGGACTTTGTGCTGTGGTCAGTTGTGTGAAGCCTAGTTGAGGGCTGGTCACTCACAGTGTGCCCTAGAGGCCAGTCTGTTTAACATCTTTGTTAGGAGCTGGATGATGAGACAGAATGCACACTCAGCAGGTTTGTAGCCAATGCAAAAGTGGGACAAGGGGTTGGTAAAACAGATGGGTGTGCTGCTATTCAGAGCTGGACAGGCTGGAGGGATGCACTGACAGGAACCTCATGCAAAGGCTTATCTGGGGCAGCGCAGCGGGGACGTGGTTAGAATCGACTGGCTGGAAAGAGCTGGGCAGTAAAGGCCCCAGGGTCCTGACAGACACGAGTTGAACGTGGGCCAGCAGTGTGCCTTTGGCAGAGAAGGTCAATGGCACACTGGACTGCGCTGGAATGAGTGTCACAGCAGTTCGAGGGAGGTGATCCCTCCCCTCTGTTCTGTGCTGGTGAAACACACCTGGAGTGCTGGGTCTGGTTCGAAGGCTCCCCCATATGAGAGTCATGGGCGTACTGGAGCAAGTCCGGCAGAAGGCCGGTATGTTGAGGGGACTGGGCCATCTGTCATACTGGGAGAGGCTGAGAGCTGCGACTGTTTAGCCTGGAGAAGGGAAGGCTCAGGGGGATCTTATGAATGTGTGTGTACACCAGATGGTGCGGAGTAAAGAGGACTGAGCAGGCATATTCTTAGTGGTGTCTCATGAAAACATAAGGCAATAGGCACAAACAAAAACATAAGAAAACACTTTTTTTTTTTTTTTTTTTTTACTGGGAGGATGGTCAGATTCTGGCACAGGCTTCCCACATATGTTGAGTCGTAATCTTCCTTGGAGACATTCAAAACCCACCTGAGCAAGGCCCAGCATAGTCTGTTCTAGCTGACCCTGCTTTGCTCAGGGTCTAGGTTAGACTAGGTAAGCTCCATGGGTCTTCTGACCTCAGTCTTTCTGTAATTCTGTATACATGGTGTTTCTGTAACATACATGCTGTGTTGAACCTGTGAGTGTCAGATGTCAAAACTAGTAGTCATTATTGTGTAAATATTGAGATGTAGCTAGGAATTACAGTTTTTTTCCATTGCATGATTGGTACCTGTAGGTTACTGGAAAGTATCCCAGTAGGCCACTACAAACTTGACCTAGATTCATCTTGGGCTTGGCTTTGAAAATAAACTTGGACTCTCAATTGGTGACTGTGCTGCCTTCTGCTTTATGATTTTGCTTCTATAATCTTTTTTTTTTTTTTTTTTTGTGAAAAACAGTGGAATTAGTGATAAATCTTAGCATGAAGATGGATGTTATTTTTTTGGTGAAAATCTAGATTTTTTTTCCAGAGAAAGGAAGAGAAATTGCTTCAAGATAGTTTCTTTCTGGGAAACTAGCTCAAATTCTTCTGCAGTTATTAAAAATTCCATGATTCTGGTTGGCTTTTCCTTTATTTATTCTGGAAACTTATCATTAAAACTTCCAGAGGTGGTTTGTAGTTAATGCCTTTTAGAAAGGGGAAAGATGCTGGAGATAAAAATACTGTGTTGGGAGTCTTGCAGTGTATGTTTTTCACTATTTCTTTCCTATGTAACTATATATTTGCTTGAAAGGCTCCATGCCTTTCCTTCCTTAAACAAGTCTGGAAAGTAGAAAATCAGTTATGAGCAAGCAGTGGATTTGTTTCTCAGTCTGCTTTTCAAAACACTGCTGAAGCTTTCCTCTTTGAGCCAATAGGGGCTGAGTGGTATATTCTTATCTGCATGGTCTCATCTGCTGTGAGGAACCACTGGATACTCAAATTGCATAGACTCTACAGAAATTCTTGAGGACATTAAACCTAAAATAGATCAGGCATTGAGAGGACAAGACTTGCAGGCAGAGAGTGCAAGAATGAACTTTGTTTTGGTGAGGAAGAGGAAACTGGGAAGAGCTTTTCTTTGGCTTGTCATACAATACTGCTGTTTTTTTTTGGGAAAACTGAATACAAAAAAACCCTTTTGCTAATGCTTTCATGAGCTCAACACTGGAGGGAGGACTCTTCAGTAAGAATGAATAGCGTGTATGAGTGATAATGCTGACTATGCCTTGCTTTCAGGTTTACAAGCAAACTAAGAGGAAAAGAGATCATCTTTCTTTAGCATCAACTTCATTTACAGTTATCCAAAAGTACTTGTGACATTTTCAGGTGATGGCACTCAGAAGTATTGCTTTGGATATCATCTAGAGCAGATTTTGAAATGGAGAGGCTTCATTTTACCTTACATTTCTGCAGTTGTTGTTCGGTCTCTTTTCACCCCTGCTTTCCTTTCCCCCACCTTGCCAAATAAAAGTAAAAACAAATCCCTTTCATTCTAAATATTTAAAGCCAGTTTCCAATATTAGTGGGTACTTCTACAAAAATGATGTTGTCCTAAAAAGTAGGACAACTCAGCTTGCATACCATTAGTTATTAAAAAGCTATGTGTTTCTACGCCATGCATTGAAAAATCTAAAACCAGGCAATGACCAGACAGGTTTTCATAAAAAAAATCTAGTGAAAAATAAATATTTAAAAAATGACACTTCAGATGGTGAAAGTTAGTAAGGGGTTAGGTTTGAAGGTGAAATAGATTAAGATTTAAGAGCAAGTTTTCAGTATTCAACTATAATGAAAGTTAGCTTGAATGATAAAGCAATAAAATAGATATAGAAGGAAATGGAACAGTATTTTTTTAGAATTTTGATTATTTTGAGTGTTATGACTTATTCTATGTAGTACAGATATCTACATGACTTAAATATTTCTTTCTGATGAAAATACAGTAGGTGAAAGTACAGATGATGTGACTGTATGAAGGATAATTTAGCCCAGTTTAGCAAAAAAGGGAGACTTAAATTTTAATTTACATCAATATAATTGCTTATGACTGGGTTAGACATTACTTATAGTGGCCTTTAAAAAAAAAAAGGTTTATTTTAGAAAAAAATAGAAAAACTTAAGCTTTGCTTTTTGACAATAAATGGAATCAGCTGACCAATCTTACCTCTTTTATATGATTGGTTTTTTTTCACTCCAAATTGAGATTCTGTAAGTGTGATGGATTTGTTATTGAAATATACTTTGCAGAAAACTTCAGCTTCTGTTCATCCTTTTAGGCTCTCATTGCTTCAATGTCAGTGAATGTCATCCTTTAGGGCATTTGATCCTGCTGAAGACAACCCACTTCCTCAGTGCCATTTCTCATATTTTGCACCAAAAGGCTGTTTTTCTTCTGTGAATGCTTTTTCAGGGAACAATATGACTTTGCTTTTTGTTGAGAAAAGGAATAATTGGTGAATTAGAAAGTATATTCTCCTTCTAAAAATTACTTAGAGTTAGAAAAATTCCTGAATGACATTGTCTGGGAAAAAAAATCCAGCTTCCTTAACTATGGCTTGACTGACGATTAGGATGTAATTTGATGATGCTAAATACAGAAATTGAAAAAGGAAAGGATGAACTTATTATGGCTCATAGGTGATTAAAGCAGATGGAAATATGGCATTTCTGTTTTCTCTGTAATGTAGTTCTGAAACAATGCTGATGATTTGGGATGAACAAATAATTTTTTAAGTCCTAGTGCCAAAGAAGTCTTAGAGACATTGTAAATAACTGTTGTATTTTGATAACATTTGTTATCAAAATGGAGATAGAGTAGAGCTCTCCTTAGCAGTTAAGCAAGTTTGAAGTTTAGTACCACTAAACTTGATTTACAAGTATTGGTTGAGTTTAAAAGAAAGGACTGATTTTGAAGGAGCCATTAGAAAGAATTTAAACTGTTTTCTGCTAGAATTTGTTCCCATTCTGATTAACTTTTGAAGCTGTTTCTAAACTATTTTCCCTCTTTCATAAATCTTTCCTCGGTGTGTTCTTGTGTTGTTTTGAAATCTACTATCATGACAATATTTTTGATGTCATAATGAGATTGAAACTTACATTAAACTCTATTTTGACTTCTTCTGCAAGCTGGTTTTATAGTTTGGCATAGAAAGCAAACTTATGGGCAGCTAGCAAAATGAAATGTCTCAGTCACACTGGTAATAAGTATATTGCTTAGAAATCGCTCTGTTTGAGAACAGTGCAACATAAATGTGCAGAACTGGATTGCTGAACCCTGTAAACTTATGTAACTCCATTAGAGACAGCAATGCCAGTGTAGAACAGCTGAGCATTTCTCTCAGAAATAGATGTCACGTAGTAGCCAAGTGGGTGATTAAGTGCCCGGTCATACAAAGCACTAATAGTGATGTCTCCCCTAATTTGGCTTATAGTAAAGAGTTGCACTTCACTTCTGTCCAGCTGCTTCTTGTCTTTCTGTCAAGGTCTTCAAGTCTACATCTTTCCTTCTGGAAAAATTATTTCAGTTCTGGCGTGTACATATAATTCTGAGGTGTTCTACTCCTGAAAAGTAGTTGAATTCAATCTGGCCACTTGCCTGTCTGTCTGCAGCATTCTTCAATGGCCACCTTGACCACTGACTAGCATACCCAGCCCATCTCTCATAGTCCTGTGACATTAACTTGATATAGCTCTTCCCATTTAATTGCTAATTCTTGTTTGTTTGACATCATAACTGCTTATTTTGCACCTGAATTTTTGCCTCAGCTGAAGATATTCTGAAGGTTATATCATGTTTCATAGGGGCATAAAGTCATTAATGTGGGGAAAGGTGTCCAAGATTGAGTCCAGGCTATGACCAAACACCATTATATCCACTAGACCACAGCACTAAGAGCCATGTCCAGCTGTTTCTTGAACTCCTCTGGAGATGGTGACTCCACCATCTCCATGAGCAGCCCACTCCCATTCTTGACAACCCTCTCAGTGAGAAATTCCTCCTGATTTGGTGGTGCAGCATTGTATCTGTCTGTCACACTTTAGCCAGGTCATGATTCTTTTAAATGCCTTTTTAAAGTGGACTGTATTTGTCCTCTTTTTCCCTGCTATTTTTTATTTTGATACATATTTGTAAGAGATATCTGCTCTTTTTCTTCCTCAGAAAATGGAGTACAGTTATTAAATTCCTTTGTTTCATTATTTGTTGTGGGGAGGAAAATACCTCACTTTTCCCTTTTCTGCAGCACATCCAAAATAACCATGTAAGGAAAAAAAGGAATTTTCTTCTAATCATATCAGGATGCCATCTGTCCCTGTATCCAGTATTATATTTACTCTTCTTAGTGGAATGGGTTTGCCCCCAAATATCTCTTTCTGTCACTCTCAGATATGTGCTGATGCCTATGTCAAATCCCCTTTTGTCCCCCTATGGTCGTATTTCCCTGGTGGACCCAGTCTTGGAAGCACTCAGCTGCTAGAACAGAAGGAGCAACAGGGCCTGATTGCCCACTTGACCTCTTGTCATGGGTGAGCTCCTTCTTGGTTTGCTACTGATTGTTAAAATCACTTGTAGGATCACACATTGTGTCCTGGCCCTGAGGCTTTATGTTTAAACCACCCTTGACTGCCTGGCTTCTGAGCTTGTGAATTGCGCGCTCTCGTGTTGCTGTGCGGTGTGTTGGGCTATCGAAAGAGGTGCAGGTAATGTGTTCCTCTTGTTGAATTTGATTACAGAGTGCTCTTTAGCTGTAGCTTTACCTGCTGCCGTGATTTTGATTTGTGTTGCCTGATTGATAAAGGCTATCCCTGTTCCTGGATTTGGACCAAGTACATATTTCCAAGATAGGTTGTGGTAGCATGAAGCTCAGAAAGCCTTTTATTTGCTGTCTGGTACAACTCTAGGAGAAAGGCCACAGTGAATAAATGACCTATTCAGCCACACTGACCACTCTGTCCCTGTGTCGAGGCATGCTCTGCACCTCTTCTTTGAGTGGGACATCTCCTCCCCCACGATTAATTGGACTGTGGCATGCCTTTTTCTGGTAATTAAATTTTAAGGTACAGGCACTGTAATAATTTATAAACATGCTGAGCTGTAAATGCAAGCAGATACTTTAAACCAGTAAGATTTTCAGACAATTCAAAAGAGTCAATATTTCAGTGTGGGCCATACGCAAATAAACAAAACACAGAAGGACTATAAGTCATGTTAAATGTGATACAGATCTGTACTTGGCAGTTCTGAAAGTAGAAATGGATTATCAGCACATCAGATTACTGGTACTTGAGGAGCAGATATTTAGGAGCTTGAAGAAAACTTCTATAGGTGTATGGGCCCCTGTGAGGTTTTATACTTACTGTATATAGTATTAAACATCAGGAAACCTGAAAATATTTTTTCCCTGTGTTTTATTCTCATTGTAGATGTTGGTGAACAGTGCATGGCCTTGGACTTACCCTCTTTTACAGAAGATTAAGTACAAGTGTCTATCAATTACTGTGAAGATGAAAAATTTCTTTTTATCCAAAGGTAGAGTCCTAGGTAGTAGTGGATATCTGTTGATGCTCAATACTTAGAAATTATGTTCAGCTTCATACTGTCATTCTCTAAATAATTAATTATAAACAAAAGTCATTAGAGATTGCTTTGGAAAGCTAGTTGCCGTAGTAAAAATAATCCAGTATTTGTTTCCAGAGTTTCTAAAGGAATAAAACACTGAATTTTACTTAGGTATAAATTGAACTAACACATGAAGACTGTTGAATAGCATAAAGGATATTTTAATCATAAATTTCATGGGAAAGTGTGTTTTTAGGAAAAAAAAATCAAATTCTTGCCCTTTTTGCCTTTTATCTCAAAGGAAGATTGGTATAGTTAGACCAGCTTTTGTGGGGAGATGCTATTGGCAGGGGGCACTCCTTTTACAGCTGCAGACCATATTTGTCCCTTCTCTGCTCATTGTACTGTGCCCCTAATGCACTGGTCCTGGTATTTAGAAATACTTGCAATGAAACATGTAGCTGAAGAATAAGTATCTTCCTTCCACCTTTTCTGTGATGTCTAAGAAATCCTGGCCTAAAGGTCTAGGCTTGTTTCTGTGTTTGTTATCAGCAATACAAAGGTCTTGACTGACAAAGCATCATGGACTGGTGAGATTTTCCATAAGGAAGCAAAAGATCTTTCTAGACAAATGTGTGTTTTTTAAAATTGGATTTTAAAAAAAGAAAGAAAGATGGGCATACATAGGTTTTGATTTTTTTTTTTTCTGTATACATGTTATAACTGTCTGTCTACATTTGTATGTAGTAACACATTTGTAAGATTGTACTCTGCGATTGTGGTTGACTTTTATGAAAGGCAGATTTAAGCAGCTTCAAAGTACTTTGCTGTATCATTGTTTTCTTATAATGTACTAAGGAGAAGAAATTTTTCCTGTAAAACAAACATTTCCTGGCTATTAAGTTGGGTATTTTATTTTGTCTTAAATTGATCTTAATATGTAAATTTTAAATGCTGAAATATAAATGTGTCTCATTTTTTGGACATTATTTGGTCAACTGGAAGAAAAGGGAAAAATTAATGCAATACCTATTGTACCAAAAAACGTGATTGTTTTGGACTATCATAGAGGAAATATTTCTACATAAAATTAGTTGATGATAATGCTTGCAATTTTTTTAAAGTTTCTTACTGATTTTGTACACTGAACTTTTCTGTTTGCTGCACTTTTTACTGTTTCTCAGGATATGATACTATTTCCTATGTGAAGTAATTCTTACCTACCCACAGAGAGCAAGGGTAGGTCTGGCTCATTGGTCCACATCTTAAAAATAGTTAGCAGGTTATGCACAAAGCATTCCTTGTTGGCACTGTACTTGTGTGGTTCATTCCAGAGACAGGCAGCATTGGCAAAATCTGGGGATGCCTCTGGAGGCTCTAGTGTTTGACTGGTATTCAGGCAGCCACACCCTGGGAGCACTGGGAACACAACAGTTCACCTGAACAAGGCTGAGCACAGTGCTATGACCCAGGGACCTACACATCAAGTCTGAAACTGATGTTTACAAAAGTCATGAGATTGGTGTTTGTGTAATATGTGTAGTGATTTTTTTTCTCCTAGGTATCAGCTCTTGTTTTGATGTAAAATTAGAGAAAATGAACCATGCATATTTTTTGAGTATTTTCATAGAATCATAGACTATGGTTTTCTGTGCTGCAAAATAATTTGCACTCAATTCTAGAATTAAGGTGAATTACACATTTGTAATTAGAAAAGCATTCTATCCTGACTAAGTTGCTTTTAGGAGCAGATGACCAAAGTAGAGCTGACCATGCAAGAGTTGGTCAGCTTTCCAAACCAGAACATCTGGTTTGGGGTAAAACATATTTCTCAGCCAAACTTTCATCTTTCAGCCACAAACAGTGCAGAACGGGAATTGTTTGTGTTCCATGTAACTCAAAACACCAATGGTAGCGGAGGGACTGACTTGCTTCACCTTACCATGTAGAACATAAATAAACAATCCAATAATTAGTGGCTTAACCAAGGTTATTGCTGTTATTGGTGCTACCTTACTCTGTTGTAGTTCTTCGGACCAACGCACACGGTATTTCAGTAGGTTGTCCTTAATAATTCTGTTCCTGTTTTGTATAAAAAGTTTTAGCTGGCAATCTCAGTATCCTTGTAGAGAGTATGGCTCTGTCTGTCCCTCTGAAATGATATGCTGACTGAAAATACAGTAAAGCATGATTTTTTTTCCCGTCGTGTGATAAGAATTGCTATGTGCAGTTAGAGTTGAGGTGGAAAAATATGAATTACTGAAATTAGCAGTTTATGGTTCTTAGTATTATGCAGTTGTACTAAAAAATCTGCAGGGACTTTTAAATAACTTTTAAAAGCATTTACAAGCATGCTTAGCAGGGATTCAGTGCTCTCATTTAAAAACAGAGAGTGCAAAACTTGTTTCATCTACCTACCTCCAATGTTTGCAACCTTACTGCTTTTCAATTTTCAGAAACTTACTTGAGAAGGAGCTATTTATTTTAGCTAGAACTTTAAATGTATTCATTTGCTCCAAGGTACTTTAATTTCTGCTTACATTTCATTGAAGTGCTGTTAAGTTGCTTTTGCTTGAATTAGTACAGACCTTTTTCCCTGTGTTCCTATATTAATACAGTGGGTCAAATTCTCAAAGATAAAATCTGATACAGCTATTCAATTTCTTTAAAAATACTGAGGTTTATAGTAATTTGATGGAGCTGGAGTTCAGGCTGCTCTGAGGCATATGTTATGATGAAACATTCAGTTGCATGCATTTTATTTTTACATTTCCCATAAGATATGAATGCCCTTCATTTAAGGAACGAGTTGTGCTTGAATTTGAATTGAATTTGTTGCTGTTCAGTGCCTTTAGTAAGGAGCAAGTCAATAATGAGAATTTCAAGAATCCACATCTTCCGAATGTGGCATTGCACATGGATTTATTTTTCACTTGGAGTTTTCAGTGAGGTTTCCACTGCTAAATCATAATACCCTTGAAAATGCTTTATGATTTATACTTTCTGCAGATCATAGTGCTGCATAAGTTGAGACTGGAACACTGCCTGAAGTGAAAAACATTATGGCATTTCTATGCACAAGGACAAGAGTCAAGGGCTGTTTTGAGTGTGGTTTTGTTCTAGTGTTCTACAATTGCTTCTTTTAATTACCTGCTCCTAAGTGTGAGATTTATTTTTTATAGTACCTTTTAAAGTTACATTGTCCAATTTCTCTAACTAAATCTAAGGCCTATTCATGCAAGATAGTGCACATAACATTTAGAAAAACCCCAAACCCTCTGTTTTCAAGTTATTTTTGATATGAACAAAGAAGTTGAACACTAGACACTATTAAACCAACAGGGAAACTTTGGGATCCAATAGCTGAGACTGTTTGTTTGTACCACGAGGGAGGTAAAAGCTTTGTAATCAGAAGTTACTGTTGGCATCACCAAAAACAGTAAGAATATAGAATACAGAAGGCTGTCCTTAGGTGAAGGACATTTCAGTGATAGTTGTGATTTTGCTAATGAGATTGCATATGGTTTAGTTGTCATTTTTACAATGTTTTGGTAGAGTTTTCTAAGTCTCTGTACCATGAAACTCCTTCAAAATAGGAAATTTTATCTTATTTTTTTATCTGGGGAGGAAAAAAGCCAAAAGTGTCCTTGATACCTGCAGATACGTGAGTAGTACTAAAAACAAGTTGCCAAAACTATGGAAAACCTATGGTTTTTTCCTCTTTCATTAAATAGCATGTACATATGTTTAAAAATTGAATCAGAAGTTAAAAGTATTTTTTGTGATATTATTAACTTAATTCCTTGCTATATAAAGATAAGTGAGACTGGGGAACTTGGGGTTTTTTACATCTAATGCTGCTTCAGAATTTTTTTTTTTCAATTTTAATCTAAAACCTATCCTTTTGGAATTTTGTGGCTCAGGTAACAGAATAGGGTATGTTATTTCAGGCATAAAATTTAGCATAAATTTAGAGTAAAAGGCATAAAATTTAGAATAAATGTCTGGACTTTTATTCAAACAAACAAAATAACACCATGTCCAAATTCTTGAATCTGCTCTTTTACTTATGAGAACTCTTTTGAGCTTTGTAGCTCATCTGAACACTTGGATGTATAGACTTCTCCTTAGTTTGGAGCATAGAGGCTTTTGCTTGGTGTCAGGGAAGCAATTCTGTGCCTTCTTTGCATTTCCCAGTTTTGAGGGCAAGTCAGTGCAACTTCCTCTGTTGCCTGGTTCTATGCTGATGGAGGACTGGTGTAGGTTCTATCCTCAGTTAAAAAATAAAACCCCCTGGTGCTTCTTAGTTGTTCATTTTTGTTGCTTCTTTTTAATTGTTAAGATACACAAGTTACACTGATCAGAATACTTTTTTTTTTTTTTTTGTTCAGATGTGTTTTATAGCTCTGCTGCCTGTATATCTAGGAAGTATGGGGAGAATTGCTGGAGTTCCTGAAGCAAAAGATTGCATTTGCCCCCCCACCCCCCCCCCCCCACCTCCCATTGCATGGATAGTTTATTCACTGATATATACAGATACAGACACGCATACTTATCTGTACTTCCTAGTTAAAAACCAAGATGATGATCTACTATGTTGTGGTGCAGTTGAAACATCCCTTAGGATATATCTGGTTATCTTAAAACTTTCATTCAATGCTGGTGGTTTTGCTGCTTTCACAACCTTCTTGAACTGCTTAGCTCCCTGGGCTCCCCAGATTGCTGGCTGCCCTGCCCTGAACTTTTCTGTTCAGCTGACTTACTAGCTGGGAAGTCAGTGAATTTATGTAGTGAGGGAGCCTTAGACCTTAGGATACACAGAATGTTTACTAGATAAGCTGTCAAAAGTGAAATTGTATCTGGGCAGCCATCAAGATTACAATCCAGAATAACTAGTGCTTGCATTTTAGATGTTTCAGAAATTAAATATTTAAGAACATGTAGCGTTTGGAAAGGAGGGACTTGAGATGTATTTTTTCTTCCAGTTTAATTTCTTATTGTGATATGTACTCTGTGTGTTATTTTCCAACAGGAGACTCCTTCAATTTTTTTTTTTAGTCTGTGCTTTGAACTATTTAAAATAAATTCAGGATTTTTTAAAAATGCATTTTTAAATGTGCTTTTTCCCCCCAGTGTATTTACAGCAACAACACAGATATAAAGACAGAGATTTCATTAGGAAAATTAGGGGTTTGAGGAGAACAGAAAAACTACTCTACTCTGTAAGATGTATAAGAATATCGTGACTAATACCGCATTTATGCAGTTACATCCTTAATAACATTTGGTGTCTTATTTGTGTGATGAAAACAAGCCAGATTGGTGGAGTAACTTTGAGTACCTAGGTATGTTTCTCTTGAGATTTAACAGATAGCCAGAATGCCTTTTCTTGTAATAAAATATTATTTCATGTTTGCAGGTAATATATGCTTTGAACACTAAAAATGATGAACATGAAGCAGCTATCCAAGCCCTTAAGGATGCTCATGAAGAAGAAATCCAACAAATTCTTGCAGAGACCAGAGAGAAGATCTTGCAGTATAAAAGTAAAGTGGCAGAAGAAATGGATCTCAAGAGAAAGATTCAGGTTTTGGAAGAGTCACTGGAAGATCACAAAAAGATGAAACATCAGGCCTTGACAGAATTTGAAGCATATAAGGATAGAGTTGAAGATATGCAGCTTTGTGCAGAAGCTCAGCATGTCCAACGTGTAGTGACCATGTCAAGGGAAGTAGAAGAGATCAGAAAGAAATTCGAGGAAAGGCTACGAAGTTTCATACAGTTGCAAGTACAGTATGAGAAGGACAAGCGTACAGCTCTGGAAGACTTAAAAGCTGCCCACAGGCTTGAAATTCAAGAACTTCTGAAGACTCATCAGAGTCAGAATGCTACTTTAAGTAAGGGACAAGAGAAAATGGAGGAATTGCATAGACTGGAGCTGGAAGACTTGAACAATAAGGTTGAAGAGTTAAGACTGGAAAGAAAAAAGCTCATTGAGGACTATGAAGGCAAACTCAGCAAAGCGCAGTCCTTCTACGAACATGAACTTGACTCTTTGAAAAGATCTCAGCTCTTTACAGCAGAAAGTCTACATGCCTGCAAAGAGAAAGAAGTGGAGCTAAGAAAAGAATTTCAGAACCAGGAAAGTACGTTACGGAAGAATCTGGGGAAGCTTAAAACTGAATTGCAAATGGTCCAGGATGAAGCTGCTAGTCTACGGGAAAAATGCCAAAAACTTCAGGTGGCTCTTGGTACTGCAGAAAACAATGTTCAGGTGAGACTGGTGATATGTTGTTCCCAAGACTGTGAATTTTCTTTTCCTATAAAAGCAGTGTTTCCATGTGGCTGTTATTGGAGTGTGTAAACTTAATTTTCTATCACTCATACGTGCATGTCATCTTCTTCAAATTTTTTTCATTTACTTCTACTTTAAGCTTAATTGTTTAATGAACAATATTTTCACAAGTGGCAACTGAAGTACTGCACACTGCTTCAGTATGTTACTGGGTTTGGCTCAGGTAGAGTTAATTTTCTCTATAGGAGCTTGTGGGATGCCATGTTTTGGATTTGTTGGAAACAGTGTTGGAATTGCAGGAATGGTTTGTTATTGCTGAGCTGTGTTTACACAGAGCGAAGGTCTTTTTGGCTTTTCACCTCACCCTTCTGATGAGGAGGCTGGGGGCGTACAAGGAGCTGGAATGGAGCACAGCCAGGACAGCTGACCCCAGCTGAACACAGGGATATTCCATATTATATGACGTAATGCTCAGCATATAAATCTGGGGGAAGGAGGAAGGAGTGATGGTGTTTGCCTTCCCAAGTCACAGTTATGCCAGATGGAGCCCTGCTTTCCTGGGGACAGCTGGATGTCTGGCTGCCCATGGGGAGTGGTGAATGAATTCCTTGTTTTACTTTGCTTTTATGTGTGTGGCTTTTGTTTTATCTGGCAGTCTTCATCTCAGCCCATGAGTTTTCCCACTTCTACCCTTCCAATTCCCTTCCCTGTCCCACTTTGGCAGTAGTGAGCAAGTGGCAGTGTCGTACTTAGCTGCTTACTGGGTTAAACTCCAACACAGTTTTATTTAGTTTGTTGGGTTGACCCTGGCTGTGTGCCAAGTGCTCACCAAAGCTACTCTATCACCTTTCTCCTCAGCTGAACAGAGGAGAGAGACTCCAGCGAGTTGACTGCACCACACAGCTTGGTGTCATCAGCGAGCTTGCTGAGGGTGCACCTGATACTACTGCACCTGATACTACATCTAAAAAGTGCTGGTCCCAACAGTGACCCCCAGGAATGTTTGATATAAGTAATTGCCCAGCTCTCATTTTATGTATCTCCATGCATAGCTTAATTTGAGTCAGTAGTAAACACTCAGAGTTGCAATGAAGGACACTGAACTGCTGTGAATACATAATGCATTCTTTAATGTGAAAAGCTCTCAGATACCAGAAACCAGGATTCTAAAGTTAACCTCCAAACTTTGTGGACCATTTTATAGTTTTTTTTTTATATACCTTTTTGAATATTGTCACATTTTTCTTATGCATTACTGTCATGCCATGTACCCACTATCTTGTTCTTCAGAAAGTATTTTTGAAGCATTACATATAATACACAATGAATATGGCAATAATAATGCACTATTTCAGCTTTTGTGTGAATAAAACTTGTTTACTGAAAGGTCTCTTATGTACCTTTTAACCTAATGCTCATTTAAATTGACATGATGGTAATAGGTATTATGTGTTTCCTCTAGGTTCTTCAAAAACAGCTAGATGATGTGAAGGAGGAGGAGATGTCATTGTTAAGCAAACACAAAGAAGTGGAAAGTGAGCTTGCAGCTGCTAGAGAGCGCTTACAGCAGCAGGCCACTGATCTTGTTCTCAAAGCCAGTATGTATGTCAGTAACTTAATCTGGAAACAAACTTCATCCTTTTATTCTAGCCTTTCCTTTTTCTGTCAACCTCATGCAGGTTTGGAGTGCCTAAAGACTGTTAAATGCTTTCCATAGAATTTTCCAACAAGTTTGGGGGATTTTTTAACTTTTTTGCTATCATGTGCATTGTACTTAAATTTCCTTTTTTGTGTACTCATTTGTCCAAATGCTGTACTTTGGCATGTACATGTCTTCCAGGCCTTGAAACTGCACTTAGAACAATTCTGCTCTGTATCTGTTCTCCACATAGTAACTGAGACATGCTTCCTGTTCTTCCACCTTTTTTCAGTTGTGTTTTCTTTTTGCTGATGCCGTGGTACTTTCCTTTATACCTACTGTCAGAAGATTTGCAGCTTACTGAATTATAAATCCTTTAAAGCTTTCTCTATAGCTGCTTTGCTTGCTCCTTTGTAGTTGCTGTCATGTGGAAAGGCACAAAAAATAGCTTAAGACCTTACTGTACACATGCAGGTTTCTTTTCCCACGTAGCATTGTCTCCCTAGTGTGCTCAGTAGTAGGCATGGGCCTCAGTACTTGAACTTGGACAGCTATGCAATAGTTAGGGTTCTAGGGCTTAAAAAGGGGCCCCTGACTTATCTTTGGCCCTGTTGAATTGGACCAATTATAGCAATTCCTGATTGTTTTCCACACAAATTAGCACAAGACCAGGAGTAGTCTAGGCTGTATGTTGGAACAATATAGTGACCAGCAGGAGCCCAAGACTGCAAGATCCTATTAGATCAAACAGCTAAAAGGAATAGGCTTACTGCTGAGAGTTTGTAAAATGGGCATCTGACCCTCCAAAAGGTGTTTTGTGAGGCAGTCATAGAAAAATTCATGACTGTATGAGAGCCCTGTTTTCATACACTCTAAAGCCATTGCTTCTTCATTCCTTAGGTAGAAGCATGGGAGGGTTTCACCAGGCCACCCCAAATAAATACCCAGGCTGTTTTTCTGTATTACTGATGGCATGGAGTCAGCTAGCCTGTGATTGAGGCCAGCCCGGGTGTCCTCTGGCACCAGGGTTTTCAGCTTTACCAGAAGTCGCAGTGTGTCTGTGCTGTAGCCAAGCTCAGTGGTGCTGTCAGCAGTACCTCTTTGTTTTACAGTTCATCGCTGTGCAAAAAGAACCAGGATCCCTGTTTGCAGTGGTGCAACCAAGCCATTGCCATGTAGGGTAGTTGGTTGTCAGCCTGTTTGGAACTGGTTTCTGACACTGGTCCACTGCCATCTCCTTGATTTTCAGCTCACACTGTCAAAAATCCTTCTCAAAGAAACTGAATTCTCATACTCAGTTACCATAAAGAATGTTTACTCATCGTATTGCAATTTTAGAACACTCTTTGGGGCATTTAAAATGCTCTTCTTCCATTTATCCTGAGATTCCCAACTTGTAAGGAAAGTGCTGCATTTCATATCTTTTTTGTAGAGCATGAGGAATGGGAAACCTGTCTTCTATGTTAGTATTGCTAGGACAAAAGCACCAGGTTGGTGTCTGTGTGTGCTTACAATGAAATATGTACTTATATGTACAAATATGAAAATATTACAATGAATATGTACTTATATGACAAACTGAAAATTCTCATATCATTATCGTTGCTAGATTATAAAATTTTGGGTTTGAAAATACCTTTCTTAAATGGCTGAACTTTTGAAATAAGGATTTTAAAAAAATGTTACAGAACCTAAGCATACCCATTGTCATATGTCTTCCTCTTCAGTTGTCAGTTTTACAAACAAAAATGTCGAAATAAGTTTTAGAATTCTACAGGGCTTAATGCAATTAGAGGTGTGCATTTTTAATGAAATTACTATTAATTTTGAGGCATTTTAAATTTCTAATTTCATTATATATCTTATAGCTCTTTCCTTCACATCTGTGTCCACAGGCAACAGTTTCCTTTTTGGCACATCTTGCTTTTTACAACAAATGGAAATTAATCATGAGGCTCAGTGATTTTGTCATGTGAGCAACAGCATATACTCCACTTTCATAGCTATTCCTTAGTGACTTAAATTTAAAAGCAATGCTTTGTTATAAAACTGAACTGTCATTCAATCTGTCATTTTTGAAAGTTATAATAAAATGAGAAGGGAAACAACAATCTTCTCTAGAAACTGAGACTACGGAAAGCAGTAGAAAATTATTCAGAGTAAACAATACCTCTCATCTTTAAATTGGACCAAACTATAAGCATCCTCTTTTCCAAAAAGTCTTCTATTCAGTTCAAAGCCACTAGATTTCCACTAGATTTCCACTAGATTTCCACTAGATTTCCACTAGATTTCCACTATCACTGGAATATAAATGTGCACTTCAATTGCATGAAACCAATGCTATGAGTTTTAAAGAGCTGTTTTGTTTTTAGGTCACATTGGAATGCTTCAAGCTACTCAAATGACTCAAGAAGTTACAATCAGAGACTTGGAATCAGAAAAGTCTAGATTAAAGGAAAAATTGTCCCAGCTGGAAGAGGAAAGAAATTTATTACAAAGCAAAACACAGAGTCTGGATGAGCGACAAAGGCAGCAAATTCTGGCATTGGAGAAGGTTAAACAGCTTATTGGCTTTAGCTGAATAAAATAAAAAACACTAGGATTCTCAGAAAAAAAAAAAATGCTTTAATTTTTGTTTGATATGACCAGACTAGGACCAGTATGTTTCAAGCATATCTCATGTAGCAACAAAGAATGACTAATGTAGATTGTAAAGTGAGATTTAAGGGAAGTCAGATTAAATGTTCACACTGCTTTGGAAAATCTTCTAACAATTTCATTTTTTTATGACCTTGTGTGTATATGCCTACTATCTAAATGGTCTGAGGAAGGACAAATTTGAAATTATTAAAGAACTGTTTAAAAACCCATTTGCTGAAAATGCATTGAACATGTTTGAAAATACTAAACAGAAGTTCTCTATAGGCTTGATACCTGATTGTTGTTTTCCCAGATTAAATACAGGAAAAAGTAGATTTTTAATAAATATGTATTGTTTTGCATGGATCTTTTAAAATTACCTTTTTGGTTACTTAATCATGTAGTCAGTGCTTAGTGTTTGCTCAGTTTGTTTTATATGGAAGTTAATTTTTTGCAGATTTATGTTATACATAATGGTTTTGGATTTTTTTATTCCTACTGTTTAGATTTTCTTACCATTGAATAGATTTCTTTTCCTGTACTTTATAGAAAGTAAATGAAGCAAGGGAAACACAACGCGAATATTATGAGAAGGAGCTGGTAAAATTACAAGCAAGATTGGAAGGGGAGGCTGCACAGTTAAAGGAGGCTCATTCCAAGACCTTAGAAGAATTGGCATGGAAACACCATACTGCAATTGAGGCTGCACACAGTAATGCTAATAAGGATAAGAAGAAATTACAGATGGTATGTTCTTATTTTCTTAGTAATAAAACAAAAAGCAACTGTTACAGTTTGCATCTTGTACTGCATGGCTTTGTTTTATGGCAAATTTAATTTGGAATTACCTGCAGGCCTGTGAAGGAACTGCTTACCCTTTAGAAAAATAAAAAATATCTTGGGGGAAAAAACAACCACTTGTACCGTCATTTGTTTGCATACGGAAGATAAATTGTCCATTTATGCAAATGTATTTTCAAGTATAATAGTTTCGTTTTCCTGGGATTTGTGACCCATATTCAGAAGGGTTGGTATATCAAGATCAGTTCTTCTGAAGGAGATGAAAGATTATATTATTAGAACATTTATTTACAGTTTTCATTGACAGTCCAGAAGTACAGAAAGATATTTTATTAGGACTTAGCTATATGTGTACTCAGAAGATGACAATAGCTGTTCTAAACCTGCATCATAAAATTATGTACTGTACAGCAACTTACTTTCCAGCAACTGTATGTTTACGGCATTTTCCTTCTCAGGATGAGAGGCCTATTTTTTAATTATTATTTCCTAATCTGATTGTACGAGTGTTATACACAAATTTTGCCTTACACAGGAAATACAGGATTAAGTGTTTAATTCGAGGCTTTGTTATATTTCTTCTGCTGTATTCACAGGAAACATACCAAGAACCATGGTTGTAGTTAGTGATGTGCATCTCAGACAGATTTGGTTTGTTTTTGTAAATTTTTCTACTAGTAGGTTGCTTCTTAGTTCAATTTTTAATAAATCCAAATTATTTTTTGTCAGCCAGTAATTGATGTGTCTTCTCAGAGACACATATGTCTCTGATCTTTCAGGTTTACTTTCTGTAAAACTTTAAATGTGCTTGTAATTAAGACAATGTCTCTTAGGGTTTGTTTCTTTTATTTCAGTAAGATGTGGGGTTCTTTTTCTTTTGTTTTGTTATTGAAATAATGTGGAGAATAAAACAAAAGGAGATCACAAACTTTTTTTCTTAAATCATTAAACTAGTTTAAATAGGGAACACCTCTGTAAGAATGAGAAATATGAAATGATTTTAACAAGGAAAAAGTAGCTATGAAGAGATGTTAGGATCAAGATCTCAAGTAGTTTTAATCCGATTTCATTGATGTTAAATCTAATCAGATTTCACTGTCTCCTCTGTCAACCTTGTCTCACTAAGCACGTGCTGTGGTGATCAAGTAATCCAAGGAAGAAAATAGTCAAGCTTAAATGCGGAGCAGAGTTGAATTTTGTATGAGGAAGAAGCATGGTACCAGGAGCCTTGGGATAGAGGACATGAGGATTCATTGGGATTGGAAGCCTGGGAAATGCATCTGGGGAACAGGAGGGAATTCAGCAGAATTAGAGTAGGACTCAAAAAATAGCTCAAATATTTCTTTTTGCTTCAGTATTTCCATCTATAAAATAAGATGTAAAAATGGCATCAGGAGGATTATGAAAATAGAGTTGCTAATAATTTTGCAGTACTGCACAGCTGTACTGACAAGTATCATCAGAGAAATAATAGCTCTGTTATCAGAATAGGGTCTAAATAGCACCAGTGGGATTTTGCAGACAGCAGATTTCAGCATGAACAAGACAAATTGATCAATTTTCACTGAGCAAGGAGCATTTATCCCACGTGTTGACTCATGTGGACCCAGTGAAGAAGGCAGGCACTTGTTGCATTTTACCTTGTTTAATAATGTGTTCATGACAGTGTAACCCTCTATTCTGTCACGCTGACCAGCTTCCACCGTGAATGAAGAGATCACGCAAGTAGTGTACGCAGGAATCATTTATTGCCTGCCACATACCCTAAAGCAGTGCTAGAACTAACAAGCTGCTTAATGTGCTTTCCACCCCCCACAAAACACTTGAGGCATCTTTGGGTTTGGATGAGGAAGGCTTGGGCTCTGTTGCGTTTTGGAATTGGCTGGGTGGCACTACATTGCTGTCTTGCAGCAGGAAACCTTGGGTTTCCTTAGACTTTTATATTTTTAGTGACTGTTTTTCTTCTTTAATACTTCAGTTCTTTCTCCCTGTTTCCCCTAATTTTACCAATACTGTACTTTTTGTTTCAGGCTGGCTCTGGTCTATGTATTTTCGTGGCTGTTTCTGAGATAATAATGATTTTTCAGAAACCTGAGCCTAGGTCTGCACAGAGGCACTGGATCAATGCTAAGCCTTGCATTTCAGCTGAGCCCTTAGGAAGGAGTTAATAAAAGAGCCTCTAGCTCCGTAGAAAACCTTGAAGCCTTTTATGGTGTGACTCTGGAGCACCTTGCTTGGCAACCTTAGTTTTCTTCACTAAAACTTTGCAGTATTATGAGCTATGTAGTATATTTCACTGAAATATGTAACAAAATTTTCAATTTTAACATGTTTCCTTTAAAGCATTTTGTGAAAGAAATTGTTCTTCTGAAAATGTATTCTGAATATTAAGAAGGCTGAAGTATAAATTTATACTTTTCCTTAAAAATATAAAAGTTTCTGACATTTATATGTGTATATAAATACACAAACATAACATAGGCTCATGTAAGAGAAATATAATTCATCCAGCAGTTATTTTGAGAATTTGGCTATTACACCATAAAGGTTGAATAAAAACAGGGGTGTTACTTGATCCATTTAGTTAAACTTGAAAACTAATTGCTGATACCTTTTGGTTCAACATAAATGTAATAGATAAATGGTGTGGGACTTTTTTTTTCATTTATTGTAACATTCTGAAATCCTTCACAGAACTCAATCTGGATTTTAAGATTTACTCTTTCCTGTGGGGATTATTTGTAGGAAATAGATGGGTAGAGGCTAGATGCCATGCAGGTTTATCAGTGTAATTTTATAGAAAATGAAAAATTCTTCTTTCAACTTAGACTGAAAAACTGTGAAAGTAGATATAGATGTAAAGCTTTTGATAATTGAGAAGTAATTGAGAGGAAAATCCTGTTTGTCTTTATTTTGTGAATAATCAAGGACATTAAATTATAAAATAAACTGAAAGATTAAGACATCTGTTGTAAAAGGAAATAAGAATTCATGCTCTAACAGTTTAAGGAAAGGATTGAGATCAAAAGTATTTATGCCAGTTAGAATCATTTCCATGTAGTAGATCTGTACTTTGCAATGACTGTGGGAAGTATTAATATTTCTTCCACCCTTCCCATTTCTGAAGGAGTTGGAGCAGCAGTTTGAGAAGGAGAAACTGCATTTGGAGGATGATAAGAATCAGCTCCGACAGCAGCTGGAAAACATGAAGGAAGAGCTGACAGCGAAGCTGACTTCTGCCAATCAGGAGGCAAGGACTAACTTACTTATTTCAGCTACCACATCTCATCAGTAGTGATCTTAGACTCCAGGACAGGTCTAGGACTATGCTGATAAGTGTTTAATGCCTTACTTCTGTTTGGAGTGAAGTATACTTAAAACATGGCAAGTTAATTGACTGCTTCTGAGCAATGATGTTATTGTCCTTTACAAAATAACTAAAGCAAGAGAGATGTAAAAAGTTGATGTAAACAGCTCTTTATTTTTCATTCTTTTTATCTTCTTATTAGGTATGCAGACCTCTACACAAAATATGTCAGGAGAGAGGGAAATTTAACTGTGTGTAAACCCATATTTGGTTGTAGTTAACATATCATAAATTCTGGTCAGTTTCCTGACTTGCAAATCATCTTCATGTATTTTCATCAAAAGATGATATGAAATACTTATACTAAGATCCAAATTGCTCTCTATATCGTGATATATGCAATCAGTGTTAAATGTATCATATCTCAAAACAATTTTAATTTTTTAGTTGGAAAGCACCTTTTCATAATACAATATTTTGAAACTAAAGTACATTCTAGTGATATCAAAAACATCAAACCGTTTTTCTCTGGAACTTTTTGCCTTGTTTCAAGAACATATTTCTTGAGCTGTATTGTTCAGCAAGCCTTATGCATGATTTCAGTGTGAAAGACTTAAACATGAATTTAAGTATTATTTTGCAGCAACATTTTTCATGACTGCTTTCTCTACTGTACAACATTTGGAGAGAGCAGGTGTCTCATTCTGATGACTTGCAAATTGCACAAATACTAAACTAGCTTAAGAAAAAAACCTGCATGTTTTTAATATACTAAATGGGGAAATTTGCCCATAAGTATAGATAAACTTAATAAAGTATAGACTTTATTTGTTAATATATTGTATATTGCTGTATTAATAATATATTGATATGTTACTATATTAATAACATTATAATGCATTTTATTTTTTATATTAAGGTATATATTCTGAAAATATGCATTAACATATACTTTCAGAGTAGGGCCTACCAGATAGATGGATATGCCAGAGATTATACACTACCAGAGAGCTGGACCTCCCACCTTTAGAGTTCAGCAGCTCTCCTGATCAGTCAGTTGTGAGAAGCTGTTTAAACAGGAGGGTTCTTCCTCCTTAGGGTTGCCAGTATCTTTGTTTCAGAGCTTAGAGAAGGTGCAAGTTTAATCTGGAACTGCTCTTTCTCTTTTAACAGTGTGCTTACCTGCATTCAAATTGATGAAAATATATATTTGTTAATGTATCTTAACAAAATCATACACAGCTTTATTTTTCAGTTCAAAACTACAGGAAGTTTAGTTATTTATTTTTAGCTTTAACTTCTCTGTTATAGGCTAACTTTCATTGTTTCTGAATTATATCTGAGTAGAGCACTATTGTCATTCTATCGTCATCTAGCACTGTAGGCGTAAATTTAGCTATTCTTTATCAATTTCTCTTGGCTTCATGAGCAATAAACTTTCTCCTTCCTTGAAGGAAATAACTTCAAATGTTTAAAGAATGAGTTTCTGTTATGCAACTGCTATAAAATTCAGGCTTGGAAAATTAATTCATCAGCATGCCGAATTAACCAAACAGAGGCAAAGCTAAGGAACAGAAGAATAAAGTAGGGAACTAGGTCCAGCTGATGCCCAATATTCAAGTTTATATACAATCCTTTGCCACGATAAATGTAATACCGTATATTTTGCATAGTGAAAGAATGAGAGAAAACATACAGGCAATAAATTTGGGTTGGTTTTTAAATCCACTCCATGTGGTACAGAGGAGATATGTTTTATTTCATTACTATGTTGATCTTGAGCACATAAAAAAGTGTTTCAGTTGCAACCACAGCTTTGCCTTAGATCTCTATTGACAGCTAACAACAGTTTCTCAATGACTTAGAAAAAGCCTCCCTGTGATGTGTCGGACACATGGTTAGCTTGGCTCTTACATTGCTAGTATTGCTTCCTTTTTTTTTTTTTTTTTTTGTTTGCTTTAAGTTACAGAAGTCATTTAACAGTAGGCTTGTATTCATTACTTTCTGTGGATGCTAGCTCAGTTCTAGCTTTCCTGCTGAGAAAGCTGCTTTTGAGCCCATGCCAACTTCTTTTCTTTTTGACAGACTTTCTTGTGGCAATTATCTTAGCTAAAGGATGAAGGAAGATTCTAGCCTCATTAGGCTTGCTTCTAGTACTAAGCTATTTAAGATCAGTGTAATCTTAAATGCCAGAGATTTTTTTGAGAGTTCAGGTTAAGTCAAAATAGTGGCTTTCTCACACGTGTCTCAGGATTAGATTGGCTGTTCACTCTGTAGATGTGTTTCCTTTCACTGTAGACCAGCCAAGGCCTTTTAGAATGTTGATATGTTTGTATCACTTGGCACAGTCATCTAAGGACTTGCTGTCTCCATGCAAAGGATTTCTGATGATGTTATTAAAGATCATTTTAAACAGCCTCCAATGACTGCTTTGTCAACAGCAGAATATATCTTAAGCCCTATGAGTGGCATTCCTGCCTGCTCCCATATCCTTTAGCTCTACAGGACTGCTATTCATATGATGCAAGTGATTTGCTACTATCAGATACATAGACAGCAGTGCACTACCAGGGTACCAGCACTGTTTGAGGACAGTTTTTCTTGTAGGGATTCTCCTTCAGGTAGCAGTGCTCTGTAGGGAATTACTGGTTGTTTGAATATAACTCAAAGGAGCACCGAGACAAGTGCTGCAGTTTACCAGAGTTTTTCACTGAGATCTCTTATGCCAAAGAAATTTTTGATTCCTTTCTGAGAGGAAAGGAGGAGTTCCACTTTTTAAACACTTCACAAATTGTCAACAGAGGGAGAGAGTTCTGAGAGAGAGGGGTAGTGTCTCTGTGTGTATTATAAACAGTATTTGTATGTAATTATTCTAACAAACAGGAAGAGTGGTTATAATTCTTACCTGTCCATGCCTGTAAACCAAAAACTAGTATTTTCTTGTGACACTTGTCCAGTTGTGAATGAATTTATCTCAACCTACAAAGGCAATAGCATAGACTATTGCTTTGGCAAAAAACACATTTCCAATTAACTGCTGTTCTTTGTTCCTCCCTGCCTCCCATTTTTTCGTTTTTCTGACCTTAAAAACATACTTAAAAAGCTTTTTCTTTCCTGTAGCTGGTGAATAGTGTTCAGACTCCCATGTTTTTGTTTGAAGCAAAGAAGTGAAGTATCATAATTTTACAGGTGGGAAGATGAAGCACAAACAGGCAAAAAAAGAAGAGTATTGTTATATAGCAGTTAAGGAAATTATTACATTATATGTACAGTTGTTAGGTTGAGTTTTAAACAGGCTGGACAGGTAGCAATCTAAAAACAGAAACTTAAACCCTAGCACAAGTTAACTTATATATTAGAGTTCATGTATTTTGAACTATTTCATATTATTTTGCTTAAAACATGCTTTCTCACAGTAAATTAAGAGGCATTTTCAGATGTTTCATGTAGCCCCTTTCCTGGCAACGTGCATCAAATGCATTGGATATATATTCTTTACTTGTAAAAACCCTTTAGTTGAGTCTTTGCTTCTATAATATTACAGGAATTTGTTTTTAAATACGGAAGCATTAAGTGATATTAAAGGCGAATAGGTAGTGCAACTAAAAAATTGTCTAGATAAGAATTAGGAAACACAGAAAAATACCAGGATGGCTTGGCAGCCATTAGTAGTAATTATGGAAATTACAGGTCTTTTTGTAATGTCACAGGTGTGTCGTCTGCAAGACCTAGTACGAAAAAGTGAGCAAGGCCTCGGGACTGCAGAAGGACACATCTCCAGTCTTCAGGAAGCTCAGGAAATACTCCAGAAAGAACTAGAATTAACTAGAGCAAGACTACGAGAGACCACAGATTCACTGTATAGTGTTGAGGTAACAATGCTGTTGGAGAATGAATTGTGCAAAGCACAGTTAGGGTGATTTTGGTCTTGTTTTTAAAATGGCTAGAAGCGTTTTGTGGTACCCATGATAGAAGGAGCCTCATATGGCTTCATTAAAGGAGAGATTTCTATTTTGAACAGAAAATTTAAAAACTGGAAACTAGGATATGTTATTTTGGGGCTTGCTTCTTTTATTTTATTAGTCAGTTGTTTCAGGGGGCGTATTTTTTATTTTTAGAATATTTTTCTTATTTAACACATAGTGCTGCAGGCATATCTTTGTGTGATTAATGTAAATTGTAGCTGCCAAAATATGTCCATACAAAATATGTACGGGGCTTTCATGAAAGGATATGAGCTAACACTTGCAATTCCAGATAGTTCATGTCATGATGCAATACAAGGTCTAGAGCTTACAAGATCTGGAATTCACAGAAATCTTTTTGATGAGTTATTTGAATACATATATGCCATGTTTTCCTTGGATAATGGACACAGTCTTCATTTCGGGCTTGAATTTGGAATTTCAGTAAAGACTTTAAAATAATTTTTAGGTATGTGCTAGGATATCTTTAAGGATAGCAGACTATCATCTAGAAAATGTGACCACTTTATACCATTAGGCAGTTAATTTGCCTAGGCACAAATATATTGTCATTTTAATTGGCTTAGATGGAAGTAGAATTGTCAGTTAGACTGTCAATACCTTATTGACTGCAATACTGGGTAAACATTTCTTTTTTGTTTCCTCAGTAAAGAATGTACATTTACAAGATCACAGAAGTATTTGACATAAAGATGCAAATATTATATTTTTTTTTCACTTAACATGTTTTTGTATTTTCTTGACAAAACCAGCCTGAAACAGGTTGTTGGTATATTTTTTTTAATTTCTTTCAGCTACAGTCATTAGAGGTGCACAGTATTATAGTTTATGACTTCCTCTGCATTTTTTAATAATGTCTCTAAATGTTCTTATGAACTAGTATTGCTCTCTTCACCTATTTAATCCTTTAAATATTCATATATAGTAGGTTACTGGCAATAAAATTTATCTTAACAGATTTTAAAATTTATCAAAATGCTGTAGAAAAGGTCTCATTTTAAAAATTAATAATTCAATTTAGTGGGCTATGTTTGCTTCATGAACGGAGCAAGCACTGCTGAACAACATCCATGTAAGTAGTATTTCTAGGTGATACTTAATACTATTCTAGTATGGTAACATTTCAGCAGAAATTGATGGGAATTTTAAAGGTGGTGTTCTCTGTGTTCAGACTGTGAAACCTTGTTTCTAGCAGGCTTGTCCCATTGAGAGACAGAAATGAACTTTGAACTTTGTATCACATACAGATAGCTCACACTTTGAAATTCAAATACTGGATATATGATGCTTAAAAAAAATTAAAAATAAAATTCAAAGCATTCTTTACAAAGGACCGAAGCCACCTGCTCTAATTGTGAAGTAAGTCCTTCAGTGAATGGGACTTGTTATTTGAGGTTCTTTGCAGCATAAATTATTTTGTGATTCAACATTAATGGTATTTGAAAAGATTGCAGAATGACTTATTGGAAAATTGCTTTTTATAGGAATACAGATTTGTGTTTCACAAATAAGAAATATCAGGAAATGTATAAGCATTAATTGTGCATAACTAGGAATTTTACACTGAAGAAGTTGTAGTTCAAATTTATGAGCCAACTGAGCCCATTGTAATTGATATATTTATTATAAATACATTCACTTAATGTTTGAAATACACTTTTGCTGCTGATCAGTCTCTATTGTAAAGTTTGTATTTGCAGGGAGAGCTAGATCAGGAGAGACAACAGCATGAGGCAATGATTGCTGCCATGAGAGAGGAGGAAAAGTTCAAAGTAGACAGAATGGCACGTGACTTGGAAATAAAATGGACAGAAAATCTTCGGCAAGTTTTTTTTAAATTATTATTCTTTACTAATAAATGAACTATATATTGTATGAAAACGTACTATCAAATGAAATGTAAAGCAAAGGATTCTGTTATTTAAGATTTTCCAATTATTACTGAGATTGTAATTCTCTCCTACTTCTTGCACAAGGTCCCACTGCATTTTAGTTATTTGTCCTTTGTTTTTAGACAGGAATGTAATAAGCTTCGTGAAGAGCTGAGGCTGCAGCATGAAGAGGACAAGAAGGCAGCCATGACTCAGTTGTTGCAGCTGAAAGAACGTGAAAAAAATGCAGCAAGGGACGGATGGCAAAAAAAGGTCGAAGATCTTTTAGACCAGGTAACTGTGGTGTCTTTGAGAATTGGAAAGCCATTACAAATTTAATTGTTGGTGGCTTATTACCAACTAAGTAAATTAAATCAATTGTGATATCAGGCTTTGAAATGAAATTTGTTAGCATAGGGCTTTTTAACCTAATAATGATAAAATATTTTAATAATATGTGAATACAACTTTAATTATATGAATGTCATTCTTTACATTAAATGTGAATAAAACTTTTTACAGTTTTGAGGAGGGAGAGAATGTTGACAGTGTCACTTCTTCACTACAAGATTGTTTTGATTTTGTCTGCTCACCTGTTTTGCTGTTAAATATCTACGAATGCTAATTGTTTGGACTTAAAGGTATCAGCTGTCTTTACAAAAGTAATAATCCCCTATGTGTACAAGAATAACACTGTACAAGTCTCTGAGAAGTCAAAATGTGTCTCAGTTTCTCTGACACATTTATTACAGCTATGTCTTACGTGATTTTGGCCATTATTTTGGGATAATTTTGTGTAAATACTGAGGTTTTTAATGGTAACTCTTATTTATAATCTCAGTTATGTTAGATAATTCAAAGAAAATACTTACTTTGTACTTTTTCCAAACCATAAATGCTGTAGAACTGGTTATATTGACTCCAGTTTGAAGAAATTGCTGATAATGAGCAAACATACTTTGAAGTAAGAGTAACAGATTTTGGAACTCATTAAATGACTGTGATTCCAGGGTTTTATTGTGGGATGGCTTTTAATTTGCTGTTTAATTTGGGAAGTCTAATAACTGAACACGCATTTGATTACAGCCTCTCACAGGAGCATGTCACAATATATTTTGCTGTGGGGGAATTTAATCTTGTCAAGTCTTGCGGTTTAGGCTCATAAAAGCTGGAGATTTTCAAAGTTCTTGGTCCATTACATTTTGCAACAGGAGCATAATAAGAATTAGACTAATTTGATTTTAAGTTTCACATTAACCAAGTTTCATTTACTTTCTTTACTTCTTCCTGTAAATAGCATTTTGTCTTGAAAGGGGCATATTGAACTTTCCATAGTTTTAACATACTTTTATCTCTGCCTTTCAAAAATACCACATTAAATCTAACCTACAATTTCAGAATGGAAAAGTACCATGTTACAAATTAACTTCTTTTTCTGCCGATGCAAGAAATTTTGGAATCAGAAAATTAACTGTAGTAAGGAGAATTTACTAGAGAATTTCCAGACAAAGGAAAAGGTCTCTATATGCAAAATGGTTGTTTTACTTTTTTCTTCATATCTATTACTCTATCAAAACTGTATGCAAAGAGATAAATAGCATGTGAGGACTATTTTTTTTTTCAATCCAGCTGTGACTTTTCCATACCACTGTTTGAATTGGATAGGTATTTAATAGAGATTGAAAACATAGTGTTGCTAGTAGGGAATTAAGCTTTCCCTCTGTAAGAATCTGTATTTTATCCATTACAGCTGGAAGAGAGAGATTTCCAGACCATAGTGTAAAAGATGGATAACTTAACTCTTGGAGAAATGGATTTGTAGTAAGTTCCTCCTGAATGCAGTACACAAAAGGTAGTCTCTGAGAGTTGTAGTGACCTGGATCACAGAATCACAGACTTGCTTAGGCTGGAAGAGGCCTCAGGAGGCTGCTCAAATCAGTCAGCACTGAATTAGAACCAGGCTGCTTAGGGCTCTGTCCAGTCAGCTCTTGAATAACCTTTAAGGATGAAGATTCCACAGTGTCTCTGAATAATGTCATTTACTGCTTAATTATACTCATAGTGAGCTTTTTCTTTATATTTAGACAGAACCTTCTCTGTTACCATTTGATTGTAGTCTCTCATTGTTCTGCTGTACACCTTTGTAACAAGACTGGGTCCACTTTCTCTATAACCGCCTCCTAGTACTGGAAAAGTATTAAGTCCCACAAAGCCATTTCTTCTTTAGCCCGAGCAAACAGAGTTAACCTCAGAAGGATATCTGTTCCAGTCCCAGCCTTCTTAGTGGTAGCTCTCTGCAGAATATGAGCAGGTTTATCAACATGTGTCTTGTACCAAAGCAGAATGAGCTGGAGGAGGAGACAGAATATGCCCTCCAGGTGATGTGCAGTAAGAGCCAAGTCGAAGGCACTGATCCCTTCCCTCAAAATACTGGTGCTGCTACAGCCCAGAGTGCTGTTGGCACTCAGTGCTGCCGCACCACACTGCTGGTTCATGTTTAGCCTACTGTCAACGAGGTTGTGCAAAGCACCTATGTGGACCAGGATGGACCAGTGTATGGGTTTGGTTCTTCCTGTGTCAAGGACCTTGCATTTGTCTTTGCTGAATTTTGTGTGGTTCCTGTTGACCTTTACTTATAACCTAGGCAGGTCCCTCTGGATGGCAGCCCATTTCTTTCAATGTATGGTATCCTTTCCACTGTGTTGCCTTCCACATTTTATTGTTCCCAGCTTGGTGTCACCCACAGACTCTATAAGGATGCTCCTCTGTCTCCTCCTCCAGAACTGCTAAGGTACTGAAATGAGCAGGTCCTGGAACACCTTAGAAATTCTACCCTGAACTAAAACTGCCTGAGATTTTGCAGTAGGGCTGTGAAATTGTGGATTTGTTACACCCTGGTTTTAATTTGTGGGAAGATGTATTTAAAACCCATTTGAAAGGCGTGAAGCCTGTATAAAATTAGGAAGAGAGGGACTCCAGCTTCTCTTTCTGCAATTCAGATTTTTACACCTGAAATAATGGTATACTCTATACCAGTAGTATTATACAATGATTTATCAAAACAATATAAAACCAGGCTCTCTGCTAAATAATTTGTAAATCCTGATTTGACAACAAATGTGGCCGATGTGTGTTCTTTATGTTGAGAAAGTGTCTAGAGGTTCACCACTTAGTTGTATAATTCCTGTTCATAAAGGTTGAATTCAGAAATTAAATGCTCATCAATACAGGTGCAATTTTCTAATATGTATTGATGCATCTCTGATATGATTTAAAAACAAGCTACAAGGAAGTGGTATTGCCTAACTTGAAGTATAGGAAGGGTTATGTAATCATACAGGGCTGAAGGGCTGAAAAAACAGGTTTAAATGTAGCTACCTAAACTGTAGAAAAATACAGCATAGAGTATGTCCACCTGGGAATGGGGCTGACTGGTGCTGGAAAGCTGAATGAGCAGACACAGATAAAAATGTTAATTAAAAAAACCCCAAACCAAACAGTTTCAATCAAAGAAATTATGCCCGTAAAGTGTACTAAGCTGATTTGAGTTTTTAAAATTATATTATTCTGATCTACAAATTTCTGCCACTTCTATTTGTTGCACATTGGAGAGGTGGGATCTAGCTCTTGTATAAAGCTAGGTAATAGTTCTGCTTTCATACCAGTAATGCTAAGTGGTCCCTCACAGAATGCATGTAGGATTGTTGTTATTCTAACAGTATAGCTTTGTTATGAATAAAATAATTTTCTTGGGATAAAATGCTACTCAGCTGATTAAATGCTTAAACACATTTTTGCTGGTTGCAAAGCACCATCAACACTTAAATGTGGTTGGTAGTTTAACTAGATCATTGTATAGAGACCAAATACGTAGTTTTTATCTCTGATATGAGAAATTATTCTAGAAAACAAAAACTAAAGTGCTTTTCCCTTTTTTCCCTGTAAATTGCACCTAGTACTTCTATGTAAATCCATTCAAGAGTTTCATAATGAAATATGAAGTGAATTCAGATATGCTTGCTCTTTTCCATTCCTCTTAGCTCTATAATGGGGTTTTAACACTTGAAAGCATGAGCATGTTCTCTCTTTTGTCTGTCTGTCTTGTGCAACCTTCAAGTTCTGGGCACTGAAACATACAGGTTAAGATTTGTTTTCTTCCTATCTGTTTTTTCTTGTGATATGTTTTTTCAGTAAACTGAATAAAGGATTCTCATTGTGGATAGGCTTTTCTGTATTTGAGCAAATACTGGTTTTCCCATCTTCCTTACTTTTCAGTAACATGTTTCAGTAAAGTAAATGGCCTTGTCATTGTTTTTTCCCATATGTAGCTTTCCCATTCTTAAATAGCCTCATACATGGTCAAGCACATGTGACATTCTTCTTTCCAAACTTTGTCACCTTTTCACACCAAAGATATGTCTTCTGTTAATGGAAATACCAGAAGTAATACAGCAGAAATGGTCAAAAGTATACTATATACATTTAGGAAGTTGTTGTTTGTTTTTCCTACTGCAAAGACTCTTTTTCTGAAAATTATGTTGAGTTCAGAGTTTGTTCAGAGTTTGTTTCTGTGATGACATGCTCCTTTTTAAACTGTCAAAGTAAATAGGAGAAACTTTGATTTGTATCAAAATGCAAATATTTCCTTCTGATGTAGTTACTATTCAATGACAAGCTCAGTCTTAACATACTAAAGTCTAAAAATTCAGATTATTCTGCTGTTGATGGATGCTGAGAAAAGTCCCTGAGCTCCTGTGCACATCTATAAATGGCTTTTTATTGGGCTTCATCCAGAGCCAGTTACTGCTCCATCTTTACTTGCCTGTGTAGAGGTGCTTATTGCAGAGCTGATGTGCATCCACATTAACAAAATCAGGAAACACTGCTTTCTTTCCCCAGCACAAGGATTACTGGCCTGTTCCACAGCCTGGGTAATCCTTGCATTAGAAGATGTGCTGTCAAATGGATGCTGGAAATTTCTACAAGAAATAACCTGCACATATCTTGTATCAGTTTCCAGGAAGAATGGAGATAAGCTTTCAGCACAGAATCATTTTACTCAGCTCCCTGTCATTTGATATTGTCCTGAACACCCCGTCTAAAGGCTTGTCTGTCAGAAACAGAGTGGAAGTAAATTTCAAGAAACTCCCTCCTAATTTGCTTTGGCAATTATTGTATTCAATAATACTAGTAAGGCTACCATGACATCTAGTGGATGGTAAGAGATGTCAGGCAAGGTTTAAAAAGCACTTAAAAATCTAAAATGTGGAAATCCAAAAGAATAAAAAGAAAAGTCATACCAAGGAGGAAGAAAAGAACAGAGGGCACCCTGGTATGCAATTCAGGGCAATGTTATATTATTATGGCTCTTCAGTCTGTAGATACCTGCTTTTCCCAAGGAGCGTGCTTTCTTTGACTGCTGAAAATTTCGACAAGTTAATACAGCTCTCAAAACTGTGGTCTTAATGGGACTGTGCTGTAACTTGTGCAGGCCTTACAGAGAATTAGGGGAGATTTGGGAGTTTCTGCCTAGATCCATTGTCTGTGTGCATCCTGCCACTCGCCACTTTAGAAGAATTGGTGCTCCTGTATTCTAAGTGGGAAACCTATGCTTTAAACAGGTCAGAAACTGCTTCACATGAGCATGTGAATAATCTCATAGTCTGGACTCACTGCAGCCCTCAGAGGGCCAACTACTGAGGGTGCTTCCCCTGGTTTCAGGACTTTCAGCTTCTCAGTAAGGAATCCCTCTTGTTCTGGGCTCCCTATTCTCTGCAGAGATGTGATCTTGATGATGAGTTGGTGCATTTGTTCTGTCCACATTGGTCATTGGAGCATTGTCTGAAGCTTGGACATGAAAACAAATGCCTAGCATTCAGCTGTTTGTTATGAACCTTTGCTTTTGGTGAGCTCATTCAGCCCAGACCATGCCTTCATCATTATTTTACTCTTTGTTTAAAAGATTCTGAATATAATGGAGGAACTTCATTAAAGACCATTTACAATTAAAAGCTACTCAGCAAAACAGGTAAATAAAAGCAACAGAACAAATCAGAGTTTTCAAAGTATTTTCAGTAGGACATACTAAAAATACTAACAAGTGTGTGTTTGTTCTCTGTTTTATAATAAATGTCTTGCTGAACTTTTTCATCTCTCTTTTGGTTCCTTAATTTTTTTTCTCCCATGGTGTTGTGTTTAATTCAGTTAAAAATATATATCTAGGCTAATGTTTGAAGTTGATATTTTCATTTACAAAGAAACCTGTCTACCTGATCCTGAACTTCCCCAAAACAAAATTTTAATACTGTATTTATATATGTTTTTCCCTTCAATGTAAGATAAAGACTTCGGCAAATATCTAGCTTTAAAACACTTCCCTTAGCCTTTTTGGTCTGTACATGCTCAAGTAGCTTTTGCTTTGCTTTTGATTCAAAACCAATGAAAACAGTAGACCCTGGAAGGAAGAGGAGAGAACTGATCAGGTGGGATAGAATTTTTTAGAGATTCAGCAGATGATTGAAATCATAGGTTAAGGGCAGTGATACTTCTGTGCTCCAGGAAAAATTAGTTAAGGTGCACCTATAATCTTTAAAATCCTGACAGCATTCTGACAAATAAATGAATGAAGCCCTAGTCGCTTTTTAAAACCTTTAAAAATTATCAGGACATTCAAATGCACTTGTTTTTCCCCTGACCGTTGAACTTGCTGTTTGTTGGATTAAAAGTGTGTATTCTAAAATCCAAACAGATACAAATCTGCCAAGTACCTAGGCCAACCCATGCCATTCTGTAATTTTGCCTACAAGAATGATAGATTCCTAGAACTGGAAAAAAGAAAAACTCCATATTTTTTAAAGCAACAGGCTAAGTTTCCCACCCTCTGGCATCCTGGAGATAGCACCTTCACTTTGGGGTTGCTCTAAAACCAGGAGGAAATCAAGATCAATTAGATCCCAGAGATTATTAAAGATTTCAGAATGTCTTTTATATACTTCTCTTTCCTCATCAGAAAACTGTTGAGTTTTGAGATAGGGAAAGGACTCTAAATGCTACTTTTTCTTTCCAGTCAGAGAGGGCAAACTTTGATGTAGCTCTCCAGTTCCTAGCATGTCACAAGCCTCGAGCCAAGTACAAAACGTTGTAGTAGCAAACAGCTGCTTTCCAAATCTCTGCGGAGTCATCTGCCACGTAAGCACTGCACAGCCAGAGACTGTACATCTGCTGACAAATCAGTCCTTCTCTTCAAAGACACATCTCGGGGGAGAGTTTTAGGATTGTTGTTGCCATTATTAGCTGGATAAAATGGGCTTGTGCCAAAGGTCCCTTTGGCTTCTGTGCTAGGCACTTCAGAAACTCATTTCCTTTATTAATGTCTGATGGGTGCACATAGGATGTGTTCTTCAGAAAGGTAAGTAGCATCTCTGAGAGGTCATTCTTAAAATGAAACAAAGACTGTGTAGCAATCTAGATCTTCTTTGATAGAGCAGATAAAGTAGGAGCTTACCCAGTTAGGGTCTCAGGTTTTACACAAGAATTCCTGTTTGCTACCAGTGTTTTGAAAATTTAGTAAACCATATAGCCAAATCATATTGTGACACAATATGACATTGAGATGTAAGTGAAGGAAAAGTGTTACATAACTGATCTTTGGGTGATATGGAGACTGATGCTGAAATTAAGTGTCAAGCCTCTCTAGTTGAAAGTAATTTTTAGTTCAAAGAAACCATAAAACAAGAACTTCCATGTATTCAAGAAATTCATGTCCTGCAGGAAACAAGGTAACTGAATGAAAATGAGAAAATATCACTGGTGTAGTAAATGTCCTGCTTGAGGAAAATGACACCATTTTGTCACCACGGATGGCCCCTGTGACAGCTGTGATGGGAATATAAACAACTGTTCATTACAACAAGCAAACACAAAGCTTGAATAGCTTCAAATCACTAAATCTGTTCTTTACTGCAACTCACATTTGCCCGACTAAACTGAAAACTCAGCTCTTCTAGGAGGGATGTTGAAAGAGAGCTGAGAATTTCAGTCTTGTTCCATGTATTGTTTGCAAAGTCTTTCAATCCTGCTGAGCAGCCTGCAATGTTCAGTGGGTTCTAAAGATGCTGCATATAAAGATGCAGATTCTATTCTCTGCTGCATCTCTGCTCTTCCTCTGGGTCATGATGAAGCTTTCTCAGTTGCATCTGAGGCTTAGCTTTGCATATGCTGAGGGTGGAGAAGATAATAGTTCTACTGAGAAATGAGATAGCAAAATCAAGTGAAATCAGGTTAGCTAATACATATATACCAAGTAGAGGTGTGTTTTCAGAAGTTTCTGTACTTTCAAGAAGTAAATTAATTCACTTGTACACCCCATAGGTTTCAAAGAGAATTGATCAAAGGTTTCTTAGACCACCGTAACATCACAAATGAAAGCTTGCATTCCACCCTGTAGAAATAGTGATAGTTAAACCCACCTGCTTCTTTGTTTTTTAATCATCACTTTCCCCCATCATAGATAATACAGACAGCAATAATTATGCCTGCATTCTTTTTGGTTCTTAATAGTTTCTTTATCCAGAACATGGATGGACCTTGCTATGGAAGTACTCATAATGATGTCTGGAATATTTATGAAATTTCTTAATAACACTTAAACCAGTGCTATTTTGGAGTACTGCATTCTGAATGTGTTCTGCATACTTTTGAATATGGAGCTGCATCTGATAAAATTGCTGCACGTTTTGCTGGAATGAGCCCCCATTCCAATTAACCAGCCTATATTAATTCTGTTTTTACTTGGAACTTCTCTTCAGTGTAGTGCAATGAGAACTTTTCTGCTTCAGGTGTAAAATCTAAGTATTTCTTAGCTGTACCACAGTGCTGAATAGATGTGCCCACCAATATAAAGTCCCAAATGTTCTAGAAAGTGAACATTTATTTAGCAGGAGATCATTCCTGCCGATAACAGCTTCCCCCCTAAACAAACCAAACAGATGGGAAAGGAAGCACAGAAAAATTGGGTGGATTTGTTCAGTGTTAAAGTTCGGTGTTGGAATCAGAGCTGTTAGATGCTGGTCTCTTGCCTTGTCTGCTGGAGTATGATGCCTCCTAGTGTTCTACTCTTGCATAGATTAATGTTTATAACTCTCTTACAATTTTAATGAGCTCATTTTGGATATTTCACAATAATGTATTTTTATTTTGTACTTTTTTTTAGATTCTTGAGATGGAATACCAATTTCTTTTCTTATTTTGGCAAAGTGTTATTTAATAGTTCCCACCTACAGGTTTAGACTGGTGTCAAAATACCTGCTGTCTCCTGGAGAAAGCCGTCTTCTTCACCAACCTGTGACAAAAGTGGAAAGTGGTCATGCTGGATTTAAAATTGCTCTCACTTAATTTCTGATGACTCTGTTCTATGCATGTATTTGTGCTTATCTACATGATTCATATATATAAACACACAGACATTTTCATATACATATGTATTGTGTATATTTGTATGATCAATAATATTTAATAGAGCATTTTCTTGGCATATGGGAAGAATATGTTGGGATTTTTTGCTTTTCATTAGTAGTCACCACTAGTGTGAGTACATTAAGTCGTTTTATTGCTGGATACTTTCAGGAGTAGTCTTTTATGTATGCATTTGGTTCTGAATTTTAAGAAAGATAAAAGTAGTATTTTAATAGAAATGTCTTCATTAATGACTAAACTAATTTTCTGCCTTTTAACAGTGAAAATTTATCTTTAATATGGTGTACTTAATATGCTTGTGATATTTGAGATTGTTGATTGTGGCCTTATATAACATCTGTTCATGAACTTAATGATTTCTTCCCAAAATTTTTTTGCCATAAAGGAGAAGAGAAAACAAGTGGATAACTTCAAAAATGTTCAGTTCAGTGTAATATATGTCTATATAGTAACATTATGTTAAAGAGATAGTGCTGTAATGTATGTCAGAAACATAACATGGTAAACCACATCATTCTGTTCTGTGTTCAGTAGCTTATAGACTAAGTCAAAGCAACATATTCATATTTTTTCCAGATGGCTTTAAACTTATTTTTCTCTGATCAAATTATAATTAATGTTCTATGTTTACCCTTCCTTCCTTATTCCTTTTTCTTTTACTTAGTTGATTTCTGAATGTTTCCCTTTATTCCTGTGATCTTTCCTTCATAGCGGCACTGTCTCGGTGAAGCTTTGCATAAATCTATCAGCAATGTAAGTGATTTGCACTTACAGCTTGTGAACAGGGCATGCTTGCACTAATCAACCTGCATATCCTGCAGTACTGCTTTACAGCTTAAGCCCATGAAATGGGAGACATGGTAATACTTGAGACGAGAACATGTGCTGCTATCAAAGCTTGTGTAGTGCATCCCCTCATCTGTGTGACTGTGCACATCACTGGCATCTAACACTGTCTACGTGGTCATAACATGAGCAGCGTCTTTGTCACTGTTAATGCAAGCAAGCTTGTGGGCAGTGCAGATGTGTATTGCAGAGCTTTCTACAAAGCATGGGATTGATGCTCTACTATAATTTGCAATTTTGCAGTGTAACTCATATTTGTAGCCAAACTGTTCTTTCAGTTTTTGTTTTTTTTTTTAATTCTCGCTGATGTTTTTAATGTGCTGAAAACCTGGGATAAAAGTATTGAAGTTCAGAGAATAGTTTAGAGCTGTTGTCTTTTGAATCCTTGGTACAGAGGTGTACAGAAAGGGTAGTCCAAAGATATACAAAAGAGGCACTAATTTTCTCAAAATGTGCTTTTAAGGATATCAGTCTATGCACCAGATAATCAAAATAATATTTAAAATCACATACTCCTCTAAAAAGATGGATATTTGAAACTTTTTTGTACTTTTCAACATCAAAACAAATTATTAGAAGGGTAGACTAATCTGACTTGCTTGCTAGAATCATTTAATCCTCATTGTTCTTTATTTTCTGTATAGTCTATTGATGCAAATAGACATCTCCAGACATTGACTCATTTCAGGCTGTGGTTTTGCAGTCACTTTAATCTGGTGGAAGGATGAACTGCTCTTGCTTATTCGTGTTCTCTTCGAAGATGGCTTCCTGCCTAGATGTCAGACTTCTCTTGGTCATCTCAGTTAAAATGTTTTCCACATTTCCAAGACAAATAAAACCAATCATTTTGCCTTTGTCCATGCTCAACATATTTATAAATTATATACTGATAATTGTCAGAATTTGGAGCAGGAACTTAAGTGAGAGATAGATTTAACCTCAAGCCAAAAATACATTTTTTTCATATTATTTTAATAAAAATTTGCCTAAGTTACCATGGTTCACTCCATTTTACTGTTATCATGAAAGGCTTGTTAGAGTGTGATCATTAAATTACCTGAGGTTCTGCAGGACCAGGCAGGACTTCCCCTAGAATTGTACCTCCTGGTGGCCAGGGTGAACAGGACAGGACAGTGGTGAGAAACCTGAGGGATAGAAACATGGTTGAAGGGACCAAGAAAGAATGGGCTTTCAGATGAAGATAAGGACCAGGTAAGTATGAGCTTACAGAAAGATGGGAAGGAGAGAAGGGCACAGTAGTGAATGTGGGATGAATTAGAGTAGATGGGGATGTGAGTAGACCAAAGGAAAGTTTAGGTAAAATAGCTTTTTTTTTTTTTTTCCCTCTCTTTATTTTTTTTTTTTCCTGGAGAAGGAAGACAGCCACATTCCAGTATGAGAAGATGCATATATGAAAATTCAGAGCTGGCCATGCTGGCAGGTGCATGGTGCAAACTCACCACTTCAGTGGTGTGAGTTTCTAGGGGTGGAGAGAAAAAATACAGTTATATATTATATATAGATATTAAATAAATCAAATAACCTACAGTGAAGGTAGATTATCAGTAGAATTACACTGGTGCTCAAAATATTTTCTTTTAAAGGTTGTTGATAAATAAGTAAGATTGGAAACTTTGCAACTTATAAAAGCTTATTCAGAATAGAATAGCTGTAAAAGGCCAAGGGACTTGACAATAAAATATCAGATTAAAGTCAGTGTAGATAAATGCAAAATGATAACTCAAGGAAAGAAAAATTGTAACTTTTTCTGTAAAATGATGAGCTTTACCTTGACCTGTTACAACTAGAAAAATAGTTTTGGGGACTATGATATACAATTCTATGAAAACATCACCTTGGTGCTCCGTAGGAGTCTCAAAAGCAAATAAAACTTTAGGAATATAGGAAAGAAACAGAGAACATAACATGTAAAACCATATAAATCACTACATAAAAACAGAGTTTACTCTCATGTTCAATAACTTGTGCTGCTTTGGACTCCTCATCGTAAAAAACAAGTAGTAGAAAAGGGGTAAAAGTAGGAAAAATGTGATCATAGATATGAAATAACTTTCATACAAGGACAAACTCGTTAAGGCAAAGCAGTTTAGTATGGCAAAGTTTGTAAGGAGGGAAATGATGGAGAGCTGTAGAAACATGAGTGGAATACAGCGGATGAAAAGGAAACTTCTTTTGACTCCTTTCCATTACAAGTACTGAAGATCATTGTGTTAAATTGACATGTCTGCATGGAACTTGATACAGGATATTATGCATACTAAAAGCTTTTATGGGCTTAGATAATAGTTGTTATTATTTCTTGTATAAGTCTGCTCCAAAATACCTCTTCTGGTTTAAGAAAAATTGCTAGTTCCAGGTAGACTACAGAGTCAAGCTCCCTACATTTATGCTTGGCCTTTTTTTTCCTAGGGTAATCCTGGTTGGCCCTTTCTGCAGGCAAAACCAAAGATCAGACAAATTTTAGGTCTGACACTATACAATTTTTATATGAAATTTGTATTTAGTGTTGTTAGTAAAAGGTTTTGCAAAATGTAGTGTAGGCCTTCCCTACACTTCTTTAATAGTAGCTAATCTTTTTCAAAGGTATCTGAAGTATAATACTATTTATACAATGTATAATGGTAGAGTGTATATTCCCAGACACAAAGACCTTGTGAATCTGAAATACAACAAGCTATGCTTATTTCATTTAAATTAATTTGATTTTTGTTTCCTTTTGTTTTACTTCTAATTTTTGTTTCTGTAGCTTTTTTCTTTCAAGTCTGCTTAAGCTGTGTCCTTCTGAAAAAAAAACAACAACTTAACCCATGTGTTTGGCAGCAGTATTCATGCTAGAAGTTGTACTTCGTATGCTGTTATTAATTTTTTGCTAAGTGGTGGATTTAATCTTCTCTAACTCAGTAACTTGATGTGCAATGTCGTTATGAATTTAACATAATTAATTTTAAGATATGCTGAATCAAATGACACTATCAGACTTTCCTTTATAATTCCTTATTAAGCAATGCTCTGAGGCTTGAAAAGTATCCTTACTGATTCAAATTCTTTGTCACTTGGCAATTTTATTTTCCTTCATTTGAATCACTGTAGTAAAATTCTCTTTTGGTTAAATCTTGTTTCTAGAACGGGAGGGAACCTCATGGCTATAAAGGGAATACAGGTTTAGTACTTCCAGTCTGAAAAGATGCTATCTGATGTGGAGAACAAAGTATAATATTATTATAAAAAGGAAATGGGACTAAAAAAGGAATAGAGTTTACTATAATACTTGTTGGATGAAAAGCATTGCTTGTAAAATCAGGTATTTTTAAGAAAATGAGTTATTTGTGACTCAGATTGATTTTTATACTTGTTTCCAAGACCTAAACATTCTCATAGTCTTACTGAACTAACAGAAAAGTGTGTGATGGGAAATCCATCAAGTGTTACTTTTTTTTTTCATGTTGAGTGGTACTGTTTCTTTCTAAATGAGAAAACCACTAGTAAGGTAGGATCATAGAATACAAAAATATATTAAAAAAATGTAGATGTCACAGGCTGTCCTCCCCTATTCCAAGTGCAAGATTATCCTTGCAGAATGGGTGTTCCCCTGAAGAATAGTTTAACAATCAAGTGTTTGATTTCAGACCTTGATAGTGTCATTTTTATTGATCTTTTATATAAAACCTAAATAATCTTTGATAATTTGGCCATTAAAAATTGTTTTTCAGGTAGTGCCGCAGTATGAACTAACCAATATGATAATCCTTACAAAACCACTAAAATGTCATTATATCTCTGATTATATACATATAACATTAACAACAAATTCAGTAGATGGATGACATTGCTTGTCTGTCTTTTAGCTAACACTCTTGCTCTAAAATTTCAAATGTCTTCTACTTCTGAATGTCATCTTTACAGCTGATGTTGGTATTAATGACTAATGCATATTTGCTGTTCTGTTGTGGGTTAGATCTCCTTACTGAAGCAGAATCTGGAGATGCAGCTTTCCCAGTCACAGAGCTCTTTGCAACAGCTACAAGCCCAGTTCAGTCAGGAGCGACAGAGACTGACTCAGGAGATCCAGGAATTAGAAGAAGAGCATCAGCAAAGGCATAAGTCACTACAAGAAGCCCATATCCTTGCCTTTCAAAACATGGAAGAAACAAAAGAGCAAGAACAAAAGGCATGTTCATATGGTTTTTCCAAATTCCTTAGAGAATATTGCCATTTTAGCATTTTGCGTACACAGTTGGAATTAGTAAGAATCTGCATAACTACTACATTTCCTTTTCAGCTGATGTATTGTAGTACTGTTATCCAGTTACATCTGAACAAGACATATTGAAAATATTTTCTAATACTGGCATTGTTTCATGTCTTGCTTTATATACATATATAGCTGTTTGTATATATAGATGTAAAATTATTATCAACACATGCATTTCTTTATGGTAGATTGACATTGTTACCCTTAATATTATATTCTTGTTTTGATTTTGATTATAGTTAAGTTTGCATGTATTTTCTGTCAATAGACTCATTTGAAATGAATTTTATATTTTTCTTATGTTAAAAATTGTGTTAGCTATGTTCTGTGACTTGCAAGATAATTTTCATACCCCACTCAAGATACTTTTTCAAAACCTTGACAAAACCAACTTTAGAATTGGAATTTTGGTAGTGCATGGTACGTGAGGGGGGGTATCTTAAGGTTTTTTAAGTTCAACTCCAGACTGTGCCTTTGCAATCAGTTTTCACACTATGTGACCTGAAGATCATAAGATGTGTATCAGGAACATTATGCTTCATACAGTTCCATAGGGAGTAAACATGGGTGTCCTTAGGGAGCAGAAGTCCCTAAATGTGTGCACACTAAACCCGTCTATGAATCTGCACCTTACTACTTTGCTTGCTTTTGTACGTATGTCCATGGATTGTTTTTTTTCGCTTTTCCAGCTGTGAGCCAAACGGGTTTTTTGCACAGATAATCTTGGTAACCATCAGCTACTGAAAAGAAGAAATATGTTAGGAGGATAAGAAAATATGAGTAATACTAGAGTGGTTTTTTTCTAGAGTATGTCAATGCCTGCTTTTGGTTTCCAGTTGTTTATTGTGTAATGTTTTATAAATTCTTTAAGTTGGTGTAGAACAAATTTTATCAATTTTGATTTCATAGGAATTAGAAGAACGTTTGCAACAGAAGCACTCAGAAGAGCTTCATGCACTTAAAGAAACACATAAACAAGCCATGGAAGGCTTTAAATTGGAGATGGAACAGGAACTTCAGACTCTACGATTTGAGCTGGAGGATGAAGGAAAAGCTATGTTAGGTATGCTATTTTCAAATATTAAAATGGGTCCAAAATCATTATTCTTACTCACACAAATATACATGCATGTGTGGTTTTGTGTGTATAACACTGTAGTGTATCTCTGAGTCATTCAGTGTTGACCTAAATGTTGACCTGACCCTTAAGGCTCTTTTAGAAGGAGTAAGCAACCAAAGTTCCTGATGGAGAGCTGGTGTTTTCAGAAAGCAACAGGAATAAAATACAGAACAGTTACTTAGCAATTAACAGCAACACGTCCAGATTAAACTTTTCTCTTTGTTCATGGTAACCAGCTTCCTTGCGCTCAGAGCTCAACCACCAACATGCAGCAGCAATTGACCAGCTGAGGCACAACCATCAACAAGAACTGGTAGCTGCCAAAATGGAGCTTGAAAGAAGCATAGAACTCGGCAGGCGACAGGTAGGAGGCATGGCTGGGATCTGGCTGTAAAATGGCATGATGAATATTCATTTTTCCTTTTGCTGAAGGCAAGAGCTGTTGGGAACAAACAATAAATATGTATCAAAATCATCCAGCACCAACAGCTAATGTGTTCCTACCAGTTTCCTAAACTTCCTTCCTTAGCTTTTTCTGCTTCCTACAAACCTTGTTCAAAGCCTAGAAAAGGCTCCCATATCCAGGAAGTTTCCTCTCAGAACTGCACAGCCATCTGGGAGCACCTTGGCTTGCAATGGGAGGCAAATGCCCATTCTTGCAAAATTGTATTCATCCTCAGCTTCCGGCAGGAAGGAAAAAGCTGTTTCTCTTTGAAGCCTAAGAGATACGGCAAAAGAAGTGGTTGCTTATAATGAAAGGATTACTTCAAACTGAAGAAGGAGGTACACAAAAAAACCCCACCAGAACCAAGCCCCCAAAGCCAGTATGAGCTACCTTTGCTTTCAGTAGCAAACTGATTAATTCACCTTTTATCTTTCATTTTTCATTTTATACACAATTAGTTTTTCTGCTAGTAGCTAAAAATTCAAAGTGTAAGCTCTATTGAAAGCCAGACTCCTGGAAATAAGAGGACCGGAAAATTACCTCTTTATTTGCCTATATAATAGGCTTTTCAAGATTGATTTACTGATACTCCAGCACCAGGGAGGAGGAGTCAGTTTAGAAATATATTAACAGAGGAAACAGAATTTGTTAGACATAGCCTTTACACAAAAACAGAGACAAAGATGAGCCCTTTTTTAGCTATTCCTTGCTGGTTTAGCAGTGTGGACAAGGTGCTGTCATGCAGGATTTAGGAGGATATAGTTTCAGTCATGGGTTGTTTAAGCCCAGAGTCAGACACCTAAATGAGACGTCAGAAAAAAAAAAGTTTAAATTACAAAAACTGGTGTTTGATCCAACCAAACAGGGTGTTCTTTTTGCCTCAGTATAATGATCTGCTAAACACAAGCTTTGGTTTTACTGAGGGCTAAGCATTACTGAGTTTTCCTGTGTTAGACTGCTCATCAGTTCACAGGATCGGGATTGAATGAGATGGAGAGTGGTCTGATCAAGATGATAATATTTGCTACTTTTTGAAATATTTATATATGTAGATGTAAATTTTTCCTCTGCTTTTTCTTATAACTTTAACATAGTCTTTATATAGGGAGATAAATAGTTATTTTTAATTGTCTGCTCTTAAAGATGCCCTATGAAATTTGTGCACTAGGATATATTTGTATTTCCTGGAGGCATAAAGGCACAAAACACAATTTTACATAAAATTACTTTGAAATATCTGCTGATTTTCTCTGTGCGAACTATATGGTCATGAAATACTGTGAAACTGTAAGAAGTGGAATAGATGGAAATAAAAAACTCTGAAAAAGTTGTTTTCATTACAGACATTTCTAAATCAAGAAGGCTCATTATCAAAGCCATTGGAATGGGCTCCAGCTGGGTTTCCCAGATATTAACTTCATTGGAATGTCTTATGCAAAAAAAAAAAACTTTTCTCGATTTATTGGACACAATATAAATACAACATAAATTATTTAACACACATTCAGCTGTAAGAAATTTATGACCTATGTATGTATTTGTAAGGTAGGAAACTTCAGAATTGGTTTTTGTTTGTACAGGGCATACATCTTGAGCAATTTTCTCCCATTGAATGGGGCTGTAAGGGAGAAAAATGGTTCTCTGGATTGTATGCTGATGAGGCAGAGAAAGTGAAAAGCCCAGGCCCTGGATCTTAGTGATACCTGTTTTTTTTCTTGTGTGTGTGGGCAAAAGGAAAATGTGATGTGCTACACCAATTTTAACAGGCAGTGATAATCATGGGTTTTAGCTCTTCTTGCAAGTGAAAATCATTTATTACATAAGTTTGATTTCTTCTTTCTTTGTACTTTTACACAATAAAAAAGCTCTTTGCTTTGATGATAATTTGTGTCAGCATCAAAAACTGAAAAAATTGTCTATTGGATGGAAAATTCTGCTCAGCTGTTTTCTTCCAAAAGCAAGTATTGTAGGCGTTACTGCTGAGAAATAAGTCTATCTAAAATATTTTCTGCTGCTTTTACTTATATCATAGGAAAAAGAATTTTTGTGCAGAATATCAGATCTACAAGATGAACTGAGACACCGAGACCATCATATAGCTGAACTTGACAAAGAGATTCTGCATCTTCATGAAAATATAAGTGCATTGACAAAGGAATTAGAGTTTAAAGGGAAAGAAATTCTTAGAATACACAGTGAATCCAACCAGCAGATCAGGTATGAATTTTTCCACTCTAAATTCAAACCCGTATTGTTTCACTTACCGTTTTACTTGAAGAAAAATACCATTTGCAATTTTAAATCTATCCTCTTAATCAAGTCATGTTTCATGTAATTTAGTCTTCTTTAGTAAAGCTATGCCCTTTACTGGTAAAGTTAGTGACTATGCTGTGCAGTTAAGTGACATTTCAGTGACACATTTAGGCATATTTTAGTAGCAGTTCACTCAAGTATTGGTTTTTGGTGGTTTTTTTTTCAAATTCATTATGTTTGTTTATTTCAAAAAGCATTAAAGGAGATGCATTTTCCATGAAATAAGCTAGAAGATTGGAGAACAGTAAGTAGTAGGCTTTGATGAATCAGTAATTCCTTCTGTGTTGTCTGATGTTATGTAAGAGCCATTAGAAGCATGGCAGAAAATCATGATGAACAAAAAAGTCTGATTTTAGAATAACTCTCTTTTTAACAAAAACTAAATTAAACAGGATGCATGAGCAAGATTTAAGCAAGAAACATGAGAAAGAGCTGGATGTCTTGACAGCAGATCACATCAGAGAGAAACAAAGCATGCTGGCAGATTTTAATAAGACCCAAGAGCTGCTCAAGGAAATTAATTCAGCTTTACAAATTTCGTAAGTTTTGTTGCATTAAAAAAAAATTGTATGTAGATGCGTTTGAATGAATAGTTTATTCTGGTGTCCGTAAATTCCTGCAGATAATACCTAGATGCCGAAGTACAAATACCTCAATAAAGTATGGGAGCTAATCTTGCATTCTTTAGGCAAAACAATTTTATAATCTTTAGGGGAATGTAGTGAGGTAAGTTGTTAAGGGTTTGAGACCAAAAAAATTCAGGTAGGAAAGATTAAATCTGTGCAGTTCCTAGAAAACCAGAGAAAACATTATTTCAAGTAATTTATTTCTCAAAATTTAATACAACTTTTTTGAGAACACAAGAATTTTTTCAACAAGTTTATAAACAGTACAGTATTTACTACTACTAAGAAGTGAGATTGTAGCGTGATTGATGCAAATATATTCAGGTTTGGTAGCATAAGGAAAATTAGTGTCTGAAATGGATTGTATGAACATAACAATTAAGAGAAGGCTTAAGAGTTTGTCTGAATCAAAATGCCACCAGGGATTAGACCATCTAATGGTGGCAGAAGTGATGTAATAGTCTGTCACAAACCAATGTTTTCCTGTCTTCCACATCCTTCATTCTCTTTCTCTGTGATGTTACCTATTTGGTCACGGTTTCTGGCTCAGGTTTCATAGCACATTGAGGGCTTCCTGCCATAAAGTTGTCACTAAGGGATTTGTATTTGCAGCATGGAATATTTATGGCAGCGAGAAGAAATTGGTTCTAAGTTTTTGATAGGAAGCTTTTCCAAATAAGTATTAGTTATAAATGGACAATAAAGCCAAAATGCACCTAGCTTTTTCTGTATAATGAGCCCTCAGAAATTGTCTTCAAATAAAATGGTTATAAAATTCTAGTTTTCACTCCCTTGTAATTGTCTATATGCATGCTCTTATGCCCTGATAAATGTGGTACCCTGCCGTTCAGTAAGTTAGGTGTACGCTACCTACTGTTTGCTGCATTTATCTTGCATGAGAAACAGGCCTATGAGCAGCCACCAGAACTGTTTTGGAATTGTTTACCCTGAATGTTTTCTGCATTAAGTTGTTTGCTTTTCAGTGTCAGGGAATTTTCTGAATTTAGCTGGTTTTCTACTCCTCGCTCTTGCTCAATGTAGAGCTTTGAGGAAGCAGCCACTGGTCTAAAATCAGCAAGCATCATCCAGGTTGCCCTGACCTGGCTTTCAGTGTGTTATTTCTCTATTTACACTGAAGCAAGAAGCTGTCCAAAGGGGAAACTATATAGAAAAGCAAATAAATTTCAAAAAACAAACCAAACAAACAAAACCAACCAAAAAAAAAAGCCCCAAAACCAAAAGGAGAACAAAACCCAAAAACACACACACACACACACACACACACACACCCCCACACCCCCACCACCACCAACCCAGAGAAGTTTTATGCAGCTGTTTCTCAAGTAACTCTTCCCAGGTTCTACCTTACCTAAAGCGTGGCCTCATGAATGTTTGTGAAATGGAAAATATGCCTTGGAATAATTGAGAGTGGGTGTCCTTAATTAGGCTCTACAACTAAAGTCTTTAAATTACAAATTACCTATTTGAAACAGAAAAAAACCCCAGTTCTATGAAATACCTGAAAATAAAATGACAGCTCTGTGTAACTATCTACTATGCTCTGGGGATCTATTTATAATAGCTTAACCCAGCATAAAAAGTATGCATAAAAATTAAGCCAGCTGAGGCTATTTCTGTTCTGCTGAGTCAAATGCCTTCTCTGCAAGTAAAAACAATTATGATGTTCTCATTCATATTGTTATATGTAACTACATTATATAATCTCCTCAGAATATATACAGGTTATTTGAAGGTTATTAAACTATCAATATAATTTAATATTAACTGCTTTTTCAGCTGCAAATCAAAGTAAAATCTCATAGTTGCTTTTGAAGAGAAAATATTTATCTGAAGTAAAAAATTAGGTCTGCCTCCAGGTGTCTACAGCTTGTTTAATTCTTGTGGTATTAGGCTTGACCTGATTTAGATTCAATTTAATTAATAGATTTTTCTCAGAGTTTGATTGGGATTTCATTTTTTTTTCCACTAAGTTTGTTCAATTTCCTGAATCTGTTCTGATACTTGGTTCACTAATCTGCATGAGGGCTGAATATGTGAGAGACATATTGTAGTACTTTCCTTTGAAACTATATTTAGCATCATGAGCATGTTATTAGTTTAAAGGAGACACAGTAATTTGAAACTGTCATGTCTTCAAAACTTGTCCTTTAAGTAAAAGGGATATTTATGCAGTTATTTGTACAATTCCTCTCTCAGTTGGCTTATTTCACTTCTCTCCTTTAATGCTTTCCCACAAGGCATTTCAAATTTACTCTTAGTTTTTTTTTTTAATGTTTATCAGTCGTTACATTAGATATCCTAATATCCAAATGTTGCTCCTTTTGTTTTGCAACTCATTCCTTTATTTCATCTCTAATGGTACTAAGTAGCTTTTGTGGAGAGGAGTTAGTTACCTAGTAGTCTTCAATATTCTTGGGTATCTTCTGTTCCAGTATGTTCCACATGAACTGAGGAAGACACTGTGGTTTTGAATGCCTTATTTTTAGCCTGAATTACAAGTGGCCCTTTTCAAAAATGCAGTAGTGCATGCACAGGAAGGATGTTAAAATTTTAGAATGTTCCCTAGATTATTAGTTGCTGGAGCAAAAGTTTTGGTTATTGGGGTTTTTTTGTTTATTTTGTTTCTTAACTATCTAAAGTGGAAGGAGAACATAGAAATTAATTTCCTTCAAGGTGGTAAGAAGTCATCCTCTGTTTTTACTCCCTGAACTCTCTTTTGTACTTAGCAAAAATGTGACTATTCACTCATTATTTAACATTGGATCAGGCTAAAGGGGATATTCTTCTTTTCTATAAAGTTTAGAAGAAATGGAAGAAAAATATAAAAACAGAGAATCAAGACCAGAAGACTTGCAGCTTATCTCAGAACTGAAAGACCTAATTGCAGAGCGGGACCAACTCATAAAGAAATTGATTGTAAGACTTCTATGCTCTCTTGGTGTAATATCTTGACAAATACAAAAGTTAATCTGATTCAAAGTGTTTGACATGTATTTAAGGAACCAATCCGGCTAGCATTTTATTCATATTCTTTGACACATTATTCCTCTGGTTTCAATGACTCATAATAGTCAAACTAATTAGGTACAGAGTGTTTCCCAAAATCAAGCATGATACGTTACTACAAGAAGTATTTTGGTTCATCCTTTACCAGATGTCTCCTGCCTCCAGTCCTGGGACAAGGCAGCCATGTAAGCCATATAAGAAATAGTTTCTTCTGTGAGGTTTCTAAGACGAAGATCCTGACCCAATGAACTTCCCATATTCAGAGCACAACACCCTGACTTGGGTTAGTCTGATTAGATCCCAATTAAGAAGCAAGAAGAAATGGAGAAATCAAAATTGATTAAATATCAGAATTTAACTATACTGAGTCTTTTGCAATACATAATCCATTAGGCTGTGCTCACTCTCAGGACCACAGAAATGCATAAACAGAAATTATTTAGATCATTCCATGTAATAATATATAAACATGAAATGCAATTTTTAGAATTACCAGTTTATTTTGAAATGTAAGCATACATTTATTTGACAACATTTTACAGGCAGATTTGACCACTAACTGATTGAAAATGCATAAAAAGGAGTTTCTATTTGTTATTCTTTTTAGGAGGACAAAAAGTTCTATCAGCTGGAACTAGTAAACAGGGAGACTAACTACAACAAAATGTGTAATGCAAGCCCTAATGTTGGTGTTATTAATCCATTGGTGAAGGTATGTTCCATGGAGTTCATTGCTAAAGTAAAGAAAAAGAAATCGAAAGATATAGTAAAAAGAAAAGATACATGTCTATGTGTGTGTGCCTGCATCTATACATAAATCACTCTTAACAGACATGTTCAAAACAAGGAACATAGTTCTCCATTTGTCTACTTTTTGTGTAGGTTTGTTTCTTTTGTGTTGTTTAAAGATTCACTGATGCTGTTGCCCTGGTTTGCTTGAACAGGTCCTTAAAACACAGGTCCTTATCACAAACCCGAAAATTTAAAATGGAAAAGTGACAGAAAGGCAATAGAGGGCAGAACTGTATCATACAACAGACAGCAGTGACACCCCTAACTGGTTTTAATTTTGTGATTTTTCTTGGTTATTATGGAAAGCTCAAGGGCACTTAGCACTTTTTGGGAAGCGCTCAGGGTGGAAGAGCATTAGAAAGACAAGGAGAGGGGACAGTAAAAGGAAGGGAATAAGGGTAAAAAGGGGAAGGGGAAGCATGTGAGAAAGGCGTGGAATGAGTCTGAAGGGGGAAAGACATAGAGTGAGATTGGAGAAGTGGAATGGCAAACCAGTATGGACAGTGGAGGCTGCAAGAGACTAAAGTCAGTCTCTAGCCTTCTCAGTTACTGTCACCACCTATGCAAGTGAAAGCCCTTCAGCAGCAACCTTTGCCAGTTCTCTCCATCCTGCTGAATAGCAGCCAGGGAAGGTTAATGTATACACAGGCATAGTAGCCTTTCTGTGACCTCAAAAGCCAGCAGCATTCCTTCTTGAGGAATGTGAATAGACTACGGTAGAGTACCTAAATACTATTCATTTGCAACACTTCAGAAGTGAGTCCTCTGACATTTCCTTCCTCCTTGTGATAATGCATAGCTTATTTCACTTGCATAGAAGGGGAAGAGATTTGTGCCAGCTGTAGAGACAGAAGAAGTTGGAAGCAGAGGCTATAACCCAGGAAGCACAGCCTGAGCAGCTCAGATGCTCAAGAGCTTCAGTGATCAAGGTTCAGGCTCAAGTAATTTAAAAGGAAGTCTGGCTCGATTATTTGAGATCAGGCTGTGTTTTTTAGCCAGCCTTACTGCAGTTTCACATCAGATCAGCATCTTTCACTCTTCTGCACAAACTCTATTGCAAAATGTCAATATTCTCCTATGATTCTCACAAGCCCAGCAGCTCTCCTGAGCTTATCTGGATGCTTAATTTTTATGCTAACTGCATAAAAGAAATTAGTTTGGGCCCATTGGAGACAATACAAGGACTTCCAGATACAATTTCAGTGGTTGTTTGAAAATGTTGGAAGTCTGTCTGAACCACCTATTTATAAAGATGTAAAATGTAACCATTTAGTATATAACATTATGTTTTGTGTGAAATCTGAAGTGTTTGGGAAAAGTACTTCAGTATCAGATTTCCATAGTGATAATTCACATATTTTTATAATATGCTTCTATCACTTAAAATGTTTAGACTTTAGAAGTGTCTTGTATGCCAGAACATTCTGATTTTTCATTTCATGAGTTGTGGACTATGTTACTTTATTTTGTCAAAGCACATACTGTGTTATTGGAGAATGAATTACAAAGAAACCAAAAATCTCATTCTCTTTTCTTTTTCTGTAAAAAAAAGACAGAAGTTATGAGTTATGACAGGCTTTGCATATTAATGCAAAATTACAGCCATTGCAGTATGTGTTGGAGCTTTTCTAATTTCTGCAATGGATCTGTTTAGTATAGTATTACATTCTTACATCTAAAGTTTCTTAGTACTTTGCATGAAATTCATGGAAACGATACACACTGTTTTCTCTCCAGATTTGACTGCTTCAGAAGCACAGATTGTTTCATAGAGAATGTTACATAAATTATAGTATTTTTCTAAGCACTTACATGGATAACATACATTTTCCAGAAGTGAGCCACCTGTGGAGATCAGAGATTTAACTACAGTTTGTTTAACACACTGTTTTAATTACAGCAGATATTGTCCTGCAAGTGTATTTTACATACAGCTGGTTACTTTCACCAAACTATTTTTTCTTATTTCTTGTTTCTTCAGCAACTACAGCAGACATGTATGGGACAGTCTTAATTTAATCCTTTGTAGCTGATGATCGTTTGCTGTGATGCTTAAAATCCACTTTTTTCTATTAGAGCTTTCTGTTAAATTGTCAGGGTATTTTAATTGTGTATTGATAAACACCCACAACTATGTGTTTGCAATTAGTATCATTTGCATCTGCCAACACTGGAGAGGTCAGGCACTGAAATCAAAGCTAGCAGAGAGCCTAAGAAAAGAAAGTGCAAACAAACAATAGAACTCTGTCTGTCTCCAGCTGAACTCGTACCCACGCTCAAATAGAACAGCTCTCCTGTTTCAGGTGGAATTCTGCTGGAAAATATTACATAGAAACAACATGAGATTCCACTTGTCTTTCATTTTATTTAGTTCACATACATGTAGTTAATAAGCCCTTAAGGGGTTTTTCTTCTAGCTGCTTTTTAGGATTGCATATAAGTAATTGAAAAAAATTATTTATTATATATTTAAATAATACATAATTCATTGTATTTTTGAGCAAGGGATTTTTTTATCGCTCTGGGTATGTAAAAAAACTCCTATTTTTTGGAAATAAGGCACTTTGAATTTTAGTATTTTATTGTGGACATTAAAAATGTGGTAGAAGTCAGAAAATACACACCATGTCCTGTCAGACAGCCATTTAGAAGAAAGTGATAGAATTATTTGAAACATCCTTCTGCATTAAAATATCTATAAAAACAGAGAGAATCACTGACTCCCTTGTATGATGTGTTCTAGAATGTAAAAGAGTGATATAAAAATAGATTTCCTAAATATTTTGAGTCCTCTCTTGAAATATTTTGAATATTTTCTTGAAACACTATCAAGAGAAGTACAGAGAATATTGTAAAAAAATAACCATGTTCCGTTGTGCCATCTGGTGTCTAGAAGTGGCAGCTGTATTAGCATCAAAGCCAGGCCTTTTCTTTGTGCAAGAAACTGGACTTCTGTACAGTAATATTTTTATCTTTAGCTGTATTGTTATAATGCTTTGCTGACTGAGAGGGTGTAAATGTTGTGAAGGGAGTGTAGGTGCTTTTCTATGTTTCATGGTCCAGTTACCAAAATGTGCCTCAGTGATGGAGTGAAATGTGTTAGAGAGATCCATTTTTTTATAATTTAAATTTGCTGTAATTGCATTTAATAACAGAGCTGTTTCATGGATATGAAGAAAAGATTTAAGTAAACATGAAAGGTTTAACAGACTGAAAGGAAATTTTCCACAAGATTGTCAATCTCCAATGTTTAAGTAGAACCAATACATTTTTAAATAGAACCAATGTTTCAATATAACCCAGATGTTATATTGAAAGATCGTATACTCATGTGATACAGTTATTGATTATTACACTAAATCATAGTAACTTAATCTTTTGATTAGAAGTTCGATTTTTCTGTGAAAATTTGGGGTTTTCAGGTCAAAGCAAACAGAAAACTACAATCAAAAAAGGAGCCCAATCTGTCCCAATTCCTCTCCTTCAAAAAAACCTCCAAACCAGCCATTAATAAAACTTCTAAATTAGCCAATGTCCTCATCTGTCCCGGTGCAAGAAGCCTTCCTTACATTTGTTATTTTTAATGCAGCAAAAGAAGAAGAACGATAAATCAACAAACAGGTTTGTGAGTGTCCCCAATCTAAGTGCTCTGGAATCTAGCGGAGTGGTGGGCAATGGACATCCAAACCGCCTGGACCCCATTCCTAACTCACCCATCCACGATATTGAGTTCAGCAGCAGCAAACCACTACCACAGCCAATGCCACCCAAAGAGCCCAAGACGTTTTTGAGGTGAGCACTGCCTCACCAATCTTTTTTTTTTTTTTTTTTTTGCTTAACTTTGGAAAATTTTGCATTCTTACTGAGCTGAATCCCACTTGCTCTATCAGCCTTTCAGAGGTACAAGTACTCTTAGAGCGTTTTTAATTTTTACATTATAATTATAACCTCTTTATAGTATTCCTTTTTATTGTAGATCTTGTTGAAATGTGAAGTAGTCTCTCACTTTTTCCTAAGCCTTGAACTTTGAAAACCTTTATAAATACCTTAACAGAATTCATGTGCTTCCAATTGTTTACATATATGAACAATTGTTTTAGATGTTTGTGTTATTTACTGATTTTCATTTAGGAATTGATACTAGCACGAAGGTTTTTTTATTTAGTAATATATGATAACGGTTTTTATGTAAGAAAATTACTTTCCGTGCTAGGTGAATGTTTTGTGTTTTCTCTTTCCTCACCTATATGAAATTGTTTCATAGGAGTAACTTTACTACAGCAACAGGAAATGTACAGGCTTGGGTGCTTAATGCTGAGCTTCCAGTAATCAAAACCAGCATTAAAGTCTCAAGTAATTCTCTCACAAAATAATCTACTGAATTGAATAACTTTAAAATGGCATTTTGGAGGCAGGATTTTAATATTTTATCTTGATATGCCCACATATTAAATGCACTGAAGTGCTGTACTTTGTATTTAGTAGGTGCTGATCTCTTACCTCTAAGTTGCCAACTTGAAGCGAAATGTAGTTACTGGTTCCACAGCTGGTTGTTTGCTCTCTCCTTTGGTTTAATGCAAAAGATCACATACCTGCCAACTGCTAATTGTAAAGGGAAACAAATGATAGAATCTAAAATAGATAAGGGAAAGCAATATTTTTCAAGAAAACCTTAAAAAAAAAAAGTACTGTTGCTATTTTTTCCTGTGCATGTTATGTGCATGAATATGCTCAGGTATCTATAAACATGCATGTGCATGACCGCATGGACTGTAATGCTGGAGTTTTCACTCCAAATTGCTTTGTGCTCTGTATTATCCTATAGTAGAAATTATTTTATTACCCATTTTTATTGATAAAGGAATGTGTGTAATTAAATTTAAATTATTCTTTCCTGCTTAGTTTGTGAGAATGTTAAGTTTTCAAAGAGGAGCCAAATGCTGTTTACAGCACAGCAGTTTGTTTTTTCTAATATCTTGGCATATTTTAAGTGTGTGCATGAACAATTGCAAGTGGTATTTGTCATTGGTATTATTACAAAGTGTGTATTTCTGTTCAGTTGCCAGCCAGTCTTTGTGAGCACATGTCTACAAATATGATGTTTGCATCATATTTTTCAAAATTAACTTTACCACAGGAAAAGGATGCTAAAAGAGGACCTTCTACAGTCATGCTTTTCCAAGAAAACTCTTTTTATTCTTCCTGAAAACTACAGCTCTTTATGAGATTTGAAATTATGTTTTCCAAAATATTATTTGCCCACCCTGGGATGTGGCTTCTGAACTGACTTGTGCTGCTGATGCTCTCCAATGGAGTGGATGATCACAGATTCTATAGGGAGACATTAAATCATATCCTAAGGCACACTGATAATCAATCCATGGAAAAACAGACTGTGTTCCTTACTGAATATTCTGTGATTTTTTCTTTCTTCTCCTAACAGTTGTACTTTTCACGTAGTTGTAGGATAATTGTTTTATTTTTTTTTCTTTTTGTGAATTTAGCCCTCCTCAGACTGATGCCTCACCAGTGGCTTCACCAGACCCCCAACGCCAGGAGTGGTTTGCCCGGTACTTTACGTTCTGAGAGATGATTTGTTTTTGTGGCACAGCGTGATGTGGACTGTTTATAAGAGCATGACCTTAAGTAAACCCTCATGTGAACAAGCTTTCCTGTAATTTGTCAAACACTGTGAATGAGAAAGTATTTGTCTTTCTGATTTGAAACTGCACTGTATTTCATGTTATATTTGTTGGAATCACCTGACATGGTACTATACAATATGTGTAATTATAACTATTATTTTTATTTAAAATGGAAGAATCTTTAAACTTTGTAATTACTGCATAATAAATTTTGGTAGAACAAACATAATGCTTTTTCCCCCTTTTTCCTATAAATGTGTTTTCTTTGATTTCAGGTAAGGCTTTTCCCCCCCAAATAACATAATTGCACGGTTACTATAAATATAACTTGAACTGTAAAAAGAAAAATATATATATCTCACTCTCCAATTTGGGTGGGATATGTTTAATGCATCCCAGTTCTGTTACTTTGTAGCAGTTTAAAAACCTTCTCTAGCTGACATTTAAAAAGAAGAATACTAAATAAAACTAGTGTAGCTGCTGGCCTTCAGAGCAGATGGATTCTGACAGAAGATGAAAAAAGTCACAAACCAGGAGCTGTTCACTCGGGAGACAGGTTGACTCCTCACTTATTGCTTATGAGACTTCACCATCTAGTTATAATCAAAGATTTTATCACTGAATTTAAGCAGAAACTGTTCCCACAGGTTCTATCTTTCTTTTATGAATATTAACAAAAACAAGTGCTTGAAATATTTAGAAAACTGTTTTAGGTATCTCCGTAAATCAAGAATCTACATTTTGAACATATAGTCTTGCTTTGGATAAAATTCATGTCTGAAATGAAAAAAAAAGAAGCCACAAACAAATACCAACTACACTACTTTTTCCCATTAATTCATACTACAGATACAGGTCTTTCATTAAAACTTAGTTACCTTCCCTTGTCTATATTAAATTATTTTCTTCTTCTTAAACTAATATATGAAACTGTTTTTCAGCTAATTAGCATGATTCCCCAATCTATACCTTTTATGATGTCAGTGTTGCTCAAGAAATTTGTTGCAGCGTAGAGAAAACCAGAGCTTATTGTCTTTTTTATATTTTTTCATTCAAAGATTACCACAAATTAACTCACACTGGTAGTCTCAGGGAGAATATTGTCTTTGTTTTATGAATGTATTTTTAAGCTGAATCTCTTATCTTTTAAAAGCAGGAAAAAAATATGTTTGAGTTATTTGAATAAGGTTCTAGTTAGCATATACAAAGGTCTTGAACTTTTAATATTTCATCTAAAGCCCTAACTGCATCCTTTTTTTTGCTATATGCACAAAGGTAAATACCCAGATGAAGATACTTGCTAATTACAATGAATTTTATATGTACTATATGTATAAATGAAAAATTTGTATGTTTTCATATAAACAATATAAAAATCTTCTAAATGCACATTTAAAAACTTTTATCATATAATTCACCTTGAAAATACCACTGAAAGCTGTATTCTGGTGATGCTGCCATGGAGTAAAAATGTAAAACATCAGATTTTCTGTAGTTGGTTGACTCAACTGTAGGTATATGCAACTTTCTAATTTTAGAAGAAAGCCATATTGGGCAAAATGTCAGATTTCTTGGCTGTTACCCAAAATAAAATTCACTAGATCATTTTGTTACAATGTTCTGAAGTGAGTGTTGTGTATTTTTTCTTGCATGCTTAGCAAGGGATCAGCTGCCTTCTCCCATCCTCAGCTTCATTTATGCCTTTTCACATACGGATTGAATAAGGAGTACAAAGATAATGATCCCTACATTCACCTATTCAGTGAAAGGTGTGCCCAGTTTTACTATTAGGCATCTGAATGTTAAGAAGCTCTTAGTTACTATGTCTGCCACAGTCAGCAGTTGTACCACTGCCTTATCAGTCTCCTCAAACCAAAAAAAAAAAAAAAAAAAAAAAAAAACCAGCCAAAAAAAAGTCCCAAAACCAACCAAAAATAAAATGCCTAAAAAACAATCAGAGGAAACTAGGAAAAATTCTATTTTCTACCAAATGGCGTTGAGAACTCTGTAAAATGTATTTGTAAAAGAAGTCAGTGTCTGGCATTTGGGATTAAGGAACTTGCATGATGACAATGCCACTGTGTTCCTGATCTTTGCAGTACCTGGTATTCTGGAAAAAGCTAAAAGTGCAAGGATTCATAAGTTCATAGGCAGCCTCAGCCTCGGCTGCCAAGAGACACATTTTAGGGTGTAGTCTGGAGCCCAAGTTTTACACCACATGAACACCCAACCATATTCATGCTGCCTGGTCTAAACCTTTCCCTGACCTGTGGGATCTGTGAGCCCTTCTCAGCTCTTGTGCAGCCTTGCTGGCAGTGTCCAAACTGCACACTGTACCACCGCCCTGACCACAGTATTAATGGGCAGACTATCAGGAGGGACCTGAAAGCAAAAATAGTAATACTGGTAAGAAAGCCATTATTCCAAGTGGAAAGCAGAGCCAAACGAGGCAGTGTTCCAAGCCCAGGACAATAGAGCTTTTCAGGCTGGTAACTGCCAGCACTGTCTTTATCCACTAGTTTGAAACAATTATTTTTTCCTGTTCCATTTTACACCATGATTTCAGAAGAGGCTATCTCACGGGTTTTTGAAAGGGCCTAATACTTTTTTTGATAACTTCTTGTTGAGCAAACATTTCTTCATTACACAGCTAAGCACATAAAGAGTTACTAGTTACTATTAGATAATAGTAAGTTGATAAATAACTTGAGCTTTTTCTTGTAGGAACCACTACCTGATATAGCCTTTACATACCAACATCTGCTACTTGCTCTGTAGCTGAAAAATCAGCTGCCCCAGTTGCAGGCAGCTGCACTGTTTTTCATACTGCTGCACTGGTTGTTTAGGCTACCAACACAATCTGAGGAAGCACACATGGACACCTCCAGGAATTCGTGGAGATGACAGCTCTGCCATACCAGATGCCAGGTAACTGCACTAACAAATGTGCAGCAATAACTGTATCTCATTATTAGAAAATAGCAGCCTGGTTTTGTACCTTGCAAAACCAGCACTATAAACTGATTAAAGCTGACACTGAAAGCATATGCCAGAGAAAGGGCTTGTTTTGAATTTTCATAGTGATAAATTTATATTTTAAGTGCAGATCTCAGCAGTGCCTTTGCAGCTGTATCGTATTGATGAGAACAGAACCATTTTATAAAAATGTATTTTTCTTCTAGAGACATATCTAAAGCAGTCTTTTGCTGGAAAAGCTATTTCCTTCATGTGAAGATTTAGGCAACATCTACAAGTACCCTGAAGTTTGTGTTTGCAAACAGTGCAGGAGAGATAACTGAAGTTCCATCCACTGATTCACCAGACAGGAGTCCTGTGCAGAAATCCTCTTCCGATAGCATGTAGAGTAGCAATTCAGAGAAATCTGCTTTGTGATTTAAAGCACCTATGAAGTTACATACAAAGTTTTTCCCCAAACATTCCAAGACCATTCCCTTCTTTGCTGGCCAAACACTCTTCAGATGAACTCACAGCTACTAAGATAATATAGTCAAGAGGTGAAGTAACCACTGCAGCTTTCTTACTCATTAAAATCACATCTAAATAGGACTGGGAGGAAAAAAACCAGCATGCTAGACATTACAATTAATTATCTTAGTTTTATTAAGGCACAAAAGTAGTTACTTTACATATTAAAGCCATACATCGTAACTTGATCATAAAGGATCTAAAGGATATTATTTTTGTTTGACAAGTGTAGATTTACCCTTCCACCAACTGTAAAATTTTGTATTAAAATACAACCTGTATACATTTCTTTTGATACATTTTTATTATAGAACTGTTGGTGTTATTGTAGTACAATTTTTGGTTAAGATCTTACATGGGCGGTGATTTCTGTTTTGATTGCCTATCAAGAATTCATCATTAATACAGGCTAACAGTGGGAGGTCCTGGGAGTTAGAAGCTCAATGGAGAAAAGTTTTAAGATTGCTCAACACTTTGAAGTTATGGGGACATCCAGCTGTGCTCTGTGATATTGCAAGACTCGGATGGATATATGGAAAAAGATTCAAATACCTTTTCAGAGGTACCAAGAACACACACAAGTAAAACAGAAGACAATCATTGGGACCCTAAGAAGGGCAGTACATCTCTACCTAACTTCTGTCACTCTCTCCTTGTCCTCCCCATCCCCCATGCACACTTCTATGTTTCTTTTCTCTTTTTCCTCTTTGCCTCTTTTACTATTAAATAAAATATATAAATTTTTTTACACCAACATTTAACCTCGTTTGGTTTTAGTCATGTCTTTTGAATATATTTTGAACCTTCAAAGTTCTTTCCATTTGATATATAGAGACGTAGTTTTCTTTGCTCTTCTGGGTTTAAACCAGATCGTAACAGCCTGGAATATGATTTTGATACAGCATTAGCTAAAAAGCAAAATATTTCAAATCACTGTAGAGCATATCACTGTGGTGTTATACGCAGGGAAAAAAAATACAGATACGATACTATTCAAAATACCATACTGTAAATTCTAGGCATAAGCAAAAGCTTTAGAGCCTGGAGCAAACCCTGTTTTTTGGTTACGTTCAGAATAAAATCCCCGAACTCAGACTCTGTTACGTCCTCATGAAGAAGGGGGAAGTGGCTGGTTTGTCGTGCAGTTCTCTTTAAAGAAGTCAAATTTGGACTTCGAGGTATAAACCACGGGGGTGGAGAGGGAGCCTGTAGGAAGCAGCTTCAGCTGCCTCAGGGCTACCTTGCCCAGGGGCCCCTTCCCCCCGCCTCGCAATCCTCCACGCTGTGCAGGAGCAGCGTCTCTTTCCACGGGGTGCCGAGAGCGGCACGGAGAGCCCGCAGGTGGATCGTTTGCTCCCGAGAGGCCGAGCAGCTGGAGTGTCCCCCGTGCCACGGAGCGCCCTCGTGCCGGGCTTGCCGCCCCTCTCCTACTCCTGGGAGGGCCGGGTCTGCCGCGGGAAGCGGCCCCGCAACCCGCCCGGCCCCGGCCGCTCTCCGCCGCCCCGCCCCGCTCTGGGCCCGCTCAGGGCCCGGGCGTGGAGCGGAGCGTAGGGGCGGAGACGGAGCCGCTCCTCCCGCCGGGTGAGGGAGCTGCGGCCGCTGCCTCGGCGCGGCGGGAAGCCGCGGGAAGGAGCGGCCCCGCTGCAGGTACCGAGTGGGAGCGGGGCGGCCGCGGAGCGCTGCCCGCCTCGCCTGGCGGGTGGGGTGCTGGGGGCGCAGGGCATCCCTCGCTGCCCGGCGTGGAGCGGGACGGGACGCGCTTGGGGCAGTTCCCGCCTTCAAAACTTGCCGCGCTGGAGGCGGCCGGAGCGGGAGGCTCTGGTGAGGCGCTGCGGCAGCCGCCTGCCCTCATCGCCTGCACACCAAGGGAAGTGAGAGCTCCCCGCGTTCGCTTCTCGCACTATCGGGAGGAGCGCTCCGCCCGCTCCCCGCCCACCCCGGCGGGAGGGCGGCAGCGGCTGGCGGGGGCGGGGCGGGCTGGGTTGGCGGGAGCCGTCACTGAGGGGCGGGGGGGGCTCGGCCGGGCCCCGGTGCCCGGCGCGGTCCCGGAGAGCGGCGGGGCGTGGGTGCAGCCCTGACGAGGTTTCCCTGCCCGAGCTCAGGAGCCGGGCTCCGCCCCGCCTGGCTCCGCGATGGGCTTTTCCTAGGGAAAGACGAAGTTTCCCGCCCGGCGCGCGGCCGTACCGGGAAGCGCCGCTGTGTGACCGTCTCCCCGCGCCCGTTGCCCTCCCCCGCGCAGGGAGGGACGCCATGGTGCTGAGCGCGGACCAGGTGAGCCTCATCGGGCAGGTGTTCGAGTCCTACGTGCTGGAGCACCACAGGGACGAAATCCTGAGCATCCTGAGGGAGGCGGACGACCAGGCGCACTACCCGGTCGTCGTCGACGCTTTGACGCTCTTTGAGACCAACATGGAGATCGGGGAGTATTTCAACGCCTTCCCCAGCGAGGTGCTCCCGATTTTCGACAGCGCGCTGCGGCGCGCTGCGCTGGCAGCGCTGCAGGACAGCGCGGACCCGGCACAGCTCAGCCTCAAGCAGAACCTCCACGCCAGGGTCTCGGGTGAGTGGTGGGGCGGGGGCTGCAGCGAGCTGCACCTCCCCGCCAAGAATGCCAACATTTCTTGGCTCTTTAGGGAAACTGCCAAAATTTCCTTACTGTGTAACAAACTATTGGGGCGCCATGGAACGAGCAAGTTTAATTCTTGCCGTTTGAAGCAGACGGCATCCTTAGTGTTTATTAAGCAGCAGAGGACACGTGCAAATACGTGGATGTGTGTAGACCAACTCCTAAAAAAAAAGCTGTGGCCATCCCCGCTGGCCTGTGTTTAATGGTTGGTGTCTCTTGCTGGCTTACACTAAAGCCTTTCCAGGGCAAAGAGTCCTCATAGCAGCAGCTGGTCTTACATTATTTCTTTTAGACAGAAGGTGTAGAGAGAAGAAAAAGAAAAAAGGAAAAAAAAGTCCTGGGAAAAAAGTTTAAGGGAAAGAAAAATAGTTCCTAAGTTTTACCGCAGGTTGATTTCCATACCATGCCAGTTGCCGCTCGGTCCTTATTGGCTCCAGCCATCTTGCAGAAGAGGCAAATTCTAAATTTTGAGTTGTCTTGTAACAGTTTTAACTGAAACTGTTGAATTTTATGCTTAACTGTTTTAAAATTGCTTGTCATAAAATTGGAATGAACTGTTGGAAGGCGTGATCAATAATGGAGGATTCAGTAATTTTTTCACTGCCAGATGATATATCATTATTCCTTATTATTGGGAATTTTTTAGTAGCTTTGAGGTTTGGTAAATGTGGAGTGCAGGTTCTGAGGTTGAAATGTCTTTTTTGCCTGTTGTGGTAAACTGGGTCAGCAGTGGCATCCCTTCTGGTCATTTCTGATCATGACAATTTGGAGCAATAGTCTGCAAAGCCAAGAGCTGGCAGCTTGTGTTTCCCTCCCCTGCCCTGTTGTGGATTGGCTTGTGATCATTCAGTCTTTTGGCAGCTTGAATTTCGATAAATCACAGTTGTTAAATAGGCCTGTGTTTCATTCCAGTGAGTTTCCATAAAAACGTTGTAATGACAATGATGCATACATCAGAAATATATTTAGCCTGTGGTGTTCAGGTCCTGAGGAGCTTGTACACAGCTGCTGAGTATGTGAGGTAAAAGGATGGCCTCTTGCACTGTACTGAAATTTGACCTCAGGCACCTTCCTGTACCTGTGAAAGCAGAAATGAGGTAAAACTTTCCTCCTAGTGTTCTGAGATGTATTTACATCATTCAGGGCTTCAGCATGAAAAAAAACTCCAAGTATGATTATTTGAAAAGCTGCCAGGAAGTATTATAAGGAATACAGCAAGGAGAGGTGATCTCTGTATGAGTAGTGGTGTCTTTAAGACATTCCTTTTCCTCTTATCAGCTTCTTGCTGGAGCTGATCATACCTCCCATAGTGATGTTTTGTCTAAATATACCCTTATCAATCTCCGGCAAAATTAGCCCCCTTGATCCAATAGTTTTAATAACTGATAAAAGCAGGCCTGACTGATCATTGGTAGAAGAATTCAGTCAGCAGACTCACAGATAATTCCGTCCGTAAGCTGGAGAGAAATTGGTGAAGAACAGGAGGAGTTATCCTTGAGAGGTCCAGCTAGATCATAGTAGCATGTGTCCACAGAATTTGGTTAATGTTCTGCACCACCAAAAGGCTCACTGCAGAAGAAACAAAATAAATAACCTAAATTCTCTATAGCCTTTTTTCCACCCAAAGTTTCCCATGATGCTGTTACCTTTTAAGTTGGTGCTGAGTTCTGATTACCTTCAGGATTCTCATCTTGGAGTGCCACCTCCCATTCCCATGTCAGATAAGGAGGGAATGAGAAGGTGGTGCACTATTCTTGGTGGGAGCAGCAGGCCTAACTACCACGAGTATGGGTGATGATATCTGTGTGTCAGGCTTGGAATTAAGGGAGGAAAAGTGATTTTGCATACACCAGATGTAAGAAACAAGCTCAGCACCTTCTACCAATATGGACAGGGCATCTAGGGATTCAAAAAAGGATGGAAGGATATGTGTGGATATGCAGTAATTAATAATGGATGGTTACCCTGAGTTTACTGAAAAAAGTAAAAATTCTTTATCTGAATTTTAGCATTGTAGGAATTTGATTGTATAGCTACTACTTTTTCTACAATTCCATTACATGATTTTTCCTTATTTATCATTAGCCTGAGCACCACTGTGTTTGTCACTGAAGTCCAAGCTGCTTCTGATATTTTCAATAGCTTTTTGGTGACTAATACAGTAATGTTGATTCAAAGAGGCACATACTCAATTAAAGAGTTTGTCAAGCAGTCTAGTGTGATCAGAATGAAGGCTCTTTTTGTCACATTTAGACTCTTGTCTCTTCAAAATTCACAGAGGTGATCATCATATATCCTGACAACAGTGCTGCAGCTCTCTCTAGTGTAAGAAGTGATGCATTTGCAAAGCTTTTTCAGGAGCAGCAATACTGAACTAAGAAAAAAAAAAGCCAAAACAGGTGGAGAAATAACGGATTTTTTCCCCCTGAACTGACTAGAAATGCAAATCTGTGGTAGAATGAAAATTTCAACAGGCTCAGTAGAACATTTAAATAGCTTTATTAGAATCAAACAGAAAACATTGTTTGCACTTTTACAAAATACTTCCTTTTCCTGATTATTTAATTCTACTTTTTCTACTTTATTCTCTTACCTTTTAAAATTACTTCAATAGTTAAAAATATTTTCTTTGAACAAAAGCAGAAGGTCAAGTGTTGCTTAAAAGAATCAAACCAGAATGTTTCCGCATGTCTGAAATAAGGAATTTGGGTTTGAAAACACTGAAATAAATATGACCTTTTTTTTTTCCTTTTTTTAGCCAAAGTCACTGAGAAGATTTGACCTAAATGCACAAATAGTTTTGGTCCCCTTAGAAACATTGTTTCCTAGCAGATTTGTAGTTTTACATTTCTGTAGAAAATATTCTAAAATATTTTGGAAATAAAAATAAGAAATTAAGTTTATAATTATTCATATCTTGTAGCTCATTACTAATTTCTGAGTAGGCAATATTTTTCTCAAGTGAGCATTTCAAGACCATTTACTTTTATAAGAACTTTGTAGGTTGTTGAGATTAATCTTCCTGAGGATTTCAGCCACTCTGGTGCCAAGTGATGGGTGAACTCTGGAGCCTGATCAGCACACGACTGAACTGGCTGCTGGGGTGGAATTAAGGGAGAGAAGTGGAAAGTGTCCTGTCACTATGCATTTGAATATACAAGTGATTTTGCTTTGGCTGTGTTCATAACCCCTTTACATTCTTTTTATGCTATCTTCCTTGTGCTCGAGGTTTACTGGTACGCAATGTGGATTTAAGGTCAAATGCTCTCCGACTATGAGTTTGCCTGGACTTGAGAATTCACACAAGATTAGGAGCTACACCTGTTTAACTGTGGGAATAACATTGGACATTAAGTTGCGTAACTAAAAATTTGTCATTCAGATAAACCAGTTGTAGAATAAATGGCATCTGCAAAAAGAACATCTAAATTAATACAGATATGAGAACGTCAGGATCTGTTTCCATGAATGGAAACTGTTCATGACTATTCACCCCTTGGCAAGAGTGGGAGAGTAAACTGGCAGCATTTTCAGCTAGTGCTCAGTGTCTGATGATTTTCACCATCTGAGGACAGTGAATCAGATTTATGGTGCAACAGATGAATAGTTGAATCATGTTTATGGAACACTAATAACAATGGCTACTGTTTATATGCCTGGCATGTTTTCTGTTTAACTGCATTGTAAGTCCTTGTTTGATAAGCATAGCCTTATGCTGCACATATTTCTGTGTAACAGGTTTGCCTGTTTGCCCAGAGCTGACTCGAGAGCACATTCCTAAATCCAAGGATGTGGGACACTTTTTGTCTGTTACTGGGACTGTCATACGTACCAGTTCGGTGAAGGTTTTGGAGTTTGAGCGGAGTTACATCTGCAACAAGTGCAAGCAGGTGTTTGTTGTCAAGGCTGACTTTGAGCAGTACTACGCGTTCTGTCGGCCAGCAGCCTGTCTCAATGAAGAAGGCTGCAACTCAACCAAGTTCACATGTCTCTCTGGAACAACCTCTTCTCCTACCTGCTGCAGGGACTATCAAGAAATCAAAATTCAAGAACAGGTAAGGAAAAAAAAAACCAGACAAAAGGGGAAGGTATTAAAGTATAGATGTCTACTGTTGTTTAATACAAATGCCTGAGACAACTGAAAGAAGCCAGGTAACCCATTGGTCAGAGATTTCCTGTCAAAGAGTTAAAATTTAAAGCCAACATGTAGACCATATTTCTCTTACTGGGTAATACCATTCAATATTGTACAAAACACCAGCAGTCAGTGAATAGATGAAATTTCCATAGATGAAATTCCATTCCACATTGAATCCCTGTAACACCAAGTGTGCATTTTTTCTCTAAGCACTTCCTGTGCATGATGCTGATGTTCAACACTGGTTCTGAGGACTAAAGCTAGCCCAGTGTTGGCCAGGGCCAGCTCTAACTGTGCAGTGTGGTCAGTATGTTGTGTCTGCAAGTGTTCTTCCCTTCAGCCAATATTGAACTCAACAATTATTGCATATGTGATCCTTACAGAACCTGCATACAGAATTTGCATTTGTTTTCTAATGGTAGCCCTAGGTGGAAGTACAGACAAGGTGGAAGAGAAGTGTGTGAAGTTAGAAATTTAGGTCTTAGCATTTCAGAATACCAAAAGAATTAAGGGAATAAACTTTCTAGGAAATAAGTCCTATATTGCATGAATATCTAATGATTGTTTCTGACATATGGGAAATCTCTATAACTTAAATTTTGTTATACTGTGTGACACACAGGTCTCGCTGGTAGGAAGAATTTTCAGCAACATGGGCTTGTTAAAAACAGTGAAGTTAAACTAGGACTGAATTTCCCTTGTGTTTCCTACTGAGCTCTGCAAATAACTGTGCATGTGCCATCAGTACTGACAGTGATGTGAACTGCCTGTGGCCATTTAGATAATACACAAGGGTGAATTAACCTTCCTAGGCACCAGAGAGTGAATACATTTAGAAATCTAGCATGTATGACCTGGGCTGCAGAATGAAAAGTTGTTGTTTTTGTGCAGTGGATACTCTCAAAACTATTGCAAGCTCTAAGTGTAAACAGAAAAATTGCTGATTGGAAATGGACTGTGACAATATTGCACAGACTTTACCCTGGAGAAAAGAAAAAGAATTACAGGAGTTACTGGCACATTTCTCAATTTATATTTGGAGTTTCCTTCTTTTGATTTAATCCTTGACACTTAGGTGTAAACTTAATCTCAAACTGTCAAGTCGTGGTTAAATACCAGAAAATACAGAGAATCACTCAGTATCTACTTCAATGAAGCATTATCTAACCCATGCACATGCTTCAGTACCCAAAGTCAACTTTACATATCAAAGAAGTATCTAGTAATACCTCAAATTATAATAAAAAAAAATATCAGGTCTTTCAAATGACCTCTTTTTAGTCAGCTTTCTTCAGCAAGATATTGAAATCACACAAGATTTCCCAGCACTGAGCACCTTCTGCTAATTTAATACTCAATCCCATTTCCATTATTATCAGTATTAAACTTTCTTTGTTAAGTTCAGGGCAGCATTGGCATCCTTACTATTAAGTTTTGTGATAAAAAGCAAGAACTGACCTTAGTTCCAGGAAAGGACTGTAGGCCAGAGCAGCTGTAAATTAAAGGCTTTTGAAAGATGCAGTTCTTAAGAAGTGCTTTTCCTTCCCATCCCCTAGGTTCAGAGGCTGTCTGTTGGAAGCATCCCTCGTTGCATGGTGGTTGTTCTGGAAGATGACTTGGTGGACAGTTGCAAGTCTGGTGAGGATATAGCATAAATTACCTATGTTTGTACCCACAAGCATTTTTAATTTTCCATTTGAGATGAATCTCTGTCAGGTGGCTGTCAGTGCTGGGGTCGCCTCGAATTAGGTGTGTTAATCTGTCACATTGCTGCTTCAGGCTGAATATTAGCGTGGCAGCTGATGACCATTCTAGTAAATGTAATGCACCCCATGTCAGGTTACATCTTGACTGTTTGACAGATCAGTTTCAATAAGTAATGTGTTGTGACATACAGAAAGTACATTAAACCTTGTTAGGGTAGAACCTCCCCTGGAGCTTGGGTCGCACGGCGTGAGGTGCCCCTTCATAGGTTCAGAGAGCCAGGAAACCTGACTTCCTATCTAAGGAGTACTGCAGGTAGAAAAAGCTGCTTGGCATTCAAAGAAGCAGCTCATTGGCAGGAGGATGAATGATGAGTGGACTGAAAATTCTCAGATAGGCACATTTCCACAAGAAATTAACTTGTCGTTGTACTTTCTCAGAAGAACACTCTACTCAGAATGTTAACAAGTGATTCTGCGGTTCATCACAAAAGTTACCAGAAACCAAATAAGTCTTGACTAATTTTTTTTGTATAATCAATCTAATTGAAAGAGCTTCTACAGTTCACCAGGAATTCCTCTCTTCTAAAAGAGGAAACAAGCAGAGGTATATCTTTAAGAATTCACTTCCCTTAAACAGAAGTGGAAAGACATAACTTCCTACCACAGACTTTAGCAATCTACCTTATCTTTGTTTTAGACTTACAGTAGTAACTGCAGGAGGTTTTGCTTTTTGTTGTTAGGATTTTTTAACCTTGTTAACGATAACACAGGATCTAGATCACATTGTTGTACATTACAGCTAGCTGAAGTGTCTGCATGTCTCAAGTCAGTTGTTATTTTACTAATTTTTGTTGTTACCTCTAGGAGATGACATCACAGTGTATGGAGTGGTAATGCAGAGGTGGAAGCCTTTCCATGAGGGTGCACGCTGTGACTTGGAGCTTGTTTTAAAAGCCAACTATGTAAAAGTGAACAATGAGCAGCTAGCAGGGGTTGTAATTGATGAAGAAGTTCGCAATGAATTTGAAGACTTCTGGAAAAAGCATAAGAATGATCCCTTAGCAGGTTAGTAGTTGAAAGCTTTTAAGTAGGGCACTTGATTGGATAGAGATGAAATCAGGAGTGAAAATACAGTGACTGAACACATTTTCCCCCCATTATCCCATCTCATTACCCATCATCAAGAATATATTTTTTTCACTACAAGAATACAAAATTCTTACTTTAATATTACTGGGGTGAGGGCAGAAGTACCAAACCTACTGCATTGATCTTCATCCTCTGAGCTTTTTATTCAAGTCTTTTTTGGAACCTTTATTAACAAGAAATGAAAAGGGGAATGTAAGTATAGGAAGGAAAAAAAGAAATCTGTTTTATAATCAAGAAAGAAGAAAGATACTTCTCAGAAGAAATAGTGTGGACCAGATCTGCCTTTAGTCAGCACAGCTGTTGCCACTGGGGTGAGAGAGCTGACATGCTGCCCCTGCATCCCAAGTTAAGCTCTGAATCTTTACCATAGGGGTTAGCACATCACATCTTTAACATAACTCTTGGATGCCTAGTGTTGTAGATGTCCGACATCTACAACATGCCTAGTCCTTGAGTTAGATGCAGGGGAACCTTCCAATTCACAATGGCTTCCAGAACAGTCAGTGTTCAGTATGCTGGGTACTAAACACCATGGTCTACAGTCAGCCAACTTGGAATTACCAGTAGTTCTATCTGGAACTCTGTCCCTCTCCATAATGTGAGTGCCTTCTCCTCAACTCTGCAGAAGCTCAATGGACTCTTCAGGGTCTCCATCACTGAACTTTATTAGGCTGACAGTCTGTTTTGTAAAACCCTGGAAAAGGCTTAGTCTTTCTTCTTTAAAGACAAACAGGAGGAAAAGCAGGTGGGAGCCTCCCTCAAATGAGCTTGCTCTCAATAAGAAAGTGTAGATCATGTCAATGTTAGAGATTCTTCAGAACTGCATTTCCTAGAAAGCAATTAAATTGCTAGCTTCCTGCTGTTTGGAATGATAACATTTCTTCCTTCTGCTATTTGGAACAAGAATATTTCTTATCACTCTCGTTAGAACTGTTCAGAAAGTAACTCAGGATCTTCTTTGTAGGTGCCTTTTAATCTTTCATTCTCAGGACAAATTTTGGAAGCCTGCAGGGAGCAATGTAATTTTATCTAATATTACCCATTCTGAATAAATAAATTTGAAGTGGCTACAAGAAAATAGAGGTGGAAATGAGAAGGAGCCTGACTGCCCAAGGTATCTGTTTCAGTCTGTTTGTCTGAATTTGAGTTGAAATTGAGGGCAGAGATCAAATCGGACTAAGGAGTCTGAGGCCACAGAATGTATGTGTACCTGTACTGTTTTTCAAGTGGTAATGATAGCTACTACAGCATTTTATGTCAAGTCACTTAATGATGCTGTGGAGTTAAATCTTGAGCGGTGCATGGCTGAACAACGTTCTTAAAATTTCACTTTTGGATGGACAAAGATGTGTTAATTCCTTCAGAAGACCTCCAAATGAATCACCTACACCTTAAGTCATCCATTAGGTCCCTGTATTTTGCCAGTGCCATGTACTTGCATCTAAATTTAAAACATGAAGTTAAGCTCTCAAAATGGGTCACTCTCTTTTATTCCCTAGCAATGGAAGTAACACATGGCATATAACCTGAGACCCCTTATGTGCTGGTAGTGTCAGAATCTCAAAGGACAGAATTAATCCTGTTACATATCTTCCACACCATCAGCATTTTCAGAGCAGATTGAAATATTCTGCTGCTGGAAAGAGACTATGGTAGGGAGGAGGAGAGGGACCTGTGGCACTGAAGGATCAAAGGAGAAGGAAGGTAACAGTGAGAAAATGAGCACACTATGTGTGCACAGGTTTAAGGCAAAATAAGTGTTAGAAGTTTTCTTAAATGTACAACACACCAGTTTTCAAGGGGATATTTTGAAATCTGTAAACTTCTAGGTTTCATAGCTTCTACACTTGTAAATGTGGAACAAAAGAATTTGCATTATGGAATTTAATTCCTTAAATTGCAGTAGGGTTGGCTTTGTTGCTTATGATTGTGACTTACTTAACTTCTGTATCGTGAAGGAAGTTAGGATCAAACAACTGCTCTAGGTCCCATTTAAATTAAAAAAAAAAATTAGTATCTCCCACCTACCCTACTCTTCTTGCCCAAATTACTTGTCAGTGTATATGGGAGTCCATGGGAAACCAAGTTTTAACTCTGCTGAGTGCCATTTTTGCTCCTGTTTTAGGGAGGAATGAAATTTTGGCTAGCTTATGTCCTCAAGTTTTTGGATTGTACCTGGTGAAGCTGGCTGTAGCCATGGTGCTTGCTGGTGGTGTGCAGAGGACTGATGCTGCTGGAACTCGAACCAGAGGTTTGTATTGTTTCTAAAAGTATCACATCCTTTGTAACAGTCATTCCCATCCCTGACCTCACCCACATCTCCCCCCACCCTTCCAAAATCAAACCAGTAAGAGCTTGGAAGCATAATCATCCCATTTTCTTGAGTGAGAACAAGTTTTAATCGATTTTGACTATTTTTCCAAAATCTCAGACAAGTTAAAGTGGGTGTCTAGACTTCCTCTTTTTATTTTAATTTTTCCCAAATAAAACCCGATAGAAGCAGACTTTCGTGTTTCCATTAGGTAGAATATTAGAGGCAGCTGTTTTATCTGAAACATCTCACTTTTTATTGTATAAGTGACATTTTGAATTTATTTCTAGTAGAATATTCCCAGCAGTATTTGGCATCAAAGATGAAATCTTAATGTTTCCTTAACTCGGATCACTATAGTACGTTAAAAGGAAAAATTAAAGGACTAATTTTACTTCCCAATGCCAGACTTTTCCATCTGTGATTGTCACCACATCTCACTTAGTCTTGTAACTCCAAGTTACCTGCCTGCTGATTCGCCTTCTGTTGTTATTAGATGGCAAATATGCCATGTGTCAGGTGGTACACAGGTCATAATCTGTGTAGGTCATAATAATTTTTAAAAGTATGTCTCTGTATACAAATACAGGATTTTCTTAATCCTCCAACAGCTAAATAAAATTATAGACTTTATATTTGAAGTTGGATTTTGTAGAAAACAGTGAAAAAATTTTAGAGCACTTTACTGAGATTGTAGCAGGTGAATTATTTACTTCCGTAATTTAATTGTTATGAAAATATAAAGTTGTGTAACTGTTGGCAAAGACTTAATTAAGCAAAACAGCCTGCTGATTTAATTAGTCCATTTTGCAATAATTTAAATAACTGAATAGTGGAATGGTAACTAAAACCTGGTATGTTTCTGTTTCATATTCTAGAATGAGCTAAGTCTGAGAAACGAGCATTCTAAAATTTAAGAACTTATATTACAGGAAGTGTGTCAAATACCTGCTACCACTTCACAAATACTTCATTGTAAATATTTGTGTCTAGATGACTTTATTAAACAATGTATTTATCACACCAAATAAATAGTGCAGAATTACGTATTTTAATGTATATATAGTGCTAAATTGTAGGTGAATATGACACGTTATTTAATCTGAGCATTTTGTGTCAATGTTTGCTTGCATATGAACTATCTACTCCTACATTACTGTTTTCCCCCAAGGTGAATCACATCTTCTGTTGGTTGGAGACCCAGGTACAGGGAAATCTCAGTTCCTCAAGTATGCAGTTAAGATTATGCCACGCTCTGTGCTTACAGCAGGAATTGGATCTACAAGTGCAGGTATGTGCTTCTTCGGCTGTAACAGGTTATCTCTTCACTCAAGTATGTTTGTATAGAAGCCTTCTACATATGTGAACATATGTGCTCAGGTTGTTATGAGCACAGGTGAAGCAGAGAACTGCTGTGGAAGCATGTGAGGCCCGATCTGACTCTCTGCAGTCCTGCCCCTTTGTATCCATGAAGGACTGTGATGAGCTTCTAGCAGGGAGCTTTACAAGCCTCATCCAGAGACACCTCTCAATGATTTGCTAGCAGAGAGTGATCTGGACCTGTATTTTTAGCATTTCCCAGCTATGACAAATATGACATCTCTCCAGAGCTCACGCTGGGTGATAAGTTAGCATCATTTGGTTTCTCCTGAACAGATAAGCTCTTTTTTGTTCTTTTATGTGTTCTGTCTGGGTGCCAGTTTGATTTCTGTTTGCTTTCTGAAAATTTACCCCTGTGTTGAGGAATTATTTCTTACTCATGAAGATGGTTTTAGAATGGTTTCAGAGTGCAAGTGAGTTTTTTTCTTCTTTTTTCTCTTTTTTCCTTTTGTTAAATTTAGGTATGTCCCAGCTGGCTCTCAATGCCAGGCATCTTTGCAAACTCTTCTGGGACAATGTACAAGGTCAGATTACCTCTGCCAATGACTTTATTTGAACAAATGAATATACTAGTATGTTCAAAATCACAAAATAATTAGGGTCAAATTCCAGTGTCTCAGCTAGCATGTGTAGCTTGAATATTTCTCAAGACAGTGCTGCTTATCATTGCATATCTGGGAAACAGCATTATTTGTACATGGGAGAACCAGAGGATAAATCTTCCACAGCTATGTATATACTGAGTCTTCCGCAGCCGTGGAGGTTGACCATGATGTTGAACATGTACACTCCTGTGTGCAGGGAACTTGCTATGAAACACATATGCCTCTGACTTTCCATACAAAAAGTTAACAAATAGGTCTGGAGAGAAGCCAGAGAGAAAATTTTGGCTTAGCATAATCTTTTCTTCACTTTTTGTTAAGAATTGAGAACAGTCTGGATAATTTCGGATTTGCTAGGGGACTTGCAGTGACCTGGAGTGAAATTTTGCCATGTGTTTCAGTCAGACTTTGCCCATTTTTATTAAGTAGTGATTTCCTGTGTCCATTGCTCTCAGTTTCTGATGCTGTTGTTGTTTCCTTCTTCACCACATCCCCCTCCCATGCTTCACCTTCCATATGATCTGATTTCCAGCTCAGCCATGATGGCTAGGTTCAAAGACATTTCCCTGAAAACAAATATTGCAGTTTATATGCTTACTGTGGTATATGTGCACTAATGATGTGTGGAGATAAAGATTCATACCATTAAAGGATTCTCTTGGGCCTTTATATTATCCATATTTCACTTAGGTATTCCTTATTTTTAAAAATCTTCTCTGTCAGTCCCTTTTTCCAAAATCTGACAGCAGCACCAAATTTCTACTTTAGAATTCTTTAGGACCGTTATCACAAGTGAAACTTGAGTGCCTAGCAAGGAATCTTATTAACCTAGTTTAATTTGAGGGAACCTTTCCATGGCTAGAACTGCTGGACCAAGGTATTAATTTCTAGACCAGGAGTTTGGATGTTGTTCGAATTACTATTTTCTTTGCCTTTCCTGTGCAAGGAGTGTCTTATGAATCTGCTTGTAGCTAGCTGTACCTAACATTGACTTTTGTCAACTTGCTCTCTGTGCAGAAGCTTCAAATTAGTTTGGAGAACTATTAAACTGCCTTCCTTTCCTTGTCAAAATTGAACACTTTGAATTACCAGTTTCTGCTTTCCCATGAGAGGACAGCCCTAATGCACATTTTTCCCTCCAGTGTATGAATATTAAATCTCTAAGTTTCACTTTCAGCTAGTTCCTTACTGTATATAAAAAGTAGTTCTGAATTGCATTTAATTGCTGGCTCTGGGATTACAGTCCACATAGGCCAAAAGACACACCTGAGATTGGGTAAACCCTGAGTAACTCCTTAAAAGCTGGGTCCCTCTTTTAGAGAAAAGTGCCTTCAGTAAGATTCTGTGTACCCTGACACCTTGTGCCATTTACCCATCTGGTACTGTTTTAGGACACCAGCTATTTAACAAGCACTGAATTAGAATCCTATATGCCAAACTGCATCATACCAGTTTTACTTGGTTTTCTGTACAAGTATTTATTTGTACCAAGACAGTGTATTAAGTCATTAACATTTTCCTTGTGCCAAAATTCTCTTTCTTTCCTGGTATACCTTAGGTATCACATGCTCAGAGATCCACTATGGTACTTTGTGCCCCTGCAGTATCATGTGCCTGCTGCAGTCCATTAACCCATACAGACGTGACTGGAATTGGCTTGCAGAATTTCAGAAAGCAGTGACCTAACTCCTGCAGCTTAATTTGCTATTGGGCCTCTGCTTTTTCAATCAGGTTCCTGCCTTCCCCTGCACTTTCTAAACAAAGTCTGTACTGTTCTACCTGATTGAGAAAGTACGACCCAGGAGAAAACCCTGCTTTCTTGCCGAAGGTTTGGAAGACCTTCATCTTTCTATCTCACCCACAGGCTCTAGTTGCCCACTTGCTGCAAACAGCCCTTAGAAGTAACAGATAATTTATTCTCTGTTTTGAAAAAAACAGAACTTTATCTCCACTCAGTGAATAAGTTTCTGAGCTTTTTTAATTAAAGTTGCCTTTCTTGCAAACACTTAACAGAATTTTTTTGCTGCAATTTCTCTACAATTTAGGACTTACATGGGGAACTGGGGTTTGTTCCTCCCACATCGCTTTAAAGACAGTTGGCAGGCAGACCAGCCCCCATGCAACAACTCCATGGTAAAAATTTATTTGGCCACTGTAGGACTTTGTGATCTGTAAATGAAAGATGGGGGAACTGTCTCTCCCACTGTTTCGTTCTGTTTACACAGGTTTTTTTACAGGCCCGGTTCATTCTCCCTGACTTGTCTCTCATATGAGAATCACAGGGAGTCATTCAGCTACCTTTTATTTTTAGAAATTGATACACAGTTTTCCATAAAGATAGAGACTTAGGGAGGCTTAACAAGATCTCTCTGGGAGTTCTCACCTTACTACTGAGTTAAATAAACTGTTTTGCAGTCCCCAGAGGCACAGTGCTGCTTATGTATGTTTGGATGAGATAATCACTAGTAAGAAAATACTTTATTTATCTCTGGAGCTTGAGATTTGCAGTAATCGAATGGTGTGCAACAGGAACTAACACATGCCAGCTGCTGGCAGGTCTGGAGCTCATGGACACCTAGGCCAGAGTCATTCTGCTGCTTGCTAGTGCATATTTGACTGTTCACGTTTCTGAAAATTTTGTTTGGTTTGCATCCCTCCGGAGATTGATTGCTTAAAGGATTTTGTGAACTGTATTTAGAACAGCTTGGCTAAAAATCTAGGAGACTATCAGCTGTTTCTCCAGCTCTCCAGTTCTGTATAACATGCCTTTCTGAGCTGTGTGTGACATGCACCCTTATGGCCTCTCCTCTAGAGCCTCTGCAGAGCCTTGCAAGTACTTCATTTTTGCTGGTATTTTGCCATGTTTAACACTGTCCATATCATGCCAACAGCAGTTTGCTACTGATTTCCTTTCTTTTCATTGAAGGGAACTGACTCAAGGGGAAACCACCCCTTTTCTTCATTCATGGTAAGCTTTCCCATGCTAGGCAGGCTTCAGGTGCTAACAGCTGTCTCTCTTCTGATCCATTAGAAACCAATCCAAAGCCACTGACATGAGCCATCCAGCTGTGGTTATAAATAGAGTACATGGTGTCAGTATCCTCAGGTATGCAAGACTCTGAAACTGGAGATATTTTTCCCTCTGTGTAGATCTCCAAACTGTCCCTGTGCCTTTCCTAGTTGACATAAGCTAAAGTAGTGCCAGGAAACCATTTTCCACCATGGATTCATACCCTGTCCCTCATAAAGTTATTAACGCAGATGCAGCCTTTAGGTCATCACTGTTATCAGATCATCACTACTACCATGGGATTGTTTTCCTGAATACTTGTAATTGTACATGAATTTGAAGTATTTTCTATCAGTATGTAACCTGAAAATATTTTCTTGAGCATGGCTTCATTGGTTGTTCCTTCAACATCTGGGTCTCAAGTTGAAAAGGCCTTAGCTCTATAGGAAGCCTACTAAACTTGTTGAAGGAATGAAATTTGATGCTGTGATCAAATATTGTCATACATGCTCCATCTGTAACAATGTCCCATCTCTTCTTTAGTTCCCTTAATTTCTTTTCAGTAATGCTGTTCCAAAATGTCCTGAGTTTGACTACCTGCATGACAGAGATTATTTAGCCCAAGAGATACATGTCTTCAAAATTTTTGTTTTTTTCAAACATCTTCATATATGAAGGCCCATAGTTAGTTTGGATGGGAAATACTTCAGGAACAGTATCTTTTCATGGCTGAAGGTTTCAGGTCTTACATACTTCTAACACCTCCAGGCCAGCCTTCATCAGACTTTTTCATTCTGCTGTTGAAATGACAGGCATTTCAAGCAGTTGATTTTTAGGTGAGTAACAGATATCTTCAGCATTTCCTTTACCGTACTGTGAAGCCTGTCCTTCTTTCCAGTTTGTGTAAGTGTAGGTCTGCCCCACCCTCCTAGTGAGAAAGGACAAACTGGAGGATACCTTTATTTTGAAAGGTTGGCCTCCGTATCTCATGGGGCCAAGGGAGTTTTGCAGGGAGACCAAAGAACTCCATAAAAGTTTCTGCCAGTTCTTAATGCTGCTGGGTAACATGTTGCTGTGGTCTCTTGCATCTGGTGTAGCACACAGACCTCTTTCCTCTGACTTTCTCTTGTCTGCAGTCATACCCCTCGGGCCATGGACAGTGAGTACCCAGCCATGCTTCCAAAACTGCATTACCTAAAGTTGGAAATGTTTAAATATATTCTCCCTCAGTCTCCTCCTGAAATGACCCCCTAAGTTCCATGTAGAAGCCTTGGGTTTGTCTTTAAGAAAGGCTTCCTAGTGCCTCCAACTGGCTCTTCCTTCTATCATTTTTGCCTGACCAAAAATTACATCTTCTTCAGCACTGCTCTCGTATCACACACTACAAGCCCAAGTACATGTTAAGAAGCAGAACTGTAACTGGAAACAGAAACAGAAGGGCCTAGGAAGAAGAGTTCCACACACACTGCCAGCCCTTACACATAGTTGTCAGTTTTGCTGCATCTTCCTGGCTGGCACTTAGCAGAGCCCCCCAACCAGCAACCACAGCAACAATTTACCCCTCATCTCCTGACTAAACTTCTGTGTCTCTCAAAATAAATTAGATCATCTGTACTCTTGCAGATGGATAAGGAGTAGGGTAGTTAGGTATGTGACGGATCTGCAGCTGTCCAGAGAGAAGCAAGAAGATTTAGTTAACTTTGCCCTTTTCTATCTCTGATAAATGAGGATTTGCTAGGAGTGTACATGCATAGCACGTTTGAGTTTTTTCCCTTTTCCTTCCTATCAGCATTTTCAGATGTCAGTGGACAATCAATCTAGCTACAAGTGGCTACCTTTCAGTCTGAGCTGACTTCCAGAAAACCAGTAGCTGAGGCACTCCAAAGAAAATAATGGACTGTCAGATCACCAGTTACTGTGGTTATTGTAGTAAAGTTCTGAGTCGCTTCATTGTTGAAGACTGGTAGCAAGGGTTGGCTTTTTCAGTGGACCTTTGTAAAGCCACCAGAAAGATTAAATTTCACTAGTCTCCATTTTGATGGAGCTGGAACCATTTTGCCTCCTTCAAATTGAAGCGTCATAGTAATTCAGATTGAAGGTGATGCCTGAATAAATCAGTGACTATAAGCTGATTTTTTTTAAAGCTAGACATGAAAACCGCACGCATTTTTCATCCACGTTACCTTGTCTGATCTGATTACTTCTTTGTACACGAATAATGAATGACAGTCTTTTAGTGGTCTGCCTGAGATAAAAACAGTGAGATACATCACCAGTCCTGTCAGCAGAATCTGTAGCATTCCTTTGCATCTTGGTGGCCTCTGCAAGTAAAGGTTTGTGGCAAAGTGAATACATCTTCAACCTTGAAATTGCAATGCTGTGATGTCAACATTGGTTGTCTGTGTCATGTGCACAGACCTGCTGTTCTAAAACATTCAGAGATCAGGGACAAGTCTTTACAGATGCCCTACATGCATTCTATCTTTTAATACCACTAAGTTTGTGCTGTGATATTGCCTGAAGTCTCTGAGGGACTGGAAGTTGGTTCCTCAAATTCTCTATCTCTGGAACGTGATTTTGTCAGGAAATGCGATATTCAGAAGGCAGGGGCCATGGATTGCTAAGATGTGGACAAAGCTGCAAAGAGCTGAGGCACCCAGCCTCTCCAAAACCATAGAAATGCCATTTATCTTGCAAAGATCATGAGGTAGGGCTGTTTGTCACCAATGTTCACCAAGCACAGCATTATTTTCCCTGCTAGTGGTGGGTCATGTTTATCCATGCCACATGAGTTTATCAGGTAAGGTGGTGCCAAACTCTACTGCAGCATCCTGCCACAGTCATGCCTGAAGTTTATTGCACCCAAGTGCTCATGCACAGATGACTTCTTAGACTTTTTAGACTGAAAACAGAGCTTTACTTTTCCATTCCTCTAAATTAATCGGTTTGCTGGGTGACATACTCTTGCTGACTAGATTTTGTAGTTGATTTTGCAGTAGATTTTGCAGTAGCAGCAGTAATGGTTTGCTTCCATCACTTTGTGGCATATGCTTCTAAAAAGCCTTCATGCTACCAGTGGGATGGATCCTGGTTACAGCTTGTACTTGGATCACGTTTTCATTTGAATATTCAAAAAAGGCAAGAGTTTAAGATACTACTACAGTAGCCTTAATTTGAAGCAGACTTCACAAGCCTGTCAATCCTTCAGCAGATAACTAAGTTATTTACATGCTTACATTTATGAGATATCCTAAACAGACTTTTTTAAGTAGAACACAAAGTGCATGAGAAATCTCAGAATGTCACTACAGACCTAAAAGTTGCAATATAATTGATAATCAAAGATAAGGTTCACAGAATTTCAGCCCTCAAGTGAAGTAACTGCTACTTCAGGGAACCAGTTCTTTGTGCTATGTCCTACCACTGAATGTTAAAATTTTTAGATTTCTGATCACTTTTAACAATTAAGAGAGAGACTGTTAAGAGCACATATTAGAACTAGGCCTCCAAAGATTAATGGATTTCATTAATTCATTCATGTTCCCTAGATGAGTACTGCTGAGTTGCCTTACAAGACAAACATTCAGATCGGGTCATTCCTTTCCAGTTTCAAAACCACACATTTGAAATGCAGACAATTTCACTAATGATGTGGAAAGACAGAGGCACTGCCTGGGACATCTTCATCCCCATTAGAGAATGCAGAAAGAACAGAAAGCATTCTGTATTTATTCAGAGCTACACTGTCAATCATCATCAATCTACCTTTTTTTGAAGGGCCCAGAACATACAAGGGTTCATAATTTGGGCAGTGACTAGTAAATAGAACTATATTCCTGTAATCTGGCATGACGGATTGCATTTAAATGCACATACAGGCACAGTAAATATAAATAAGGCTACTGAGGATTGGAAGGAATAACTAAATTCTTAAGTGTCATAATAATGGCTTAAGTCTTGATAGGTTACTGCTTAGTCCCTTTTATCTTCAAGGATGCCTCAGGTAATAGGAATGTCTTACTGCAAGGGCTTCAGGGCAAGTAATGTATTCTTGAGTGTGTCATGCCTGCCACAACAGGGTTTATACTAGTAAACAGGATTGCTTTAAAGGCCAGAGAGAAAACAGAGAAGTTTAAAACTCCAGGTGTTTCAAAAAAATGAAAGAAAACACCCAAACTCCTTACTACTACTGAAAAAGACTACAATAAAGCATGCCTGAAAATAAACATACTAACCAGTGATCCATAATAACTTGCAGAACTGATCCATAATAATCTTGCAGAAAAACATATTTGGGATATTCACACTATTGCTTTTGAGGCTTAGTATCTTCCAGTAATTGCTTGCATCCTTCCAACCACTTGTGTATGCTATTAGGGTGTCTGAAAAAGGGTTCTGTCCTGAGGTACCCACCCCAGTCCACATGAAACACTGTCCTGAACAAAACCACAGTTTGACTAAACAGCAGCAGCAGATTAAAAAAAAAAAAAACCTAAAACCCAAGATAGCAGATGGTAAATCTCAATTTGCAGGCTTTAAGTAACAAGTATGTGCCTTGACAAGAAAAGAAGCTTGCACCTAAAATTATACTGTGCTGTCTGCTTTCAGAGCAAAAGGACATTTTTGGACTTTGTTATTAAGAGATATTTTCTTTCTCTGCACTTCATCTAATGACAGTTTTGTTCTTAAGATGCTATTAAAGGGCACTTTATATTTGGCAATCTGGATAGCAGAGATGAGGACATGGCATTATTCCTTCATTTTGCCTGAATGTTTTAGCTTTTAAACTTTTTTTAGCTTTTAATAGTGCTTACAAAGTAAAGGGGGAGGGGAGAGAATACATACACTTTAATTAGGTTTGGTTTAGACCACATAGAATAACACATTAGAAAAGAAAGGCAATTACTTAAAAATAGTTGTATTTATATTTCACAATCTGCTCAAATACTGTTTGCGTGTTGCTGGTTTTTTTTTTTTTTTTTGTTGTTTGTTTTTTTATAAACTTTCTCTACAGGATGTTTTAAAACAAGTTCTTCACATTGCTTCAACTATGTACTTATGGAATTTGAGGGAAATAGTTCTGGTTGTTTTTACAGTTTAACACATATACAGTACCAAAAGGATGGTGGTTAGTCACATGCAGTCCATATGAGATTCTAACATGACATTTAGTGAATTTTCTGATGTTGACCACCCCTTTGATGCCGAAGGTAATGCATCTGTGGAAAGCAAGGACTGTAGATTTGGGTTACTGCTCTCTGCATCTTCCAGTTTTTCAGTGTTGTCCTCCCAGTTAATGTGGAATCTTGTGACTCTGGGATTAGATGCCAAAATATTCCTTTGAAGCTGGGAAAGAAGAAAATACATGGATTGTAATGTGTACATCTAAAACTGGAGTTCATATACATATAGATTTTTTTCTTTTTAGTCCCTATAGCCTTGTTTGTGTAAAACAATTTGTTTAAAAAGGGAATTCACATCACTGTGAATCTATAGCTGCTACCTATGGATCAGAAATTTGCTTACAGTACACCACTTATTAATTTTCCCTAGTATTCTCCTCAGCAAAATAACCACTTTCTCAAGAGTATTTTAACTGTTCCACAAGGTCAAGGCTGTGAAAGAGATCTGCAAGTAAAGTGCAAGTGTTTATTATTTTATCTATCTTTTAGTAAAGCAAATAACTTCTACCCCCACAAGGATTTTGCAAACCACAGTACTTCATGAAGTTTTCCATCAACTTTATGGTATTTGCAATACCTATCAATTCCATCAACTTCTCATCTTCATTTAAAAGTACAACCCTATTCTTAAACTACCAAATGTTAGGCTGATTTCACTAAGAGGATTTATCAACTAAAGTTTCAAAATAAAAAACATTTCTATTTGGAAGATACTAACACTCTGGCAGTGGACATGATTAGTCATCTATCTTATTCTCATGGCTGGCCTTCATTTTCTTTTGAAAACATGTTGCATTTGTTTATGTATGCAGCAAAAAAAAAAAAAAAAAAGCTGATTTTCTCCTTATTTTGAAAAGGGGTGAAAGATTATATATACTTACCTGAAGGATGGCAACTTAAGAGCCAGTGGACACTCACTATGATATTTAAGACTGATCACAGGAAAGGTTTGATTTTATTCTCCGAGAAAGTGTACTCTCATTAAGTATTTCCTGACCCCTTATGCAAACTAAAAAGACCATTTATTTTTTAGAACCTAGTAGAGCTTATTACCCAATAATTAATCAATCACTTTAATAACCTTCTACTTGTGAATTTCCATTTTGTCCCTAAGTCACATTAAGGACTCTATACAAGCCTATGATTGCTTTTGCTGTTCTCTTCCGTAGCAGCAAAGCTAGCTTTTTATATAAACAGAGAATGAAGATAAGTAGTTCAAGGCATTCTAAATTCAAGTGCTTAATAGGAGTTGCCATTTTGGCATTAACAACCAACATAACAAATAAGTTATGTTTTAAATGAAAGAAATAAAGAAGAAAGGAGCATACCCAAAGTTTAAGAATCCTCAAACTTTACTGTCATTTACAGTCTTTTTTTTTGTATCTGATCGCTGAAAATAAAGTTAAGCACAGAAAAACATACTATTTCATTTCATCTTTTAATTCTAGTCCTGGTTTAATTATCACCATAAAGAATATATGTTTTTATAACTTTATCTGTATACTTCCTTTGCCACATGAGACATTTATCAGATAAACATCCAACCAGGCTACCCATGTTCTCTCATTTTACACCTAATTTATTCCTCAGTTTGTTTGTTAAAGTTTTGCAGAAACTGTAGCTCTGACACTAGAACAGCTGAGTAACAACTGTAATAAATGAGTATCTACAACTTAGTTCCAGGTTGATGGGCCTAGAAAAAAACATTCTGTTTTTCTAAAGAACAGAGCCATTTTGTAAACAGTGGTGCAGGTGGGGATAAATCCAATGGTGTATTTCACAGTCAGTGTGAAAGTACAGCCAAGTCTTCAGGATGGTGGAAATTTTTTGATGGCTTCTCAGTATTACCTAAATTTATGCCAAGTACATGGCACTTATAGTCTGTCCCCCGCAAGTATTTTCCGGTATTTGATGCCTCAATCCATGCACTTTATGAAATCACTTAGGGTTTCAGTTTGTTTCTTAAAAACCTCTTTCTGTAAGCATACCTCTGATACACGACTAAAACAAAACATGCCTTACCTTAGAAAAATCTGGCTTTACTGGTGGATTCTCTCTCAGTTCTGTTTCAGTATATTCATTGTTTACATAGTAGCCGACTCTAATAAATTCTTGACCTCGGTAAGTGCATGTAATTAGCACAACTGTGACACCTACTGCATCTGCATCTGGAATAAGCCCTGGGTTAGGTGCATCAGCCTAAATATGAAAGGGAAAGATAAATTAAAATTGATAGCACATGCCTACCTAGCAGGGGAATCTCAAGTAGTGTGTTTCAGCAGCTAAGTAGTGACTATATTTAAAATTGTTCCAAGTTAACCAGAAAATATACTGCTTTCACAACATCAACCCTAGATTTAGAACACCATCCTCTAACGACAGAATTGGAATACAGTAAAATTGTTTGCTGACATTTCTCATGGGCAACTGGCCAGGTTTGATCCAAAACTCCTTTTAAATATATGATCAGCTGAACCATTGTTCAGATAGGGGTACCAACATAATTCCAATTCTAAAGTGCCACAGTTCTCCAGCCCATCTTGGTAATTTATTAGAGCAAGATTATTTTCTCATACACCCTCAAGGTTGAATTGGTCTGTATGTGTGCTCTTAACAAGACTACACCCTTAAAACTAGAGACTGCAAATTATATTTCAGCAAGAAAAGGGATGGGCTATGGTAAGCTTTGAGCTGTTCCACAGATTTCTAGGGAAGCAATCAAGTATTTTCTCTAGCCTCATTCCTAATACCTATGTTCATTAAAATTTATGTAGTTAACTGCATCATCTCTCCAAGACACCTGAACATTTTCTACCAGTATGCAAACCTAATTAATATGCAACTGATAATCTTCCTCAATTCCTTACTTACCATGGCTCTGCAGTTACTTATCAATAAAATTTGCCTCATAAAATGTGGTTAACATCAGTCCCTTAAAATGCCTCCTAACTACCATATCTATTGATAAAATGTGATGCCTGATTCTGCTGCAGGATTTAAAGTAACAGCAATCCAGGCATACTAAAACAGCTTCATATTTACAATTCCACACGAAGATCTGAAGTCAACAGTGAACACCCATGTTGTGAGAACAAGTTGGTATTAGTAATGTGTGTTCAGATGGTTTGGGTGTAACAAACCTCGCCTAAAGACAGAGGATGAATGAATTAATTCCTGATGTCCTCTCATTCCTACTTTTCTGTAGTATTGATATGCTTCAGCATGGTGAAATTTGGAAGCTGCTGCTCATGCTGCATTGGCATCTACTCTTTGCCACTTCAGTTCTAAGCCTTCAAACTAGTCTAGCTTTTTGTGAGAAGCTGTAGGCACTTCACAGAAGAATGAGTCAGACCTCTCAGGTAGAAATACACCCAAGGGAGGACAAGAAACCAGGAAATCAGGTAGAACTCATCTTCCTCCAGCCATGAAGGAAATAGAAAATGACTGAATAGCTTTACAATTAGCATAGGGGAATGGAAAAGATGGCCAAGAAACAGAAAAAATGCAGAAGCTAGAGGAAATCACAAGAACTGCCACAGATTAAATCATTACTTTAATTCAGTAGTTCTTGTTCTAAAAGTGCGCAGAACTATCTGATCACTTTAAATTCCACAGTAATGGGCAACAGAAGAACCATATTCAATTTAATTCCCCATTAAACTCAATTCACATTCTAATTTAGGATCTTAGTCTTCCAGGTTCCCACTGTCATTTTCTGTCTTGTAATATCCTATGACGCAGTTCTGAACCCAAGGAAATACTCTGTTCTAATCCTACTTATCGCTCAAGCATTGTTTTGTTGCATGAAAAAGACACTGAACTGTTTAAAACAGTTTTCTCAAATTTTCAACTTCCTGGTTTTGTCAACCTCTTAATTACTCAGGAACCAAAGATCATACACAGATGTCAAAAAAAAAAAAAAATAAGAGCTTGGTATGACCAAATGATAAATAAGCAGATTATCTGCAGACAGATATTTTGGTGGGCAGAGGCAGTAGATTAATTTTTGCATAAAAATCACTGTCTTAATATGCCATTCTTATGCTATAAATTACTTAAGAATTTTATTAAATCAGTCCTTATGTTGCCTTGGATTATCTTGCTTTTCCACATGATATTTAGTCTCATAGCTATTGCTGCAGAGTAGGTAGTAAAGGTTATATGCACACTTAAGGATAGTAAATTATTTATGCATTTATACGCTCAAAAAGAAGTTTCTGTGATTTTATTATAAATTCCCAAGAGAGTCAAGAAGGAATCAGGTTTCACTATGTATATCTTGGGATTTAGAAACAAATAGGCCAAGCTGTGGGCCTTTACTATTGAATCCTTTTTAAAGGTAATGTTTTGGGGTTTTAAAACAAAGAGCTGCTTTTGTAAGTCTGAAAAGCACAATAATTGTCCGTCTTTCTGTAAAGCTGAATTCCCAACCTGATTCGCATCTTTTTTTCATCTAAGGTATTTTTATCATCCTTGGTAATCTATCTGTGTGGTACTCCATTTTAGTTGCTATTTCAGCCATTTTCCTATCTAGAAAAAGCTACAAAAGATTATCTGAAAATTTTATACTCCTCTGCAAAGGTCCTTTCCTTATGCTATTTCCCCCAAACACAATCTTTTTTCTTTGTGTCACATGCCTCCTGCAGTTCTGTGCTTTGCCCCACTCCTGCCTTCCCTTGCTTGTTTTCTCATTATCCCAGGCTGTTTCAGCTTGGTGAATAAAATTGCTTAAGTCATCAGCAAAGGCTTTTGCAGGACTTTAGGTTTTGGTGGTCTCCTGTGTACACACATGCTAAATTCTACCCTCACCTGAAATCCAGAGCCTTCAGAACGTAATATACTCAGACCAAACCATAGTTGGGTAAGAAATAAAAAGTGTATTTTAACAGATGGAATCCTTACAGGACCTACTCCAATCTAAGCAAAATCTCTACACGTCTCCTAATTTAGCTGTAGTGTCATTTATAACCAAGATACAATTGCTGAGTCCATTCTACAGAAACTGCAAGACCAGTAAATTTTATTTGAGACCTGCCTAATCATACAGCCAAAACGTGCCTTTTTTAGGCACCTGCTTCTTGCTCCTTCCCATCACCATCAACAAGGAATCTTCAGACCTTTTACTGAGAACAGTGCATCTTCAAATTAGAAATGTAAATGCCAGCTAATTTTCCACTATACAAACACAATGTAACCCCTCTGAGAGCAACAGAGGATCACCTATTTCTGACCAATTAATGCCCTAAGCTACAATGGCTTGATAATGGAAAAACTGTTAATAAATGATGCATTTGTTACACATCTGCTTTATTTGTAGCATAGAAAAATTAGGCCTGGCTCCAAAACCAAAAAGAAACATTTCAACACTGATTTGCATGTATGTGGTTGATAAATGCTGCAACATTCAGTCTAATCCTATTCCTTAAGCCTGTTCTTTAAGGAAAAAAACAAAACAAAAAGGCCCAGAATAAACAAACAAATGCCCCCCCAAATGCCAAAGAAACTACCTTTCCTGGAACTTACAGGATTAATCAGTATCACCTGACAAATATTGATATTATTTTAAAACAGTTACAGTAACCATGACAAATAAGGGAGTCAGCACCTCATCAGAACTTTGGGGTTCTTTAATGCTCATACTTTAGCATGCCTTTGCCATTAGTTAAGTGAATTTATAGTATTTGGGAAAATAGCGGAGTTCTTATACAATAAGACATACTCACTTTCTACCTGATTTTTTATCCAATGGATTTTGCTGTCAGTTTACCAAAAAAAATTCTAGTATTTCATAGAGAAAGTATGTTAGTTTTAATAAAAATTATAGCTTTGAATAAAAACAAACAAAAACACTCCACCACCACAAAATAAGTTATCCCAAACAAAAGAAAGCTTCTGTAAAAATTTGGGCAAATCCACTTCAGGTTTTCCCCCCCACTTCTCAATGAGTTAAAACAGAAACAAGTCTAGGCCAGTAAGTCATCTTAGTGTTGCTCTTTCCCTGTTTTCCTTTGTTATTCCTTATTAACTTTTGGCTTTAACAGCAGTATTTTATGTCTCATGTTCCAAACTTTTTTGCACAGTCTTAATCTACACACTTGTGTCCTAAATACCTCCCATTTACCACTGAATTTCTATCTTTATTTTAGAAATCACTGTATTTTGTTATGATTTAGCATGCTTAGCCAAACATCACAGTTGACCATGTGTTCTGCCAAACAGAAACAAGCTTCTTGATTATTCTGGCTGAGAAGAACTAATTTTACAATTAGTTTGTTGGCCTGATCCTCTGAAGGTGTTGTCTACATTAACCTAGTGCTCCTGATAGTCTGAAACTGCCACCAGCAGCAGAAGAGGTGAGCCTGATAGTGCTGGTGTAAACCAGGCAACTGGTACTGCTGATTATGAACCAGACTGGTTAAAATTATCAGTAGCTATGGGAACTGTGCTTTTATCAGTTATTATTGATACCACAAATAAAAAATACAACCAAGAAGTATCAGGGGCAAGAAGTACAAGCTCAAGAACAGAGTTTAAAGGAAAGTATATCATACCTGAGGAGCTCACTGCATTTTTTTTACCAGTATTTTTCAAGTGCCTCTTAGTTTGATACAGTTATCCCTAAATAAATTAGCACAACTTTTAGAAAGGGTTAAATCAAACTTACCTGAAATACAAACATGTGTCTGCCTGCAGGAACAGGTCCAACTAAAACAGAGTCTAACACCTGATCATACTCTTCACTTTCAGCTGAACCCACATAAATTATTTTCCATTCCAAATCTACATAAAAAAGAAAAAGAACCAAACATTATTTATCATTACAGTTAGGGGGTCTTCCACTCTTGCCCATCTACAGTTTTGTATAGCCTAAAACTACTTCTTTGGCAACAAGCCTAAAATAACAAGGACCTGTCTTCATCAGAAAAATTTAGCGATGCGTGACCCTGTCTTCATGAACCAGATCATCCCACTTTCTCTAGTCAGTTGTATCCCAGGAATCCCTCTATTTTCACAGTGAGGTTAATTTCCAAAATTTATACAGAGAACAGGGCCCCTTTACTAACTGGGAGCTGTGTTGAGCATCTTCTCAAAAGTCTGTCAGAATGGCAGCAGCAGAGGGGTGATGCCTATAAATCATCACATCCTTGAATACTGACTCCCAAAACCAAAATTCCCACCTTCCACATACACACCTCACAGCTTAAATTACACAGATCAAGGAAAGTAGTTAATTGAGTAAGAAACCCACTGGATAAGCTCCAGACACACTAACTGTATGCCCCCATTCCTTCATATGTCACTTGTGTTACCTGGGAAGTACATAAAATTATGATAACATGACATGATCATATTCTTAAAGATAGTGATGATTGCATCTTATCTACATCTTGAAATGGAATTATAGGCAAAAAAAAAATCAGTGTAGCATTTTGCTTCTTAAAGTCATGCACTAAACCCCAATATTTATTACAATTCATTTTTTTCTAACTCAGCCTCTTCCCCACAGATGTTTTAAAGTTGAAACCGCAAATTAGCCCAAATTAGCTCTTCCTGGGTCAGCTTTTCACCTTCCCTTTTTGATTCAAAAACCAGTATTATTCACACATATGAAACTAATCTTGCAAGACAGATTTTGGGGTTATTAAAACAAGAGGAAAAAAAAAAACACAGTGACAAAAAATTATAACACTTCTTTTCTTAATTAAGCTGTTGTTTCAGAACTGTACCTTATAAACTTACATGGTGTATTTATTTTTTTCCCCCTTATGAAAAATGATGCATTGTTTGCTTGTGCAAAAGCACAAACCTGTGAGCTATTACATTAACTTGATTAGCACACTTGGCAAAATCCAAAGGTCTGCTTCATGCTTTCTGGATGCAGGAGTGGAATTTAAGCATAGAAAAAAAAATAGCACTTGGAACAGAAACTGACTGCTTTAAGACTGCAAATCTCTTTCCCCATTAGTGAATTCTCCTTATTTTGTTTACCATTAGTGCAAGTTTTGCAGGTTTAACTACCATAATAAACAGAGCTCGGGAAGGGATTTTACTCCTCTGTACAACACAGCACAGTTTCCCAGGTACTGTATCAGAGGTTTTATTTACCTTTTAAGCATGAAGCTGTTGCTAGTATTGCAGGGTACTCATCCAGGATAATTAAAGAACTTTCTTTTCTGCATCTGAGGACAAATTACTACTTACAAGAAGTGAGGACTTTTAGGCTAAACTGCTTAAGACTGTCACGCCATCCTGTGCCATTATTCTAGAACAGTGTAAAACTTACTCTAAACAACTCACAGTATTTAGTACTAAAACTCGGCATTTTAAAATGAATTTTAAATGTTATTTAAGTATGTTGATACAGAACAGCTTTGAGAAAGAGAGGGCTTGGAGTTAATGGATTTTAGAATCAGTGTTGCAGAGGACGGGCTGAAAACAGCACAGTAAACAGACGTATTAACATAGGAGAGTTAAGGCAATGACTTTTCAACAAGTATACAATGGCTGTGAATAATCTTATTTTTAAATGTGGAAGATAGTAATGCTCATCCCTAATTTATCCTGTAGTCTAACTTGCATGTTGGTGGGGGAAAGGAGCTGAGAATTTTGCATTGGACCATCTATAATTCTTCTCATCACGACTGTCCAGATTAACTTTAACATAAACCCTGAGTGTGAGGAGCACATCACATACAGCCATGCACAACTGGAAGGAAAACCCTAACATATTGCACAGAGCCCCTATGACGGGCACTGCCACAGCAGTTGCCACGGAGGGGGTCCGATGCTGCACCTCTTATGAGGCAGGCTGACCGGAGAGATCCAGAGCCAGCAGCGTGGCGGGGTATGGAGCACAGCTCCAGCTGCTGCGTCGGTCAGTAGCAAGAAGGCAGGAGACAGTGTGCGGAGGCCTACTGGAAACCCTGGCTCAGGCGAGACTTCCTCTGAAGTTCCCGCCACGGCGGCCGTCCCTCCCTCCCCGCGCTGTCACCATCCTGCCGGCACGCACGAGTACGCGCTGCTGCAGAGGCAGGCGGGGTGAAGCGAGTTAAACCGCAGCGATAGCGAGCCTGCCAGGGCACCTTAGCCAGGACAGCACGCAACTCTCCTCCTCCTCAGCCCTGCCCTCGCCCCTCCGCCCGCGGGGCTCTCTGGCGAGCAGGCGGCGCTGGGCTCCGCCGAGTGCCGGCCAGGCAGCGTCCCCTCCCACTCACAGGCAGCCCAGCTGGGCGGCCTCCTCCTGCTGTCGGGGCAGGAGCCGCTCCCCGGCCCGCCGGCGGGCGCGAGCGCCCCGCATCCCTTCCCTCGCCCCGAGCCGTTCGAAACTCCCGCCCGCGGGGCGACGCGCGGCCTCTCGGGGCGCGTCCCGCGGCCGCCCGGGGGGCGGCGCTGCGGAGCGCGGCCGGGGCGAGGGCGGCTCGCTGCCCGCCCGACTCGGGGGAAGGCGGGAGCGCGGCGGCGGCCCCGGCTCAAACGGGGGTCCGCGTGAGGCAGCAAGGTTGGGGCCATCCCCCACCCGCTGGCGGCTGCCGGTAACTTTCGAGTGACTTCCAAAAATAGTGGCAGCCGGGCGGCCCCCTCCCCCCCGGCGGGGTCTCCCGCAGCCAGCGCTCCCCTCCGAGCCGTGCCCCCGACTCCGCGCACCTAGCGCGGCCGACTGCTGCCGGCATGCGGGGCCAGCCAGTCAGCCCGCCCCTACCTCCCACCGTGATTTTAATTTTTTTTTTTTTTTTTTAATTAAAATGGAGCACAAGGCCATCGAAACACATCCCCGCGGAGCGTTTTCCGCGTTTCGAGTACCGCCGGGTCTAAACACGCAGCATCCCGTGTGCCGGCGGGGATGCGCGGCTGCCGAGCCCGGTTCAACCCTCCTGTCTCCCGCTCGCTCCCCCCACGCACACACAAAGCTGGCAACATGGCTACCTCCACTCTAACAAGTTCCTCGCAACTTGAGGCAGCTCGCCGCCTCGCCGATGGCGGGGAGAGGCGGCGGGCCCGGCTCGGCGCCCAGAGCGGGCGGACACCGCCAACTTTCCCCAGCGCCGGGCTCGGCGGGAGCGGCACATCCCCTCGCCCGGCCGGCACATCCCCTCGGCTCGGCACGGCGATGCGGCCGAGGTGGAGAGACTGTTAAATTGTAGGCGCAGGCCTGTGCAAAGTTTAAGCCTTAAATGCCCCGAGCTCAGAGCCCAGGGTTGCAAATTCCGAATCGGGAGAAAAATTCTACTCACCTTCAGACAGGTCCTCTATGCACTCGAATGTGATTTCGAACTGGAAAGGATTGTAGAAAGGAGAAGGATTATCCAACACCACTACATTGTTCACCTGAACCTTTGCCATATTTTGGAAAAAAACACAAACAATAGGCAGAGCGTCTTAACGCCGCGCACTAAAGTCCTCCGTGCCGGGCTCCCGCACCGCACAAGCCCCCGCGCCGCTGCCCGAGCGAGGCTGCAGGGCGGCGACTTCCACAAACTTTTTTTTTTTTTTTCGCCCCCCCTTTTATTTACACCGGGAACGCTCCACACTGTTCGCCGCTTTCCCTATTTCGCTCAACTAACAGCCCATTCTGCCCCTGCTCGCCGCCAGCGCCCGCCCGGATTGGCCACTCGCCGGGCGAGGGCCCTCCCTCCGCGGGCACGGCGGGCACCGAGCGCCGGCCAGAGCGGCCTCCGCGCGCGCCCGCCCCGCGCCGCCCCCGCCGCAGCGCCCCCGCCCGGCGCGCGCCGGCAACGGCCGCCAGCACCCGCCAAAGGGCCGGGGGCGGGGCCGGGGGCGGGGCCAGGGGCGGGGCCAGGGCCAGGGCGGGAGATGATCCGGGCGCGGTTGAGGGAGACGCGGAACATCTGCTTCTCTGATTTCCCGGAAAAGTACTGAGAGCTTATCTCTTCTCTTCCTCCATTTTTTTTTCTTTTTTCTTTTTTTCTTTTTTTCCCCCTCCTTTCTTCTGTGTGCATTAAAATCCAGGCAAGGGGAAAATCGGGAGGAAAGATCTTACCACACAACTAGTCAGTTCTCCAGTCATGACCAAGAGGGACTCTAGCTTAGTTCGAAAGCTGTTGCCTTGCAAAGATTTTATTAAAAATAAAGAATTAAGTCCTAAGATGCGACTTTATTTCAATTGCTGGCGTATAACTTATGGGACTATGTATACCCTGCCTGCCACAATAACTTTTATTAAAATTGATGAGGTTTAGATTCATCTATAGAAAATGCTTCTTGTGTAAATGTATGATATTTAAAGTTGTGAACCATATGAGCTGAAGAAGAAATTAATTTCCTTTCACAATGTTCATCCTCTGCAAGTTGTAAACAATGTAAGACCACATCCAGCTTGGAAAGTGCCCTAAGCTGAAAATTGAGGCTGGAAGAATAGTAGGGCAAAATATCATACTAAATTAGAACCATGGATAGAACAGGGACAAAATACAATCTTTTGTCTATTCACTTTAGGCAAAAAGTTACAAAAGCACTGTATCTCAACAAGACAAAAAACTGCTTGCAACTAGAGCTCATTTTGAAGTTTTATTTAACCTTATTTATAAAAGGGAAGATTCAGAAGTGTTTAAAATAATCCCAAGTGGGTTTTTTATATGCTAAGATTGTGCAGTATTGTATAAACAGCAACTGCAACACTGGCTGCTTGGGAAGAGTGAAAAACTAATCTCAGTCCAGCACTCATGATGAAATTGTTCCCAGCACCTCCCAGAACAAGCACTTTTGCTGTCAGAATGCACAAAATGAGTCTAATCAAGTAGGAAGGTGCATTAAGCTTTCAGCATCCCCTAAGAAGAATGGAAGCAGTGATTCACTTACAGACTAAACCATCTTGCCTGTGGGGCTCCACCATGTGCGGAGAGACGCTTTCAGTTTGGGGTCATTTCAGCTCTTTGGGTTTCTGTTATGCTTTGTTTGGTGGGTTTTTATCTTCCTGTTTCTGTGCTGATTGTGCTGGGTGCTGGTGGGGTCTTGGGTGCCATAGGAGCACCCCCAGCTCAGGGCAGTGGGGCTGGGCAGCGGTGCCAGGCTCACGAGCCCGCAGCCCACGGCAGTGACCTTTGGCCAACGGCCAGGCATATCCGTGCCAGGATACAGCACCTTGCTGGCTGGGAGCCCCTGAGCACAGCGGGCTTTGCTGGTGGGGCGCTGGGTGTCTGCACGGCTCTGAGTGCTGCTGCTGCTGGAGAGGCCGCCCAAGAGGGGCTGTGCAGGAACCAAGCGCGCCTGTCACCCGGCCATGCTGTCAGGAAGCCATCCCCTTCCTCTCTTTGTAGAAGGCTCGGGTACCCTGAAGCACTGCGAGACAGGACATTTTGCCTGCGCAGCAGCACTGCCAGTGAGAGGCCCTGTGTGCAGCTGGGGAAGCCGTCTTGTGTGGCGGCAGGAGCCTGCAGCAGAGGCCATCTCATGGCTGCCACGCACAGGGGACAGCGCCGAGCAGAGTGACGCAGCACTGCAGTGCCAGTGACGTCCCTCACGGCTCGGGGGCAGAGCAGAAAGCGCCCGTGGCTCCAGGGGTGCGAGTTGTGTACCGCCACCACAGAATATTCAGAAAGAAATGCGCAGCCAGGCTCTGGTACTGCCTAGTACTCTGTGTCTCTGTAATTCTGCTGCGTGATTGATTGCCCACGTTGTTTGGCACATAGTCCAGGAAAACCAAGAAAGATTGGACATGGTGGAGCAGATTCCTTACTACAAGTTGAAGTACATATTTTGTTGTCAGGAAGCATTTAATTCCAGTAACTTTTTTGCTGGTCATTTGCAAGCAAATAGATACTGTGGTGGGCTGCACAGTAATAAGAAGGTCTTTGCAGCCCTGAGCCAAATGGTGAGGCGGGGGGATTCTTGTGCAGGTTTTGCCATAGAATTCCAGGAGATTTTAGGCTGGTTGCAGCTTGTCAACTACTAGGATATTTTGAGCTGAGCACTGGAATGGAAAAGAAGGGCTAAAGATAGAGAAGAAGCAGGGAAATAGGGAATAGAAGGATTGGAGGGAGCTGCACATACTTAGCTAATGAGTGGCTGTTTCCACAGTTATGCAGGGGTTTTGATTGGCTATCCACCCAGTGTTGTTATCATGTGTAGATTTACTGGAAAACTTTTTTTTTTTTTTAATTTCTTCCCTCATTTCATCCTTGGTCATCTTTGGATTTTCATTTTTGCTTAATGCTGAGAGGAAACCAAAAACTCATAAAGAAATTTAATTTCCCTAGTTTATTTTTTTCCCAAGCTTTGATTTGAAGCTCCAAAATTTCTGTCCGTTTTAGTAGCTGATGTGGAAGAAGACCTGAATGGGTCCATTCCATAATTTTGCAATTATTGCCTTTGCCCCAGTTTTCAGTATGATCTGCCAGATCTAGTATTCATATCCTAATCCCTTTTGTTCATTTAACCAAGTTCTAAAACAAGTCACAATCCAAGCATGGGAAGCATACCAGAATCTGCTCCACAGCTCCAGGCTAACCTACCTCGGCACTAGTGGGATTGCTTGCTGGTAGCTGTCAAGTGAGTTAAGTTACGTGGTAGAAGTAGATGATGGAGCTTTCCTGCTGGTTTTCCCCCTGTCCATGGCTCAAGCCACTGTGCTGGATCCCTTTCTTTCACTCAAGTTTACTCTTGCATTTTAAGGAAGAGACTGACTGAAGTATTTGATTCTTCAGGTTTGACAGTGACTGCTGTGAAGGAATTTGGGGAGTGGAATTTGGAAGCTGGAGCACTGGTGCTTGCAGATGGAGGCCTCTGTTGCATTGATGAGTTCAATAGTATCAAAGAACATGACAGAACCAGTATCCACGAGGCAATGGAGCAACAAACCATCAGTGTTGCAAAGGCAGGGTAAGTGGCATGTTAGCACATGTGAGAAAACAACACGAGATTTTTTTTTCTCTTGTACGTATATGTTGGAGGGATGCTGATTAAACATATTTGTTTTCTTTATTGTATGCAATAGTTTTGTTGTCAACAGTATTCCTAAACTAGACAAGTAAGCGTTTCATAGGACAGTGCACTAGACTAGGGGCTGCAAGCAATCAGACTAAGTACATGCCCTCTTCGCTGCTGGGTTTTCAATCTACTGCTATAGGCGAGGGCACTTTTCTACAAAGACTTGGCATTCTTTCTCTTGCCATTTGCTGCAAGTGGTTGTAATAATCCTATGTGAAATGAGAAGCTTTGTGACTTTTTTTGTTGCAGCTCAGAAAGTGGGGCTTCATTTCTCCAAAACCACAAAATCACAGTCATTAAGTTTGGAAAAGATTTCAAAGATCATCAAGTCCAGCCTACGACTGATCACCACCTTGTCAACTAAACCATGGCACTAAGTGCCATGTCCAGTCAGTTCTTCAACACCTTCAGGGTTGGTGACTGCACCACCTCCCTGGGCAGCCACTTTTTCAGTGAATAAATTCTTCCTGATGTCCAACCTGAACCTTTCCTGGCACAGCTTGAGGCTATGTCCTCTTGTCCAGTAAAATCCAGTAATATTGCTTGGTAACCAAAGCACATCAGGAGATTTCGAGGCTACTGTATTTTCCAAGAGATTTGCAGGCTGCTGAATTTTATATGTTTGGTGTGGCATAAATATAAACTCCTGTTTATTTTATGTTCCCCCCTTTCTTTTTTCAAAGTAGTGTGTATTCAAATCTGCTCTCCCCCCTCACTACCCCTGCCCACCACTTGGATCTTCGAGCTCATATTTCAATTTGTCAGTCATATGCAGTTCTTGTTCAGGCCCAAATTATTTCCTGGATGGTATTTCTGACATCTCTGCTACTAAAAAGGCATTACCCTTTCCACATTCCTTCTTATCACCTTCCACTCAGCTCTTGCTCTAGTCGCATCTTGGCTTCTCTAACTGATCATGTCCTTCCCTTATTCTAAGCATCTCCATCCACTTCATTAGACAGCAGACAAATAATCACAGAAGATTCTGAGTTGAAAGGAGCCCACAAGGATCATCAAATCCAGTTCTTAAGTGAATGGCCTGTGTGGGGATTAAACCGATGACTTCAGTGTTTTTAGCACCATGTTCGTACCAACTGAGCTAAACTCAGGGTCGTTTTGCTCTCACCTGGGTAATTACCAGCCTTCGCCAGCTGGGCACAAATACTTGGGATCAATATGGTCTTGTCTCCTTAGTAAGACAGGGACATATTTCAGCTGAGTTCCTTGTTGCAGTTGATTGGATTTGATAGACCCAAACAGAGTTTGCTAACTTGCACGTAGATGCCCAGTTGCTCACTTTTAAGGACTACACGTAATGAGGATATTTTTGGATAGTAACTTAGCACACATATGTTAAGCAGCTTGTTAATTTAGGCCTTATTTTGGTGCATGGGAGAGTAAGTTTTTTTTCTTATTGGATATAAGCTATGGAAGATCTGTGGCCCTTCCTCTCAGTTACAGAACAACTTTGGACGTGAGGCAGCAGTCACTCAGGAGCTGACTAGAAATAGCTCAGTGACAAACCAAAGTTAGAATGCTTCTGCTGCTGCCTCACCCAAAAGGAGGGCATTTGGACTACTAGAGTAAAAATAATCTCTCCCCACATCTACAAGCACATGCTAGGACATCATGGTTAAGAGTGGAAAATGGCTGTTTCAGTTGGTATGGTTGCCATCACTGTTAACTTGGGTTCATATTCTTGTTTATACACAGGAATAAAACATACATTCATGTCACTTTTTGTTTTGCTCTCTTAAAAGATGAATGTGTTGCTTTCCAGCATTCAAAAGTGTTTGTATATTGTACAACCCCACAATGTAATAATTATTTCTGAAAAGTAGTGTTGGTTTTCACTATTTAAGGATCTAGCTGTATGCAGAGATTATTTGTGGCAATGTTGGTTGGTGCCTTTTGGTATCCAGATCACTGTCTGTCTAGTTGCTATTCTCTGACTGAAAAATGCTGTACATATAATAAATATTAATACAATAATTGTGTACACTGTTTAGCTCTTAGGGTCTTTCAAGATAAGATGTGCTCTTTATAGGATAAAACCACAAAAGTTTTTAAACACTTTGGAATCCTTTTCCCTATCCAATTTAATTCAACCACAATGTTCACCATACCTTTCTCTAGCTTGGTGTGCAAGCTTAGCACGAGGACAACCATCCTGGCAGCAACAAACCCTAAAGGCCATTATGACCCCAATGAGTCTGTCTCTGTCAACATAGCTCTTGGCAGTCCCCTGTTGAGCAGATTTGACCTGGTCTTAGTATTGTTAGATACAAAGAATGAGGAATGGGACCACATAATTTCATCCTTCATCTTGCAAAATAAAGGTAAGAGTAGTCTTCTAAAATCATAAGGTGTTTTGTTGGGTTGGGGATTTTTGGTTTTTTATTTGGGTTGTTTTTTTTTTTTTATTTTTTTTTTTTGGTTGGTTGGTTTTTGGTTTTGTTGCTTGTCTGTTTGGGGTTTTTTGTTGGGTTTTTTAATTTTATTTCCCTCCATTTTTTAGTTTGCTATTCTTGAATCTTTCAGATTAATCAGTGTTTATATTTTTATCATGGTGGTTTTCTGCTGTATGGTTCTTCAAGTAGGAGTAAGACAGATTACTAATTAATTAAAAGGGACGAGCTGAGAACCCTCTACTTTTACTCTGGGATCATTTATAAGAGATTTCAGCCCAGACTGCTCAGTAAGTGGATTGTTTCCATCTCACACCTTTACGGTTTTTGATCTTCAGATCCTATATGCCTTGTAATTGTACTTGCTGTTAATCAGAAACTTAATTCCAGCAGAACAGATCAGAGATGCATGTGCTGCAGGGCTCAAAGAATGAGCAATAGCATTCCCCATGTGGAGCTTTGTGCTCTGGAATGAGAGAAGGCAGTGTGATTTGATTTTGACCAGCCCCTTCCCCATCCACATCATGGAACATGGCTTCAATCCTCTTTACAGAAGAAGTGGTTAGAGGAGGCTTCTTCAACTAGCTTCCTTTCCTTTCCAAAATATTTCCTTACAAAAAATGTTCAGAATATGGCAGGTAGCTCTTGGCTCCAACAGAGTAGGTAAAACAGGCAGAGGAGGTGCATACACTCATGTAGCATCTTTCTTTTTAAGGAGTTCCTGAGCACTTGGCACTGCCTGTACCATCTGGTGGGCAGTGAGGCTGACAGCAGTTCTATAGAAATTACTGGAGGCTTTACTGTGGATTTTGATACAGGAGGGATCGGATGGTGTGTCTGGACTGGAATTTGACCAAGTCCTTGAGGACTAGTGAACAGACAACCAGTATGCCCCAAAAGAACAGTAATGTGTATTTCATAGTCACCTGTCTATTTAGCGGGAGTTCTTAGAAAGAAACTTGATGCCTGTTGTTACAGAATTACTGACAAGGGTGTTCTAATGCAGGCTGCCCAAGCAAATCAGAAAAACTCTGGAGCATGGAAAGGATGAAGACCTACTTCTGCCTTATAAAAAGCATACAGCCAAAATTGTCTGATGAGAGCAACCTGATCCTTGTTCGCTACTATCAGATGCAGCGTCAGAGTGACTGCAGGAACGCTGCCCGCACCACCATCCGCCTGCTAGAGAGCCTGATACGCCTTGCAGAAGGTAAGGCCTTGGCATTTTTATTTTTAGGCTAACAATTAACCTTTATGAAATGAAGAGAACAGTATAATTATAGCCAGTAAGCAGAATAGCAGCTTTTCCATGGAGGTAGGGATAGGTGGTTCTTGTATGATCTTGTTTTATCTTTCTCATCTAAAGAGCCTTGGGGTTGGAGACTTTGAGAAGGGGTGTTAAATTTAAACTATCAAAACCAGTTTTAATTTTGACATTCTTATGTATATAATAAATATTAAAACCTCTGGAATAAGTCACATTCAAGAGAAAAATCTCAGAAATTATGTGTCTTTATGAGAGGCAATCTCAAGATTTACTTGGCTCCATTTGAGTCAAATACTTGCTTCTACTCTGAAATTAATATAACAAAATAAACATTTTTTTCTTGAGTATTAATAATCCTAAAATTAATGTAACATAAAAGATACCATATTTTTTGTTTCCTGAAGTATTAGTAGTCAAGCCCATATTTTACCATACAACTCAAAAATTTCCAACTCTGAGTTCAAGTAATATTTCATTTATAAGAAAGAACCCAAAGGAAGCAGTAAGTCTCTGTAGTAACATGGAACCCAAAGGAAGCAGTAAGACTCTGTAGTAACCTTTTATAAAATGACATATTAAATATTTTCAGGATAAATTTAAAAGAATGTACTGTATTCTGTATAGCAAGCATAAATGGCAGTGTAGCGCCTCCTACTTTAGATGTTTGCGTTTTGTTCTCTATTTTGAGGGAACGATATTCTCCATTTAAGTGAAAGACAGTCCTAACTTTTCAAGATTCACATGTAATTTTCCCATTCAGTTTATCTTCCCTCCTTATCAGTTCATGAGATTGGGGCTTTTAGTAGGATTTTGTTCTTTCAAAGTATTATCTAGATGATATTAACTAACCTGTCTTTCTATTCCTGAATAAGAACTGAGTGTGCTTCCATGGCCAATTAGGAAAAAGGCTTCATGTGGTAAATTATTTGCATTGTATCTATTTACAAAAATCACTTTTATTTTGCTGACTGGTGAAAGAGAAGGAAGAAGAAAATTAAGCTATTGTAGAGAAAAGCATTTTAAATAATACCAAATCTCTGATACAGACCAGGTAGAGGAATAAATTTTTTTCTGACCTGTGATGAAGATTAGATCTTAGTTTTTACTCTATGGTGATGACATGTGCCTATGTAGATAAGGATATTTAATATCTCGCTCTTTGTTGTGATAACCAGCACTTTACAATTTTTAACTGCAGAATTTTAAGCATCTTTATTCTGTCACTGTAACTGCAATTAGAAAATTACACCCCATTGTTCATGAGAAAAACTAATCCTTCCAGTTTCTGTTGAAATTGACATTGAAATCAAAATCATTGTATTTATTTTTACATTATGCCCATGCATGAGTGTTTGAGGGCTGAAGAAATCTGAAGAAATATCTTGTTCCTTCTAGTAAAAAAAAACCAAAAAATTGTTTTTTGACTTCGGTAACACTTGCACCCATTTATTTTTTGACAGCTCATGCCCGATTGATGTTTAGGGATACTGTGACTTTGGAAGATGCTGTAACTGTAGTGTCAGTGATGGAATCTTCTATGCAGGTAAGGTTTCTTGCAGACATTGCTATTGCTGCAGTACCACATTTAAGGGATTCAGTTTTACTTGTAGACTTGTGCCAGCTCCCTTCTTCTCTTTGCAAAGGATTTCATGGATTCATACAAAGTAGGCAGAGACCTTGACAAGTCTTTTCTATTCCACCTTGATTGTTAAAATCCTTAAACAGAGATTATACTGAAAAATCTGGATTAGGATAAAGGCCTGCTACCCTTTTTATAGACTATGCAGTCTACGTGAAGGTTTGGCATACTGCTGGCTTTTGGTAGTCTACATTTTAAAGACATTTTGAGGCAGAAATTTTGTGTATATCACTGTGTTTAATAGCCTCTGACAGGTTTTTCTTCCATGATATTTTGTAGTCACTCATTAATTAGGTAGGAGTGAACCAAATTATTCTTTGGAGCACATTCCAACAGTTTCCTAGATTTACAATTTATTTTGCCATTAAATAATTTTAAACTATGTTGGTAGTAATAGTAAAACTCAGAACATTTAGAAGCCAAATTTTATTCTTAGAAAACTTAAAATTCCAAAACTTTGGTTGGTCTGAAAATCATGCATTCCAGTAATCACATGGATTTATGTAATGTTTCTATTCAAAAAGCATTGAAAAAATGTGAAGGGTTAGATTTTAGTTTACTGTAATATTATTGTTAGGATGTTGATAAAGCAGCACATTTAGAATTAGTAAAAGAACCTTGAATCTGATAAGAAAGGGTTTTTTTGTAGAAATGTGAAAAATAATATAGACACTATTACTTCAGACAGAATATTTTTAACATAAATAAATCTTCAGGCTTTGGAGTAGGAAAAAATTACCATAAGCAGATTATCCAGAGTTTTGTGCATGGGGATTTTTAGCACATCTGAAATGTTTGGGTTTGGCTGTGTCAGAGATGGTATACTCCGCTACTCAGCCAACTGATCTGATCCAAAATGGCATTTCCTATGTTCCTGTATAGGTTGATTAGAATATTTTCAAATTAAAACAGTTTTACAGAGCCCCTATTAGTTCAATGGGCCTGAAAGATCTTTGTGGAAGTAGATACACTCCTTTTTTTGGAGACAGGGCTCTTCAGGATAGATACACAAAGTCACATATGGCAGGTAGGCACTTGTGATCTCCCCTGTCCTTTCAGTGAGGGTTGAGAGATTAATTGCAGTTTGTGCCACAGATAATCTTTTGCACAACGTTGCAAATGGAATTTATCTCAAAAATACTACAGGGCCTGACCTTATTAAGTAGGAAAATTATTTCACTGTCTGCTGCACTTCATCTTGCACTGTTTCGTAGAGCTCAGCTTTTCAATGACAGCACTGCATCAAAGATAAAATATGAAGCTGTTGAAACTGCAGAAGATACCATGTTAGTCTTCATTAGATGTAATTAAACCTGTAATTAACTAGATAGAAAATTGATGGGACAGTGGTTTCAAATTAATGTGGTTTTGAATATAAGAACTCTGAAATACAGATTTTTTTTTTTTTGGTAACAGATCAAAAAGTGAAACATATGTATATAATAATAATGAATATATCCTCTGTGCGTCTCTCTACCTGATCAGCACAAGTAAATGTAAAAGAATTGTTTTAACTGTTGGTCACTGTTTCATTTTTATACAATCCTGCCCTCAAGGGCTGCAGGTTGACCTGGCCAGGGTCAACCCACTACATTGTGTAACAAGTTTTTGTCTGTTAAGAGTTGGTGAGAAATTTTCCTGAATTATGACTGCAAAAGATTACCTGGGAGTACTTGGTATGCTTACCATCTTTGCTTCACTCTTAGCTTGTTATGAGCAAGTAGGTAAGCATGTTCATTTTTGTTAGGAAAATGCAGATTTGAGATTTGCTATTTAAGGTCAGATTTTACTTTTCTCCTGATATATAAATATTAATAATGACTGAAGTAGTTTCTTTTTTAAGGAAGTGGTTTATTTGTTTTATTAAAAAAAAAAGATAGAAGTAGCATGCAAATGTTTATTTTCAGAAACAAATGACTTCTCTAGACAAAAAATCCCACAACATTTTGTACAGATACATCCTGTGTTTACTGCCTAATTGTCAGTCTCTAGAATGAAGTTGTAAATGAGGAAAGGTCAGTATCATTCTGGAAGGACTGGCTGCCACTTTTTAGCTCAGCAAACTCCCTCTTTGACACTGTCTTTGCAACTTCTACAATAAGTCATGTTCTTACCAGTAAAAAGTTCACAGTTCTTCTGTGACTGGGTATTTCTTGTGAGCTCTCTTGGGAAGGAAGACTATCACATTTTCATCATCAACCAACTTCATTAGAGTTTTTTATTTTGTTTTGCCCTCTAATTCATCTTTATATTTCTCTTTCCTACTTTGTTTTTGTGAGCATATTCCAAATCCCCCTGACTTGATCTTTTCTTTGCCTCATTTTCTCTTGCTAGCATTGCCTCCCTCCTTCTCTTGGTCATACTTCCATCCTTGGCTTATTCTCTTTCCAATCCCTCTCCTTTTACTCCTTTTTTATAATTTGTCTCTCTATCCCTAGGTATTTATAGCTTTCCTTTCCACTAATTTTCCCCTTAATACTCAAGTTTTAGATCCTCTGCCCTCAGTTTACAGTGGTTTTGTCATGTGGTTTCCTTCCTCTACTCAAAATGATATCTCAGAATCTCAGAGACATGAGCTCCAGCACAGGAATGAAACTTCAGAGATGTCTTAAATTCACTTGGAATTTCGCATGCACACATAGTATTTAAAAGAAGCTCCTTGTGATGGCCAAGTAAAGGACTGAAATGTCAGTGAGGGCACGACATTATTGCAGCTCATTGCTGTATATCTCAGGATATACAACCACATAGTCCTCTTTTTTCCACTGGGTCCTTAGGTCACATGTTGACAGTACTCAGTCTGAAAGCAACTATCTTCTGTCAGTGTTTTGCTCAATATTTTGTTTATTACCTGCTGTCGTAAAGGTAATAATCTCAATTTCTTAAAGTATTTTTCTTTGGAATTCATCTCCAATAGCCTTGAATATTTCAGAAATATCAATTCAACTATCTTCACACAGTCCTTGTGAAGTGATGGGATGTTGCTACTCCTCTGATCTGGAGCTGAATTATGTACAGTCCAGAAGAAATTGTCAACAAGCTCATACCCCCGAGAGATGGTTGGGGCTCCAGTTTCAGAATAGTAGCACTTTGAGTGAGCATGTTTTCTATTGCCCACAATTTCTTTTTGTGCACATACCACATCAGGATCCCACTTAGAGATTTATTTTCTTTCTTTTCTTGACTGGCTCTTTCTGAATCACGAGAACTGAAACATAGCATCAGAGATGGAATCTGGTCCTTTGATTCCATCAGAGATGGAATCTTGTCTGCTTTTTATTGTACTTGTCTGCTTTTTATTGTACTAACCAAGCAACTGAGTCCCTGCCTCATTCCCTATGAATCTTCCTGAAGCAAATACAGCAGAGGGGTTCTGCTTGAGCCTTTTCCATGCCAAGAGACTGGTGCTTCTATGTGGAACAAATCTATCATGTTTCTGAAGTGATGGGCAAAAAATCCCCAAGTGGTAACTTCAGTGGGATGCATTAAAGGTTGCATGGACAGCCTTAATTTTAGCATGTTATAGTTTTAGAGAGCTTTAATTAGCCACAGACTGATGGTTTTCAGTGTACTTTTTTAATATAATATTTTAACATTGCAAAATTGAAGAACTGGAAATTGCCACAGTTGAAGACATGTAATCCATGGGATGCCATAGGTAGCAATTTCTAGATCTAGAGACTTCATTGACTTTTGCTATTGTGCCCATGGAACTAGATACACATCTTGTTCATTAGTTGTACTGAGCTTCATAGATTAGACAGGAATGGTAAATGCTAACTAATCTGTGACAAAGTAGAGAGAGGGTTTGTGGTGTGAGGAGTTTTTTTCCCAAAGAACAGTTAAGTACAGAACTATTCTAGATTATTTATTGTTGAAAAAAATCACTGTGCAGATGCTCTGTTCTGAATAAAAACCAACTTCATTTTTACAAGGTACAGCAAAAATTTTCCCAGATGAAAATCACTTACAATTCACTGGAATTATTCACAAATAATAAGTCACTCATAAAATACTATTCAGAAATTTTTCTGCCCAATAATTTACCCTCTGCTGATAAGTCTTAATATCCAGGTCTTTTCCTTTAAGAAATTAGGCAAAGGTAATGAAAACTTCTCGCAGTCAGAACTTCTTCAGTTAAAAAAAATTCCTCACATGAGCACAGTTTTTACAACGTATTTGGAAAATATCTTCAATCTTAATTTTCAGTCATGATGTTCTCAAGCTTTAGGTGGACTTCCCATTCCATGTGTCAATAAAAATAAACAAGTATGAGTAAAATGCAGGTTTTGTAATGTAATTGCTTTATGTTTATGAGCAATTTTGACCGTGTGAGCAGATCTAATAGGATTATTTGTGTGGATACAGTTAGCAAATAGTTGCTACTTTAAGCTTTAAAATATCTAAGGGAGAATTTCAGATAACATAATCTCTGTTGTTTAAATTTGGTGCTTAATAATAAAGGTAGTTTCCTTTTTTTTTTTAATCTCCCTGGTGCCATAGGGGGGTGCACTTCTTGGAGGCATCAATGCCTTACACACTTCATTTCCAGAAAATCCAATGGAGCAGTACCGAACACAGTGTGAAATCATATTGGAGCGGCTGGAGCTGAAAGATCTTCTGCACAAAGAGCTACAAAGACTTGACAGGTTGTAATACACAAAGTAACAAACTAATTCAGAAGGGAAACAGGATTTGTTTCACAATAATATCTGCAAGGGACTCCTTTAGAGGATATGGATAATCAGGGAGATTGTTTTAAAGTAGCACTCATCCAAAGATTACTTTTGCCTATGGGTTATAGAATTTACAAATATTTTAATGAGTTCCTAACTCATATCTCAATATTATGCTCAGGTAAGTTTCAAAAGTGCTTCTTAGAGTCAAAATACTAGATTCTGTAGCTGAGCAAATAATTTAATATAAATTTTTGCTACTTGTTTGGTAAAATACAGCAGATCTGCTTCATGACTTTATTATGCTACCTTTAGGTAGCTTAGGATCCTTCCCTTTCTGTTAATGGCAAATGTAAGCCTGAATCAAATTTCTGTTCTTTTGGTGATCTTCTTTTTTACATGCTGGCATTTTCACTGTCACATCTCTAGTTTTCAGCTCACTGCAATAATCTTTGGGAACCTATTTGTTGTTATTAATAGAAAACTTTTAATGAAAACTTTTAACTTTTAACCTGAGAGAAAAACCCTAGAATTGGGAGGAAATAAAAAGAAAAAAAAAAAAAAAGAACAAAACCACCCACATTTTCTCCCTGAAATGAGATTAGACTTTAAAGAAACTTGGTTTTGCTTTCTGTTAAAGGAAGATAAAAGATTAATTTTGTTGAAATTAATGGAAACAGCTGGGAGAATTCACTTTTCCTTTGAATATTTTTGAGACTTATTTTTTGTGACACTTTGTGTGAAAGTGAGATATCTTCAACAGACAGACAAAAGCTAGTTTTAAAACAGAGGCAATTCATAGGGGTCACAGAAATGCAGGATAGGAGGGGAGATCAAATACAAAGAGAGGATCAAGTCTGCATTTGACCTTCCTGGCAGGAGCACACATTATCTGCTCTGGAGCCTTCTAATGATGAGGATTTTCTGTTGCCATTCTGTAGTCTCTTCCATGATTGCTCCACCCAATGTCCATTAGGGTTTTCCCAGTATCCCACCAAATGTTCTCTGCTGCAAATTAAGCTGATTTCTTCTTCCCTCTCTTGAACAGCTTAGGGAATGCTAAATGAATGTCCTCTTTAAAACAACCCATTCTGTATGGTAAGGCTTGTTCCATGCATTCCCCCTAAACTATGTATCAATAAAACAAGCATGTTTCATATATCTCACCCCTTCTTGATGAGTCATATAATTTCTGCCACCTTCCATTAAAAAATTAAGAATATAGATGTTAGTAAACAATAATAGTAATTATTCTAAACATGTCTATACATGTCTATATAGTGTTATATCTCTCCCAGAGCAGATAAACTGCTTAGCAAAAACCAGAATGCTGTCTGCCTTGGAAAATATGTGTTTAGGTACAATAGATAGAACATCAGCTATTCTGAGATTGGAGGGACCCCTCACTCAAGCACCTCTGTTGTTTTGGAAGGTCCTGATAATACTGATAGCCACAGACAGTGATAATTAAATTTTATAAGTGATTTGTGATGCTTTTATTCTATCATGTTTTTGACATGTTGAGTATATAGTGATTATGAGAGAAACACAAAAACAACCACTGTTCCAAGTAATACTCAGGTTTTCAATTCCAATAACTCTTTTGAGACTTTACCTGGCTCAGGATAAGATTTAATGAGGTTCCTGTTCTAGAAGATAGACTTACAGAATGTGTAAAGCCTGTAAGGGACTCTAGCAATGATTGTAAGTAGTGCAAAGCTGTTTGTTTCGTTTTTATTTTTTTCTGTTTGGTTTCCCAAGGAAATGCAGTTTAGGTGGTTGCTTTCTCTATCCATCTGCCTGCCTTCCACTGGGGACACTAAATTCTGTCACATACTGTCAAAGGTGCTGAAAGACCACAGACTGCAACACCAGCTTTCAGAGCTGTATGTGAAACTTAATAATATACTTTTGTGACCTACATTATCCATAGCTTTCCACCAGTCATGCATATTATGTACCACTAATGCAATCAAGAAACAGGAAGAATATGAGTTTGTTATTGTTCTTTTTTTCATTGTATAGATTGCAAAAGGAAAATTCATGCCAGCAGCAGCCTGAAGAAACACGTTCCAGTACTACCACAAGGTGCTCAGATGAGGATGCATTTGGGCAGTCAAAGCAAAGGTCTCAGTCAGAACCTTCTTATCAAGAAGAGGGTAACTCAGGGCCACAGACACCTTTGCTTGAAGGCAGCTGTGAAGGAAATATTCATCCAGAGCCCTTGTGCAACCCAGCATGTGGTAATAATAAAAATACAAGCAGCCTGGCATGGTTTGATAGCATGGAAGAGAGCAGCATTGATGCTGAAGAAAATTCTCAGAGGAAGTCTCATGTTCCCAAGATATCTTCAAATGATTTGGCTTCAAAAACTTCAAGTTCTGAAGAAAGATCTGCTTCAATATCAAGGAAGCAAAATGGAGTAAGAGAGGCACCAGCAGCTGTGGATCTGCATGCTCCTCTGAGAGAAAAGGACAAAGTTTCCAAGTTAAGGAGAAAAAGGACTGAAGAACACAACTGTTCTTCTTCAGAAGATAATATTGCTGACCCAGCACCAAGTTCTAGTGTGCAGAATTCAGTTATTAGACAACATGCTTCTAGAAGCTGGAAGAGGCTGCACAGGGAGAAGTCATATGGATTCTTTACAAGTACACAGGACCCCGAGGCAAAGGCCCTTCCTTCAGTATTACCTGCCTCTGGCCTGCCAGATCTCTCAAGTGATGCAGATTCTGTGATAGGAGAAGAGAACAGCATATCAGTAGTAGCAAAAAGTACAGCAGTTTCCATAAGAAAAAGAAGTAAAGATCAAGTAGTGAAGGAAACAAAGGTAGTAACTTCCCATGAGCAAGAAAGTGAAAGTCCCCCAGCTGCTAAACTAGCTAAATTTTCTTTCAGACCGAGGACAAAGCTTGGTCATTCTTCAGAGAAGACAAATGAAGAATTTTCTGATTTTCTGAGTGAAACTATTTTTAAGCCAGGAGAGCAGCTCCAGGGAGAGCAGCTTCCAGAAGAATGCTGCCCACCTGAAAAAAGGAAGATGACATTGACTTGCTTAGGAAAATGTAGTTTGGAAAAAGGATCAATTGATAATAAAGGGCAAGAAGAGCAGCAGAGCTGGGCCTTAGGGCAAGAAATCAGAGAAAGCACAACAGCACGTCCTGATGTCAGTTTTGCTGCTGTGTCACCTCCACCCATTGAGAAGAAAAGGGAGGCAGAGGAGAAACTGGGTGGTCCAAGCACAGGGAGGGTGCGCTCCAGCACATTAGCTAAGTTGTCCACTTTCTCCTTTGTGTCACGTCCTGAGGCAAAATCAGAAACCTCACCTGCTGTTAAGAATGACACCAGCAAGAAAAACCACAGCTCATCGCTGCAGGTGCACGTGAGCAATCCTAGCAAAAGGAAGAGTTTTGCATTGGGAAATTCTAGTACAGCCAGCATGGTCACAAAGACATCTCTCTTCTCCATAACAGAGCTGGATGATGCTACATTAGATTTTGATTGGGATAAAGAGGTTAGGAAAAATCCAAGCATGTAAAATTCATATTCTCCCAATCATTTAACATGCAGTTCTTCTGAATCTTCACCCTTCTATCACTTGTATCCATGGTTTTCAAAGCATTTCATAGAATCATCCAGACCTGTGAACATCTTTTTTTAAGGGCCATATACTTAACATAAGCAAGAACTGTGTGTGCTGCAGGCCTGATGTGGCTTTTAGTTTTCTAAACTCTTCCCAAGACTTTTTATCTCAGTTCACTGTTTTGGTTGAACTGGTGAACCCTAAAGACTTGTATCACTATGTTCATGTGTCCAGAGTGAGTGATCTTGCAGAAGAGCAGTCTTAATTGACTTTATCCTTTATTTCATGTAATGGTTAGAACTACACATTATTCAGCTTATCCTTCCAAGTGACTGTGCCACTTCAGAAAAATGATAGTGCTCAAGCTGTGTCTTTATATTTTGTTCATCTGGATGTGCTATTTTTCTCAGCATAGTTATCAATATTGTGGTCTATCATCATGCTATGGTAAATGTTTCTGAATTATGAGTATCATGACAACTTTGCTTCATCTCTGATTTCTGTGCTCCTTGTCACACAAGTGATGTTGAAAACACAGATTGAGAGCTTTTTCTTTCTGTTTTTTGCTTTTGGTTTTAAATACACTGGTTCAGATATCTGTGTCTATGTTCTGGGTAATTTTATCAAAACCCAACTCTGTAATAAACACACCATTCCCCACTGCAGAGACAACGAATTTCAGGTGATTGAATGGGAATTGTCAGTAACCAGGGTAACTTTAATGCAGGCATTAAGCCCTAGCAGATAAACTACACTTCAAACCGAGCAGCACAGTGAAGAGCTTCCCTAGTGTTGCTGGATTCTAAGTCAGATAATGTTTACTTGGATATTTTAATTATTATTAGAGTTTTACTGCATGTGATATGTAGTTTGTCTTCTGTAGCATGCTGCATCTTGTGTCATACATTTGTCTAATGGGAAGTTAATCTCCTAATGCATTACATGTTTTCAGAGAAAGGTAAGCCTTAATTTTCTTCTAGTGACTGCCTGGTATGTTTCTTCTGTGTTTGAATTCTCCGCAGAATATTCTTGTTATTACCTGCAAGGTAAACAGAGAATAGAGTAATTGCTTACTGCACAGTAAATCCCTTGAGAGACTTGTTAGCAGAAAGACTTGATTCTTTCTTGATTTGCTTAGAAGTAGCTCCTTTGAAACCAAGTGAGTTAAAATACTGCAGAATTTCAGAGAATTGAGGGCGTGTGAGGTCCGAGTACATCAGAGTGGTACAGTGAAATTATGAGAACACTAAGGATGGTGTTGGATTACTATTCAGAGTTCAGGAAAATGACAGAAACTTTGCTGTCCAGACTGATTGTGTGGTAGTTCCTCCACTGGAAACATGTCGTTGACCAAAGCAGGTGGAATTTATCCACCTCCCTCCCAAAGCACAGCGCCACCCTATCATGTTCCTTCTCACACCTGTGCCTGTGTGAAGTTGATGTGCACCCATGACCTACTGCCCATGAAAATCAGACATACCCTCTGGGGTGATGTGTCTGCACTGAAAGAAGGGTCAAGAATTCTGGACCCATGAATATTTGTGATGGTCTTCCTACTTGCATTTTTTCCATCAGCTGCTTGCATGGTGGTCTCTTTTACGGACAGAAGTCCTCTTTCCTAGATTTTTGGTTTGGTGGATGTTACTGGCTGTCCAGTGCAAAGCCAGAGCATAGCTACTGTCTTGACTAGCCAAGCTTCCAACCCTCAAAATAATATGTTTGAGCACATTAGGATAAGTTTGATAATGCCCTGGAGACTTTACAGACTTCCTGGAAAGAGCATGGTTGGGTTGCTATCTGGCACTTAGATATGTATTAGGCAGCTAAATCCAAACACAGACTGTAGAATTTAGGTAGAGTGAATTTGTCTTTTTTGGTAGTGTCTTACTGGTGATTATTTTTTGTAGGATAATATGCTAGATAGTATATCAGTAAAAAATAAACTTTTCTGACTCCCCTGATTAGAAGTAGTCAGTGTACTACTTTATGAAATGGAACACTGATTCTTTACTGAGCAGAGGTTTTTGAGATTTCCCATTTAGAAGCAAAGAAAAGGAGGCACAGGGACATCAGGGGCATTCCACTGAGTCTGCAGAAAGGACCATCTTTTCTATACTATTGGAGGAAAAGTACTGATGTTTTCCCAACTGTCTGCAAACAGGTTCTACTCACCTAAGTGTGAGGGGTAAGTAACCAAAGAATAAATTTGGGAAAGTAGATACTGCTGAGATTGTTCTTTACCAGACCAGTTGAAATACTACTGTTGTGGTACTGCTTCTGATTCATAGCATGAATTCAGAGCATCCAAGATAAATGAGGAGCTCACAGTAATAAGAAAATGATACCTGCTGTTGATTCACTCTCTCCCTCACTGTTGTCATTGCTACAGAACCCATTTATCAGTGCTTTGGCAGGGAACATTGCTAACTTCTTTCCTTTACCTTTATAAACCAACTTCCCCCATAAGTAATCACAAGTTTTAATGGTTTTGAGTGCTACAATAGCCCAATGATTGGAGAATTTAAAACACTATGGCAGTGACAGTCTGGTGGGCTAACCTACAGGTGAATTTTCTTTTTGAGTACTTTGTGCAGTCGAGGGGCAGATGAGTCACTTCCTGTCAGCCTGTCTTCCTGGCCACCCACTGAGCCATTATCTGTTTTATCACTTGCCTTTCTGAGTCTATGGTCTATCAAATCAATTATTATTGAATACACTAGTATTTTACTAAGCTGTGTTCATGGAAGGTGAATATACATGCCTGGTCATGCAATGTCTGAGCAGTTCCCCTGGGAGGTATTGCCCATCCTATTTAAGGGACTTCTGGGGCAGAGACCTTGTTTTTAAGCCTGTAAAACAACCTAGAATAGGAATCACTTGCCATGTAAACATCTTGCAAAAACAGCCTTCAGTTCTTTGAGGCAGTGTGAAAATTCTAAACATGCCACAAAAAATGTGGCAGAAATTGAACTGAAAAGGGAGTGTGTGCCATGTGGCTGAGCTCCTCTGCTAACGTGTTCTTGTGCTGACCTCCAGTCCGTCTTATTCCCCTTCTTGTGCTGCTTTTCATTCTAAATAGCTGGCAAGCAGAAGAAAACCTTACATGGCTGAGTTTCCTTGTTATTTTTAAGTGGTCTGAATGTTGTGATTCTTGTTGGATGCATAGGTTAATGAGTTAAATATCATAATGTGATGTGCACCAGGATTACAAAACGAAGTGAGCTAAAGCCAAAGACAAGGCAAAGTCAAACCGAACTGAAACTTCTGATTAGTGGATTCCATGTGAAGAGATGTCCCAAGTGAGGATATATAATATCCCATTCTAGAGAGAATGTATTTATTGATGGGAAGATGAGGTAGATAGAGTATTAAGTGCTCTGTATTTCATGTGACTGAGGCAATAGCTTCATTAATAATGAATAATAATTACGTCATCTCCCTTAGGTATCTGGTGTGCCTTTGCTTATCAATACTTTTCTTCCTGTCAGACAGAAGAATATTAATAGTTCCAAGCAATAACATTGTCCTTTACTTAATAAGGAGCACAGCTATTTTAGAAAAGAGTAAAAATGTGGGTTTTGTCAAGTTTGACTTTTCTTAGCCAATATGTGTAATTACAATTGTGCACATAATATTTCTGTATGTATCATTGCATAACTACATCACAATAATATATACATAACAAAGGCATATTGTTTAAAAATGCAGATGTTATTGTACAAATAAGATGATTGTTGCAGTGCCATTTACAAAGAGATGTCCCTTGGAGCAGTGACTTTTCAATCAGTAACATTTCCTAACTTGAGCTCTATAGTCATGAGACAGTTACAAAATGTCAAGTCAAGGAAAGAAATATATGTCATCACAGTCCCCAGCAGAAAAGCTCATACAAGCAATACCTGCATGACCATGATCACTCACAAGGTGTCGGCACCGTCTGAATAGGAGGTACCAAGTTCCAAATCATCCTGTTACTGCTGACAACATTATTCTAGCTCTGTTCTCCCTGGCAACTGAAAGCAGGGGTGAAGAAGAGTGGGAGCTGCAAGTTCCCTAATGTAGTCATCTTCTGTGTTCAGCAGCATCCTTATGTTGCTTATCTTCATTGCCAAATCCTAGGTGAGTGTACCACATTTTTCCAGAAATGTTACTTGTCTTTCTCTGGAAGGGTTTTCTTTCTCCATTCAAGGCACCTACTCACCACAACCCACTGTTCATCTGTCAGAACAAAACATCACAAGGAAGAAAAGGAACACTTCTGTAGCTTCGACCTGAGAGAGGCAGTCAGCAACTTGAGCAGCTGCACCTGCAGCTCTTCTTCCAGTCCATCTCAATGGTCTGGAAACACAGCTCTACTTGAAGGAATCATGCTGCTTCACCAGCTTCACTCCCACTCAACACTACCAGGACAGCAGCTTTACTCCACTCACACTTTCATGGTGATGTGGAGGTGTAAAAATGTCTTTGAATGCAGAGGTCTCTGTGCTTTACAGCCATGAGCCATTTTTAAGAGGTTCTTTTGGATCACAGATTGACGTCAGAAACTTTTGTAGTCAGAGTTAGAATAAATTTCCCCTAAACTTTCCCCTGAATTTCCCTATGGCAAATTAACTTTTTTGGTAAAAATACTTTTTACAGTGTCTGGCTTATAGTTTCTGAATATTTATGTCTAATGTCTCTGCTATACTCTATAGCTAGTGATTAACAGCATCACTGAAAGATCTTTTCCTAGTTTAGATAAATAACAAAGACCCAAGCCAAAATTATTTTAAATACACCATAAAATGTTGGGAAGATTAAAAACTTTAAAGTCACCTGTGGGTTATTCCAGTTTTTGCCAGGATAAGAAGGAATATTTCCAGTGACCTTAGTGGGATAATTTTCCAATGAGCTTCACAAGATTCAGCTCAGCAGCACATACTTATGGGTCCATTATCCAGGTGTCAGTATTCAGAACTAAGTACCTTTCTAATCTTTTGAAAGAATCCTTTTCTTCAAGAAAACTAGAATTGAAAATATTCTATGTTCTCTCAATGAACATAGAGAAAATAGAAAGGGTTTTTTTCTTTATTAGCAATTAAAGAAATGTAAATTAAATTGTTAAAAAGTTGAAAGTTAAAGTTCCATCTCTAATCACCTCTCAGTGGTGTCACTGAAATGATTATATAATCTAATATAATCATTAGATTTGGAATTACCTTAGTCTGTTAAGTCCTATCTTGATTTAATCAGCCGTTCCTGTAATTGCATTATTGCTCTCCCATTAGTATTTTATCAGCCTTATTGAGAGCTGCATACTCCACTGGTAACATTTTTTTTGTAGGATACAGTTGCTGTGCAGAGCTCAGGTTGGTTGGAATTTATGGCAGTTTTACTGTGAAACCAGTGTGTTTTAGCTACAAGAAAACAGGAAGAAAAGTTGTGCAATCTATTTTCAGACACCATTCAGAAAATACTTGGATAGAATGAAATTTTACCTTTTAAAGTTAAGGACCCTGAGCTCTCTTTAAAGGTAATGAAGACAATGAAACCTGAGCAATACCTTGGACAAGCACTGTTCATGATGTCTTGGACAAGCACTGTTCATGATGTCTGTGTTCTCTCTGTTGTTTGGCTGATTTTTAAACAGGTGCACGTGAAATACCTATGTGATTGTATTGTGTGGCACAATGAGCCATCTTAGAACAGCAGACTCTCAGCTGAAACACTTTAGTGCCATTTACATACTTGACAGTAAAAAAAAAAAGTTTTGCATAAAAATAAGGGAAATTCTCGACCATGTAGCAGTTAAATAAGGTGTATAAAGGATGAGTTTGCGCTGTTCTGTGCAGCATTTTCATGAGTGCTGGCTTCCTGGTTTACCTCGTTTGTACCTAGTAAGGCAGACTCTAACATGTATAAAAGCAGTCACTTAACATGAATGCACACATATTAGGAATCTGTGGAAAAATGGTGATAGGGATATATGCTCCCACTAAATACTTGCATGCATTAGACTATGCATTTGCAAGTTCTGAAACGAGACATAAAAAAAGATACCTTTTCTCTCTTTGTTAGAAGAATGTCAGATTTTTCTCCAATATAACATCAGCTACCACAGACACGTGCTCCAACTTTTTTATTTTAATAAAACAATACCTGAAGTTAATTATTTAAATGATAACGAACAATCAGAGAGAAGGGAAAGAGATTACCTGAAGGTTGTCATAGAACCAGCAGAGGGAGCTCCAAAATTTCAATTATTTTTTTGTTGCGGGAAACGTCCTTGGAGCTGACTGTTGTGAAAAATACTCGTCGGTCACTGAACATGGTGGTTGTCTGCACTGCTTCTTCCCTGGTCCCAGGAACCACAACAGCAAAATAGTATCATGTTTCCTTGGGTAGGAATACTCTCCTGACGAGCTAAAAATGTAATTTAAAAGATCTCTGAATACCACTGTTTGTCAGAAGAAATAATCGCAGTATAATTGTAAGAATCTCAATTTATCAAAGGATATGCTAAACTCTTAATATATTGCATGTCAGCACTGCCCTTGTTACCTGAAACCATTGCACTTAACAGTAAGCCATGATGAAGACACAAACTTTGACCTTAAATACTCTTTTCCGAACTAAGACATGTGATATTTAAATAGAGTGCCCTGGCCTGGGTCACACTGAGTTTTCTTATTTTTAGAATTAGTTCCAATATTATGAGTGCACTGAAGGTACAGGGAGCATGGAGTCTGCTATGGAGTGCTTTTTTCATGCGCTGCATCAAGAGTGGCCAGCAGGTGGAGGGAGGTGATTCTCCCTTCTCTCTTCCACTCTGGCAAGACCCCACCTGCAGTGCTGCATCCAGCTCTGGGGGCCCAAGCTTATGAAGGTTCTGGACCTGTTTGGAGCAGGTCCAGAGGAGGCCACAAAGATGATCAGAGGACTGAAGCAGCTGTCAGGTTGAGAGAATTCAGGTTGTTCAGCCTAGAGAAGAGAGGGCTCTGGGCAGACCTTAGAGCACCTTCCAAGTACCTAAAGGGGACTGCAAGAGAGCTGGAGAGGGACTTGATACAAGGACAGTAGTGACAGGACAAAGGAGAATGCCTTCAAACTGAAAGAGGATAGGTTTAGATCAGGTATTAGGAAGAACTTCTTCACTGTGAGGGTGGTAAGCACAGATTGTCCAGAGAAGTTGTGGGTGCCCCTTCCAGGGAAGTGCCCAGGTCTCAGCTGGATGAAGCTTTAAGGAACTTGAACTAGTGAAAGAATTCCTGCCCATGGCAGGGGTTTGGAACTAGATGACATATAAGGTATCTCCCAATCCAAACCATTCTATGGTTCTACAATTGGGCCAAAAAATCTAATATACCTCAGCAGTTCTCCCTGGCATGGACTCACACAGACCTGGACATTTGGGCATTACACCTTCCTCAACTCCAAACAAGAAACTGTCCTGAACAAGGAGGAATGTTACTGGAAATTATTTTACTGTCAAAATCTCAGACTGAAAACCCATGTAGTTGCAGAATGAGCTGGTCAGGTGTTCTCCAGATCTCTTTGCTAATGCAGTTAGCAAATGGACTGCTTCTATCCTTAATTATTTCTTTCAGAAAAAGGAACTGGAGAGACAACAAATACACACTCAGCACAATGTATTATCACTGGCAGCTGCACAATTTAAAGCTCCTTGTCAGCAGTGTCCAAGACAAGGATGGCTTTGATACCTCTCATCCTTTTCTCAATAACATGCTTATGCATTACCATGAGCATTAAGCTGATTAGCATGAGCTTAATTGGTAGCAATCCAGGTTTGAGCTGAATGCTCTTGAAAACTCTTTCTCCTTGAATACTATAGTGGGAGACTTTTCTTCTCTCTGGGGAAAAAAAATATTCTTTTTTACTGATAGCATCCCACAAAAGTTTCTGAGTTATACTCAAAGAGCTTTGACCAGTACTATAATCCAAGACCTTTAGAGGGATATTGTCAACTTCTCTGTACCATATGTCTTTGCCAACTTCCTTCTTCCAAGTTAAGAAAATAGTAACATGCTTTCTGTACCTGTTTACGTTTGTATTTCTTTGCTCCTGGTTTCTGGTGAAGTAGCTACCACTCCCCAGCTTTTTTCCGGTGGGGAGTGAATGTTTTGGCAAGGAGACTGTTACTGAACCCTAATGCTTCCCTGCCTTTCAAGTGCTTGTTTGGTGGGTGATTAAAACTCCACAGAATTCAGCCAGTTTGCTCCCTACCACACTTATCTATCACACCCAGAAGTGATGACAGTTGGCTCATCAGCAAGGCTGGGCTGGGACCTCTGGGATCTGGGGACAGAATTATCAAGGCTTTTGCCTTGCACCAATATGAGGTGTAAATTGAAACTCCAGCATCTGGCTTGTATCTGTAATACAATCCTGGTTGCTTTTAACTCCAGTTTAAAAGTTTTCAACAGTTTCTTAATCAGTGGGCCTTCACTGCTTTGCTGGCAGTTCCTCCTAGCAGGCACCTCTACCCTGCTGGCTGAGACTGGCTCTCAGCTGTGCCTGCTGCTTTGGGCACTTTGTGGTCCAAGCTCCAAGGAGGAGCTTGCCTGTATCTGACACTTCAGCACAGGTTCCAGACATTCAGGGGAGGTTCAGGTTGGACATCAGGAAGAATTTCTTCACATAAAGGATGGTTAAGCACTGAAATGGGCTGCCCAGGGAAGTGGCAGTGACTACCACTGGAAGTGTTCAAGAAATGACTATGTGACAGTGCCATGGTCTAGTTGATGTGGTGGTATTCAGTCAAACGTTGGACTTGATGATCTTGGAGGTCCTTTCCAGCCTTTGTGGCTCTGTGATTCTGTGTCACATCCAGGTGCAAGCCTGAGGACACTGCAGATCTACCCACCAGCAGATCCCTGAGGAAAGCTTGTGCAGGTGCTTCCATCACAGAGTTCAGCCATCAGTGACTATAGAGAGGCTGTGGCAGTGTCAGCACTGAAGTTAAAGAAGCATAAGCCTGTCTTGGGAGAGAACAGTGCACCACTGGAGTCACTCCAGAGATTCCTTTCCTCTAATGGGGGAGAAAACACACTCACCACAGGTGCCTACATATACAGAGGTATTCCAGTACAGATAAACCTTTAGGTACTGTATCCCATTGTGCCGTGCACTTGCCAGCTGTGTGCCTTGTACAAAGACACACAAGTTGCAGATTTTAAACAGTTCATTATTCATTCACTGAACAATTCCTATTCTGAGTAAATGAACTCTGTTTATACTCAGTGTTCAGGACTCAAGATAGCATGGTTTCTTTTGAGAGTGTGAGTTAGTGTGCTTTATTTTAAAGATTTTCTTCATATATCCAAGTTAAAATTATGTTCCCAACAGGCTTTATTAGAAGTTCACGAGTGATGGATATGTTAACTTCAGATCACTAACTAATTTTAAGAGATTAATTATAGCAAGCACCTTATCTAATTTATTAAGAAATTTCAGGGATTTAATCTAAACATCACACACATGTTAAAAAATCCAGATATAATCTTTATTTTTAGTCTTAACCTGCTGAATTCATATCAGGGAATCTAAACTACATAAAAACAGTTTCTTCATGAACTCACAGTGTCCCTAGGTTGATATTGCTGATAGACTCTCGATCTAATTTAGTTTTACTTCTTCATCCAAACTGGTACTGTTGGAGCCTCTTAACTGTTCTATTTGAGATGTCTAAACCAGACAAACAATACAAGTAATATCTGGTTCCTATTACTGCCACAGAACCACCACCCTCCCTAAACTGAGAGTGTTTGTGATGCCAAAAAGCTTAATTGGGTCATGGTGTCAGTTTAAATTGTACAGGAGATGAGCATTACATGTTTATTAAATTTAACTGTCTGTTTCTGGATCTGGAATGTCTGTTTGCTAGGAGAGAGCAGAAGCACAGACACTGGGTTTTAAATTAATCAAAACCAGTATGCTGAAATTCATGCAGAAAATGAAGTGGCAGTCAGAATTACACTATTTATTTATTGTATTATCTCAGTTATAAGACCAAGCAGAAGATGAAGAAAGGGGTGGCTCTCCAAACAGATATTCTGCAAGTATATAGATGGCTTGTTTTGGCAGCAATTTGGAAAAACTGACTAGATAAATCACAAAAAAAGTCATGTGAAATTTTTGGGATGCATGCAACATGAAATTGCAGGTGTTCCTTAGGTACTTTCAGCTATGTTGAAATTATAGGACATGGAACATGTTCTATGTCCTGGATGCCCCAAAGGCATCCCATCTTAGTCCTGTTTAGATGTTAACATGTACCATACCTTTTCATTGGTCCATATGCTTGATTCCCTGGGAAAAATCTGGATTCACCCCTGGAAGGTAGCACTGCAAGCTTCTGTGAGGAACTCAGCTATGAAATCCCCTGAAACATAAGGGTTAGAGCACTCCCTCATAAAGTGAGATCTTGATTAATAATACTTCTTCTTAAGATTATTCTTATACAGTCCCTGGCAGTTCACCATGGAGGTAAATTTGACACTTAACAGTGCCAAACAGCCTTTCTGCCCCAATATGGCTGAAGTCTGATAAGAGAACTGAGGGGAAAGTGATTCCACTAGGAACCTTCCCATTCATAATATTGCAAGGGGAGGTCACAGGAAGTCTGTTTCCTTCACTGCAGCTCATAACACCTTGGGATGTGAAAACTTTATGCTTTCTCTGTTGCCTCAGGTTGCAGAATGTCCTGGTGATGAGGCTGGTGGTCTTCTGGGGAGAGAATAGAGGAGAACTTGTGAGAAATAGACTGGAAAGGAAGAATAATTTAAACTCAGCTAAGTTTAGTTTTAAAAGCTTGATGGAATCAATAAGAATAGCAGTTAACATGTTCTTCGTGCACTAAAGAGATTTATTTTCTGGTACTAAATATTGTGCATAGGCTTATTTTTAGACAGCGTTACGCAGTTTATGCTCACTCAGACAATAAGCTCTGGGGCATTGATGACAAAAATGACTGGAGTAAAAATAGCTGGTTCTCCTCTATATTCTTTCAGCTTCTTGGAACGGGATGTTTCTTAACTAACTGGTGTGAAAATAAACCTGCCAAAATGAAAAGGCCAGCAGACAGCATCTCTCTTTCATGTGAGCTGATAACTTGCCCAGTGTGGACTCTCCATTGTTTTCTTCCAAAGTATGTTCTACACGGTGTAGTCTTCCGAGACTTGTAATCAGACAGAAGCTGCTGATATATCAGCATCTGATACCAACTTCCTTAATGAATTCTTGTCACTTATTGTCACACATATTGTCACACTCTTTCTGTATAATCCTTATTTTTGTTAGTCAATATCTAGTATGCAAGTAGGTACCTTTTTCTTTTGGTGTCTGTGAAACAGAAAGGGAATTATTGACAAGAAATAAATCAAATTTAGCTGTTGCTGTGTAATATGACTACCAGGAATTTACCCTCTGGACATGACAACAACAGCAACAACAGCACCACCACCATCTACCATTGAACTGGCAATATCTGTTTACCTCTTCTGTGTTTTCAAAAATAACCAGTGAAGGCCTCAGTTGATCTGTTAGGAGTTTGCACAACTGTCATTCTCAGAAGAATTTGAAAATGAGGCACCCTCCCCATGCCATGCCCTCTCTGAAGAATATCCACAGTATTTTGGGGGCAGCAAAGTAGAATCTAGTCGCACATACATGAACCTGGATTCAAGATCAGGTTGGATGGGACTTTTAGCATCTTGGTCTAGTGGAAGGTGTTCCTTCCCATGGCAGGATGCTTGAAACTAGATGATCTTTAAAGTCCCTTTCAACCCAAAAAAATCCTATGATTCCATGGATTTAAAGGTCAATTCATCAATTAGCATTCAGGCTTTCTCAGGCAGATCAGTTTCCCGCAGATAAAACCCGCAGATTTTATTGATCAGGGCAAAATAACTCCCAAAGCCAGATGTAATGGAAAGGCCATGCAACAAAACATAACTCTCTGAGCCATACTTGTATGTTGGAAATAGAACATGGGGACAGGAGGTTAGGGAAAAGCACCTGTTTGGGAACAGCAGCCTTTTGTTCCGTGGGGCTTTCTGGTGGCCATGCTGTGGTGCTCCAAGCTGCAGTCTGCCCAAGCAGCTGCTGGCAGCTGCAGCCACCAGCTGTATCCAAGGGGATCCCAGGAATGGACCCAGCTCAGCAGCTGTGAAAATAGTACCCCGAAGACATGAAGCAATTGTTAGTCTGAATGCTAGGGAGAATCAGTACTGACTGAAGGGAAAAATGCACTCTTCTGACTCACTTTTTGTATCCTGTTTGAGTTCATTCTTCTCCTGTGATTAAGTGTCAAGGTGATAATTTTAATAGTTGTATATTTCTTTTGCATTTGACACTTAAAGAGAAAAGAAGGATAAAAGGATGAAACTCCTAGAATTAATGTATATTGACCCCTAAACTTAAGCAGTGGTATGACTCCTCTGAAAGTCTATCCTCTGTAAGTAACTGTATCCAAGAAATAAATATTAGTCTTTAACAGCTGTCCTGGAGATTACATCCCTACTATTACTCATCTTGAACAGAGTAAACTAAATAAAGTTAAATGAAATTATCAGACATGATCTTATAGTCAAAGAATCAGTGTCACTAAAATAATATAAATTCAGCAGTCTAATGTAATTAGACTTTAATAATTAAAGTTAAATGTGGTCTGTTTAGCAGCGTATTGATTTGAGCTACTCTCTCTTAATTTGTAGCAGCAGTGCCTCGGCTGGCAGTGGGTTAGACCTGTTGGTATCATTACATCTTGGACAGTATCTACAATATAGCAGGGAATAATGTTAACGACCAAAATTTATCACACAGACTTTTCAGATTTGCAGCAAACTATTTAAACCAACATTAAAAGGGAGGGCTTTACTTGTGGGAATAAATGAAAAGCAACAAGAAGCTGGAAAGCATAAGACACCTCTTTTTCTTGTCTAGAAAAGGAAAAAAGTGACTTCTCATGTTTTTTTCTGTGTAGGTTGATGCTGGGGGAGAGGAGGATGTTCTCAGAAAAGGGACTGTGAGATGTGGTGGCATTCTTCCTTTGTCCCTCCTTCCTGCCTTTGCTGTCCCACCTTTAATTCCTTCTCAGTGATCCCATTTGTCACTTTTCACATATTTTTTCGCCCTTTAGTGTTGCCCTCATAACCTCAATCTATGATTCTGTGCTTTTATGGCTCTTGTGTTTACATAGCTCTTTTCATCCTGGATCTGTCTCCTGACAGCATGTACCTGTGCACATCCTCAAGACTGCTCTTTCACTTCTGTCTCTTCCACCGTGGGTTTGTATCCATTCTACATAGAATGCACACACATATATATGTGTAAATGCTGGATCTCAGATGATGAACATACTGGGTCTTTTTAAAAATCCTCATGAAATTGAACATCCCCAGGCTTGCCAATGAGCTGTGCCAAGTGTGTCTGTCGCACACCAGCCTGGTTAGGCAGCCTCTGAGCTGAATGGTGATGCTTTCAGCAGAGCAGCTGAATACACTGGGTAGCTGAAGCCAGAGGCCTTGCCTGTCTGCAGACAAAAGGCTGGAAGAAAAAAGGACAAAGGTGATAAAAACTGACAACTTCCATTGAGGAAGGCATTTAAATGCATTTTGTGGTTGGTAAAGAAGAAATGTTCTTCTGCTGTGTGCTTCATCCCATTCTAAGATGGCTGTTTAAAACGGCACCCTGCCTGAGCTTACGCGCTTCCAACGTGCTCCAGGCTCTTCTCCCAAAATGTTAGTCTTGCAGGACACCCACATCTAAACAAGGCATTTGGGGCACTGCCCAATTACATTTACAGATACAATTTTAGGTGTGAACGTACCACAACTGTGTCAGCTCTGCTAAATGAGTGCCATGAGTTATTGCTCATGTGTAATAATAATAATTGTTACTCATGAGTTATTACTCATGTGTAATAATTACAGTGTTTGGCATGATATTTTTAAGGCTTGTTCCCGCAGCGATGTTATTGAGAATGCCCTTTTGTATTTTTAAACACTAATTGACTGATTCCCTGTTGATTTGGTAGAGAGAAAATAGAGGACCAGGGTTGTGGTGGGAGAAGCTTTGTAAATATGAATTCCTATGTTCAAAAAAGAGAGGAAAAACAGATAAAGAAATCCTACTGGTAGTACAGTCAATCTTTAAATCCTGTGGGTTTTTTTTTTTTTTTTCCCAGTTGTGGAGTGAACAGTACTGGTTTACGTGTCTTTGATCTTTTTGTGTAAAGAGGAAAGAAATCTCTTCTTCCTTGATATCACATGTAAAGTGAAACGTGCAGTTTATTGATGAAAAGGTGGTGGGTTTTTTTAAGTGTTCGTGGTAGGTGCACCGAGGGAAAGCCAAAGAAAAATAGATGCTTCCAGCAGAGGGAGCTCCAGAATCTGGGTTTTTTTTTGGTTTTTTTTTTGGTTTTTTTTTTTTTTTTTTTTTTTTTTTTTTTTTTTTTTTCTTTTCTTTTCCTTTTTGTGTATGAGGGTGACAGATGGTGCTTTTCTCTGAAATAGATGATCTTTGGTAGAATCCTATTTGTTAACATATAAATCCTTTGATGATTTTCATTCCCTTCTGCTAGGAATTCCTCTCTTTCTCTCTTAACAATCCTGAACACTGAAATGATATCAGAATTTGTCACTGCATAAGGATATTTTTTAGACTGTCCTAATATTCTAAAGCAATTTTAATATATTTAAGTTAATTTCAACTTAAATTTTAAAGCAGAAGTTGGCATGGTTTTTTTTTGTACCATTTATTTAATCTATTTCTGTTCAGCTTTTCTGGGAAAAAAATGAAAACACAAGAATTATTTTTGTGCATTTTCCTAAATTTCCATGTGAAACTTCTTCCAGCTCAGCAAATGAGCAAAGCTTATTCCATTATATGAATTCCATTTCATGTGTTTCATCTTCTAGTTAGTCAAGTCAGCTAGTCCCAGATGATGCAGATTATAGAAGTTTAAACTCTCTTCCTCATTGTTCAAATTCATTGAACAATGGCTGCAGATCTTGATGCCACTTTCTTGCTTCTGACACTGCTTAGCTACTCATCTAACAGGTATCCATTAATCTGGGCTGTGGAAGGTGCCATTCATATGCTATAGCCCTCACAAATGTCCTCGAGTAAATATGTTTTGTTTCAGTTAACGTGGAAAAAAAAAATTAGTACCTTCTTCACAGTGCTTAAACCTTTGTCTCTGTGGAGAAGCAGATCCCAGCCCTCACTGGCCCAGTGACAGAAATGCTGAGTAAGAGACGTGTGGACAGAAAACCACGCTTGGCTCTTCCTTTTGGCTTCATTTTAATTTTCTTAAATTTCCCAAGGCTTTTTGAACATCAGGAACTTGTAAAAAGCCATGTCTGGTGCCCTCAACTTTTATCACAATGAAAACAGAAGACATATGGCATTTTGCTTCTGGTCATGTCATACCACTAAAATATCCAGTCTGATGGGGATTCTTCTTTTTCTTGGGTGAGACAACGGGAGCAAGCTCCTGGCTCCTGGCTGTGCAGTCCTCCATCAGCTGCTCTCTGTGCACAAGGGGCCCGGACAGTTGTGGGGGCGATGAACATCCTGAAGCAGTGTGGCAGTGCCCTTGTTCTGCCAAAGAATTGACGTCCTCCTTGATGTACCTCCTTGTTCTGCCAAAGAATCAATGTCATGGTGCACTCCTTCAGGGCTCTGCCGTGCTGAGGCAGCCCCAGGTGCAGGAGAGGGTGTCAGCACTCGTTTTGCAGACAAGGAGACACTAAATGTTTGGTTTGCTGCTGGCTGCTCGATTGCTGCACACTCTGCTCTGTGAAAAGAAAAAGAGAGAGCTGGAAGCCATTTGCACAATTTGGAGCTTCCCATCACCAGCTCCTGATTGTGTGGTGACTGTGTTGGGCCCAAATAATCAGAAAGCAGGATCTGCCTCCAACAATCTGTTTTATTCCCTTCTTCCCCTACCCTTTTTGATTTGCTTCCAAGAGCTTCCTCTGGAGTCAGGATAATGCCTGGGCACCTTGGATATCTCAAAAGCAAGCCACTAATTTAGGTGTAAATTTAGTGCTTTAGGCTTATTTTTCAAGATGTTTACTGATGCCTGGGCATGCAAATATTGAAACATTATCTGTCACACTGCAAAGAATAATTACTAAACAGTTAGGATCTGATTTTTCGTGCATTTTAAATGTGTTAAAGTTGTGTCACAAACTATTTTTTTTTTAAATATGGTGCTTTCCAAAGTCAGCCTTTCTTACAGAGAATGGAGAAGCAAAACTTCCATCTGATACCTTCAGCTCAATGCCTGCTCAAGTCGCAGCTCCTCTCCCTCTGACGTGGTGCCAGAGAGAGCTGGGAGATCAGATTAATTCCTGGAAGTCCTTGTGCTCTCAAACCACAGCTGAATTCCCTCTTCAAGTGCTTTTCAACGGGGCTAATTTCAGGAATTGGTTGCTCAAGTTCACTCTTACTTATATCATGCCTGCCCAAAGGAATATTCTTTCTTAAAAATCAAGGTGTTCTCAAGATCATTTTGCTCTATAACTTTTCCTTCTCTCCTGCTTCTACCATCCCGTCAGTCCAAGATCAGTGTTACAATGTAAATGTTCACTTCATTAAGTATCTATTTTCTCTTCTTGCTCCTCCTTTTTATCAGCTTAGAGCTTTGTGCCTGGTTCTTACCTAATTTGCAGCTGTGTAACCTCCACTACTGTAATTTTCCAGCTCACTGTATCTGAAATACACACTTTAACAAGCCTGCCCTCTGAGCATGAGATTTCAGGGAGAAACACATAGAAGAGACCCTGCTTTGGATCTGGCTCCTCTTCTCTTACATTCCCACAGCCTGACCTGAGCCTGTGACAAATGTGGGCTCCGCACTCACCCCACACGGCACAGCTGGAATAGGATCCCTATAGGTGTCTCCAAATGCCATTGTGCCTCTGCAGGCAGCCCTGGCCTGCTCTCCAACCCCAAGCACCCCCATATGGAGTATTTTTTGATGGTTTGTTTTTTTTTAATTTCCATTTTTCTTTCCCCATGCATACCCTCTTACTCTGGAAATATGTAATTTAAAAGCTTTCAGCAACCCACAAACCATTGCACTAATGCACATCAGGCCTTTCAGTGGAGAAGCTCCTGCCCTTCCTGAGGGGATATGGGCTGTGCCTGTGGCATCAGCACTGGTATCATTGAATCCTAATGGAATTGTATGTTTCTTTCCCCAACAGAATTCAAAAGGTAGATTCAAAATGGAACTGACCCTTAATAAATGCAATTAGGCACATAGTTTTTCTCTTATTGTTCTCGCTAGTTTTAAGCACTAAGTCTAAGAAGCCCACAGATTCATAGATGTTGAGGTTTTCAAAATGAGCACATCAATAGTCAGGAAACTGAGGCCATTTTCTTGGTGTTAAAGTGCTTCTTAAATTCAGCAAGCTTTGAATCCAGTCAGCAATTTGTGTGTTAACAAGAACCCCAGGAGAATGAGAGAATTCTGTTTTATCCGTATTTATTTCTGGTCTAGAGAAATATGGCAAACTGAAAGTTCAGAAATATTTCAAGTCTTCTACTTGGTTTCTATATAACTTTTTAGAGATTATAGCAATATGCAAAATGGTGATAAAAAAAACCCCAAACCAACCACATGCACACCAACTTTGATGTGTTTTTCCAACAACATGGCTGGGTTTAGCAAAACCAGCTGGGGGTGCACATGTAATATCCCTAGAAGGAATGGGTGAATGGGGGGAAGTCTGCTGGAGCTCATCATTATGACAAATCTATGCTGTTACCGATATGTTAACCTCCCTACCCCAGGATGCAGTGGGGACTGTTCACCAAAATGATCCCATTTACTTCTTCCAGTTCCTTCTCATTTCCAAACCTCACACAGACTAGGCAGCCATGGTTATTAGTTCTTTTTCTAACACAGCTTCCTCTTTGGTCGTTTGACATGGTTGATGCGTGATACTCTAAGAATTGTTCATGGCTCGATGTTTTCAAGTGAAAGAAGCCCTTTATCTATTTATGAGTGAGATGTAAAGCACTGCTGTTTTCTCAGGCAAGATCTGAGGACCCATTGGTGTAAGCAACAAAAACTGATAAAGTATGGGAGAGCCCCAGAGAGCCTTTAAAAGGCTTTAAAAGGCCATATGATACCCATAGGCTATATCTCTATACTAGAAAGTAGAACAGGACCAGGGCACTGGTCTGCAATCATGTGTCTTGTTTAATTGTTACAATGCTCTGTGGCACAGATTTGGTCCATGCCAGCAAGAAATATTGCTGGAAACAAAAAGGATTGAATGCCTCAGACCTTTCCTAATGTGTGTTCAGATATGACCATCACGTCTGGAGGCAAAAGGGAATGGTGTAGATTTGTGTATGTGTGCCAGGCCATGCTGCATTGCTTCAGGTTATGGAAAAGTGTCTAGCCTTTTTATTTACTACTGGAGATGTAGCCTTAGAGTTTTACTCTTAGTGCTACCATTAATTTTACAGAATAGCATCAGTGTGGGGCTCTGAACACCTGTCATGCTGTTACTAGGCTGCTGGCAACTTTTAATGCTAGGTTAGACGCATTTGCAAAATATACAACCACAGCAATACCTGTGTTGTGGACTTAGCTTGCTGGTAATCTTCAAAAAGTCACATTACTTTTTTTTTTTTTCCTGCATTATCGTCTTTATTATAAACCTCCTTGTAACTGTAAATTCCTTGGCAGCACTCTGCTGTAATTCAGTCAGGCTGGTAAAGAGACTCCCCATGTAGGAACACAGCAAGTCTGCAGACAACAGAGCCACCTCTGCCATTTGTTCCAGACAGACCTGCCAGGAATCGGTCGGTTTGTTCTTGTTTGGTAGCTTTACCAAAAATCAGGGAAATCTGTTAAAGAGTTTATATTAGTAAAACAGTGGTAAAACATTGTTAACTACTTACTTATCTAGTAGTGAAGAAAAAATACCTCTACTAACTAAGGTGCTGCAGAGAGAAGATTACTCACATCAGAGGCTCCCTGGGTTACAATATGGAGATTTCAGGATTGTGAAACATGTGTTTGTGAAACGCTGTGTTAGCACTCAGCGCTATTTTCCCTTCAGGACCTTAAAGGGAAGGTTTTTAGAAACTGTTATAGCAAATAAAACGTTATTGTGACTAACATTTTATTTTATGCCTCAAGAGAGGCAAAGATGGTGGATTTTTGAAATATACAAGCAGGGCATGAATTGCTTAACCCCCGTGTCCTGGTGGTTCCTTCCCTGGGAGAGAGATGTGTGTGTATAGCTCTGGCAGAGCATTCCCCACCTCCTGCAATGGCCCTGCATTCAGGGCTGCCGGTCACATGGGTATGTCCCTTGTTGGAGCCCTCAGCAATGATAAAAGAGGTTTTAGAGGGAGGTTTTCAGCCTTGCCTGGCCATGCTTCTTGGCACACACCCCTTCCTCCTGGGGAAGGGCAGCCAACTGGATCCCCAACAAAGGCACCACTTCCAAAGTGGTTTATAGGAGTGCCAAAGAGAAGGACAGTTTTTCCCAGACATGCTGGGAGAGACTGAAGAAAAGAAAGGCCAAATTTTCTGTACTCCTTCTTTTCTTGTTGTAACTGCTTGCAGGTATGCAAGGACAGAATTAAGGGACCTGGAAGGGTCAGGGACAGACATGCATTAAAGCAGCAATGAAGGACCTGACCAAAGGCCTATATAGCCCAGGTTTTGTGTGTCAGTGAGCTGAACAAGGCCATTACAGAAGGAGTAGATGCTGCAGGAAAATGGAAAACTCTGAGAAGGTTGAAAGTTGCAACTCTGAAATAGTTGCAAGATGTCAACAAGATGTCCTGAGGTGGTAGCGAGAGGTCTCAGTGCAAGTGCTTGCCCCGACAGGCAGAGACAGAGGCTGACATGTTGTGGGAGGACCAGAATGGGGAGGACCCCAAAATGGATCTGCTTAGGCCAGGAGAGAGTCCTGCTGCAGCAGGAAGCAAATGAATTGGAAGTACTCCTCTGGAGAGAAGCAGATGAGAGGCTCAGATGTTCACAAACAATGGACTGGACATGGGCTCCACCAGATGCTGAATATATCCAAGACCAGCATAAAGAAAGGCCCATGGGGTGGGATAAGGACAGGGCAGATCACTCACCAGTTACCATCACAGGCAAAACAGAGAAGCTTTGGTGTACACCTGACACCCACACAGGGTCAACTCACCACAGAAGCTCTCGTGATTAAAATAAACTTCGCACCACAAATAAAAAACCTGATGTGCAGGAAAAAAAAATCTACCTCATACTTTTTGGTATTTGTTTGTTATGGTATAACAACCACCTGCTTCCCAGAAGCTGTAAAAAAGTTTTCTTTCTGGATGTATTTTTATTGCAACGAATGTCAATATGTTGTCTTCCGTGTTATCACGGCATTGGACTCTATTATCTATTACTACTGCAAACTGATTGGTTCCTAACAATAGAAAATAGGTCATAAATGAATGTCCTAATTTTTTTCTGAATTGAGGACCAAAAAAGTGGAGCAGATTTTAAAACGCTCTTGAGATTTATATCCCACAGGGAAAGATGGTGAGGAATTTTTTTTTGGGCCAAAGCTGTCTTAAAATGTTTGTGAGCATGTGAAGTTTTTCACTGCTACTAATAAATGGCTAAAAATCCATTTTCCCTTGTTTAAAGTAAAGAAATAAAGAGGTTTAGATTAAATATTAGAAAAAGGTTCTTCACCCAGAGGGTGGTTAAGCACTGGAAGAGGCTCCCTAGGGAAGTGGTAACAGCACCAAGCCTGACACAGTTCAAGAAGTGTTTAAAAGGCACATGGTATGATTCTTGGGGTGTCCTGTGCAGGGTCAGGAGTTGGACTTCAATGATCCTTATGGGTCCCTTCCAACTCATGTTCTGTGAGTCTATGATTGAAAAAGTCATCCAACTTTTAGGCTGGTTGTATGGTGGTAGACACCAGGCTGTGCACAAGGTTTTACTTGTTTAAGACATCAGGATCTAAATGTCACACAGCAAAGTAGAAACCTCTGAAGCCCAGTCAAATTGAAGTTTAATAGATGAAGAAACACTAAATTGTTTGAGATTTTACCTGTCCCTCACTACTGACTGAATTATGTGGAGCCCACTGCTCACCAAAGGTTTGTTGAACATTATTGTATTTTTTTAACAAAGTGGAAATTTACTCTTTAGAGAATCGATAATGGTAATTGTCAAGGGGAAAGAGAGTATTTGCAAGAGCATGTAGTAACAAGACAAGGGAGAATAGCTTCAGACTGAAAGAGGGCACGTTTAGATTAGATATTAGGATGAAAATCTTTGCTGTGAAGGCAGTGAGGCACTGAAACAGGTGGCTCAGAGGACCTGTGAATGCCCCATCCCTCAAGGCCAGGTTGAATAGGAGCTGTAAGCAAGGTGGGCTAGAGGAAGGTGCGCCTGCTCACAAAACGGGGGTTGGAACCTGGTGATCTTTGACATCCCTTCTAACCCAGCCCATTCTCTGATTCTGTGATTCTATGATTCTGTGATTCTATGATTCTAAGTGGCCTCCCCAGAATTTCAGGCTCTCCTTCTCCTGTGCTGATGCAGAGGCAAGGAAAGAACAGACAACATGCAGTACCTGGAGCTCAGTCAAGGTATTTGTATATGGAGAAGCATCACTGTTCAGTAAAACAAATGTTTGTTTACACCTTCCTTTAAAATCACGGAGCAGGGACAACATTGCTGTTCCTCTCAGTGCCTGCAGGCACAGAGTATGGTGGAGACGTCTGTGAAGAGCCAGGAGGCTGCTGGGCTGCAGTTCTGTGTTGAAGTTCAGTGCGAGGACCTTGCTGCTTTGGTACAGTCACTTTGAAAAGGAATCCTGGATGAATGGTGTCCTTTTCATGAGCCCCTTTTCCTGCCCATATTTCACAGGCAGGTTTGACTAACACAGCCATTTGTGTTAGTCTGAAGCTGTTTTCTGACTCTTTGGTTTCCTTCCAAGTATGATCTCTGAAAGCTCTTCACTAGCTCGCATTTGTAGGCTGTGAAATGCATGGCAGGTAGTGGGGAAAACAGGAAGTTTCAACGTAATTCCCAGAGGTGATGTGTGGGATTGAAACCAAAAACTGTTTTATGTTTATTTTGGCTGACGTAGCTGGAACCTTGTGATGCGGAGTTATTAATGTGCAGCAAAACATTCCAGTGGGTATGCACCCATGAACCTGCTGGCTTCTTGTTACTGTATTTAAAGAGATGCTGTAGAAAATAAAACCTAGTTTATCCAGTGAACTTTAACAGCACTGCATCTGTTCAGATGACGCAGTTTCTAAGAATATGCTTTTTTTAGAGCTCCTGTTACTTATCTGATCACTCCATGGGCCAGGACATAGAATCCTTCACACAAATACAGTTTCCTACATTCCCTGCTACTCATTTATCTGACAGGAGGAAAAGGGGGAGTAACAACTCTATGAATTCACCCTCTTCAGCACACTGAAAATTTTTCCCCATGGAGTCCTTCCTGGGGTTACTTCCTGCAGTACAGCACAGGCTGCACTCCAGAGTCGTGGAATTTTGTATATGCCCTTTCATCCATTTTGGGCCTCTCTTTGCAAATGCTTTTGTCTGCCTCACCTTCTATTGAATTATATTCTAATTTCTGGCTTTTTTTTAAGCCAGAAAACAGGAGTCAGTGTCATGCATGTGTTCACTGGTCAGCTCTGTGGCCAGCATAAGGAAAACAAGACTGGGGAAAAAAAGGGCATTAGCCAACATCCAAGGCAAAACTCACTGTGATCTGTAATGAAATAATCTCTAGAAGTTCCCTCCACCCCCAGAATTAGAGTCTGGGCTGTGTTCTGAAGCATGAGGAGGCAGAGATATAATCTTCAAGTTATTCTGATACTGCTGTGAACTAGGGTCTGCCTAGAACTGCACAGGGAATGTCAGCAGTTTGTTCCTGTTGGAGAGTAGCAATGTCTTGTGCCTGTCCAAAGGAATTTCTGTGGCTAAAACCTCAAACTGGATTTTGAACAATTTTTTTCAGCAATGATTGCATGAAACTGTACCCATTACATATAATAACTAGCACTCATTCTGCTACCCTCTCAAGCATTGAGAGATGGAAGCCCAACTTGAACTTGGCAGCCCAATTATGAATGATAGCACCATGGAAGAATGTATTTTCATCCTTCCTGTTCAAGAAACTACTGGATGTGGCACTTAGTGCTATGGTTTAGTTGATATGGTGGTGTTCTGTCAAAGCTTGGACTAGATGATCTTGGAGGTCTTTTTCAACCTTAATGATTCTGTGATTCATATTTTTTCCCCTCAGCTCTATACTAATGCCCTGGGAAGAGTGGGAGATAATTGAATTTTGGTAGAAGGTGGCTAGAAACTGGGGGAGGAGGGTGTTCTTTCATTTTCACTGCACACAGCACAGTTATAAATAGTAATTTGTATGAACAGTTCAAACAAACAAAAAAAAAGTCCTACCACAGCTTACCTTAAGGTTTTTACCTGCTAATTGAAGGTTATCTTTCACTTAACTGCCTTTCAAAGTCATTAGCATTGTTCAGCTGGGGAAATAGCTAAATTGTAACTGAGACTGGTGGACATAAGAGACAAGCATAAAAAGCAATCAGGTTCCTTTCAGTAACTGAATATCCCAGGCTTGCAGCAAAGTTTAAGTTATGTGCTGGGCTATCCAATGCTGGCTGATGAAAATGTCTGATATTGCACTGATTCCTGAGGTAAAGGACAGCAGGACTTACCATGTTCTGTGTAAACAAGCAGGATACTATCAAAAGGTGAATAAGCAGGAATAAGCAGGACTGTGACAAAACATGCTGTTATTGCAGTTGATGCAGGCATGCCAAAGCCATCTTAAAACTAACAGCTTGACAACTTTCTGAGCTTCTCAGGTAGATGTTGCAGCACACATTGGTTTCTGCACTTCCACAGCTGTCCTGCTAACATCATGCAAGTATCTAGTGTAAAACCAGGTCTATCACAGCCATGGGACTCAAACTTGGAGTACAAACAATACAGACAACTAAAATGACCCTTTAAACCTTCAAAACTAGCTTGGATGTCAGAGCAGAAAGAGATTCTAGTCCATACACACATATGTGGGCACTCTTCCTGCTACCACTGAAAGTGAGAGCTCCATACCAGATTGAGTAAGTCTTCCTTTCTTAGCATTGCTATGTGTTTTGAAGAAGGAAAGTCCCCATGATGTACCTTGCCAAAGTCACAGAACTTCACAGCCACCTCTAGACTGGTGGTATACAATGCTGGTATTTCATCCTTTCATCCTTTATTTCAACCATGACTCTAGACCTGGTTCAGAGGCCCCGTGTCAGTCACTCATGACAGTGAGACACCGCTTCCTTTGTGTAGATGCTCAGAGAATCCAGTCTGAGGGTGGCCCAGGCTGCAGCATTTCTGAGTATCTCCAGTGCCACTGTTTCTGCTCTTCCAGATCAGTGAGTCTGTTGTTGGGCCATGTGTCATTTCTAAAAGTCATAAAAACTTGTTCAGGGATGTGCAGGTTGCACATTTCTAGTTTCAGATAAGGATACCTACTTTTCAACTTTCTAATCCCCTAAACTGCTGCAGAGACTGTAGTTTGAGGACTTCAGTTTGCTTATAAAAAAGGAGAGTGGGGGCTGGTGGTGTAGAAGTTACTATTTTTGCTCCAGGACAGGAAACCAAGATTTTCTTGTAGTCTGATTCCATCCAGCTGACCTTGCTGCTGTCCTCATCTTATCACAGGCTTGTCTGAATGACCTCAATTCTTGTCCTGGTTGGAGAATTCCTCATAGTTCTGTCACCAGTTACAACTCAGGTCATAGCCACAGGGGAAACCACTGTGGAGACACTGCAGACAGCTGCTGGTCTGTGACAGACAGGACCATGTTCCAAGACCAGTTAGCCAGTGCTTCTGCCTCAGCTTCCCCCAACAGATGTGAATAGTAGCATTTATTTGCATCACTGGCATATGGCTTCTTGTGTTGGCTTGAGTACCCTCATCTCCTTTTTTCCCATTTGTTCATATTGTCCCTTCACTGTTCATGCTTTTTTGCTTGTTTCAGGTAAGCCAGTGCAGTAATGCTCTGCATAAAAAGAATTCTCAGACTGTGAGCACCCCAAATGTGACAGCTGTTAGTGATACATCCTCCTAAAAATCCATTCTTAAATCCATAAACCCTCAGATATTCAACTGAATGCTGGAAAGTTTTGCTTCAACATGGATGTTTCAGTGAGACCATCTGGGACTTCTCTAAATGTATGGTGTTTTAAAACACTTAGCTCAGTTTTATGCATTTTACCTGTAGGTCTTGAACAATTATAGCATCTTTTCTCTCCTCCAACACTTTTTTCCTATGCTTACAATGAAAACTGAGGGCAAACTGTGCTTGGCTAGAGAGTTGTGAGAGAGAATGAAAGAGCAGAATGGGAGTAATTTGGAGGGGTTCAGATTATCTGTGTGCACATGCCTTGAATAATCTGGGTTTATGGATGCTTCCAATGTACTCCTTCTTGCTCTGTCCCACTAAATTTAACATAATGCAGCTTCATAATATAATTACCAATATGTGGTTGAGGCATTAAAGGGGTAAAGCTGCAAGATACTTTGCATCATTTGCATATTTTCATCTGAGGAACAAACTCTAATTATTCAATCTCATTTATAAAATCTGCTCATCCCTACATAGGGAAAAAAAATGCCCCAAACCACTTTTCTGTGGATTACAATAAATAATACTCGAAAAGGAATTTTAAAACTGTACACCAAATTCAGCTCTCATGTAAATGTGCATTACTTCTTCCAAAGTACCAGAGCATGGATTTACCTACAAGTAAATCCTCTCCCTGTATGGCTGAATTTGGCCAGAGACTTCTGCAGCATCTCTTAGGTCATTAGTTCAGGTTATGCAGAGCCTTAGGAGACCACACCAGTGGAGTGTGAGCAGCAGCAACCAATTCTGTGCTCCAGTTTCACAGAGCCACATAAAGCAGCAGGGGAAGCAAAGATGACAAATCACACTTGCTGGCACTTCAGTGAAAAGATTAGTATTAATGGATTAGGAATCCAATTAGCCACTCCTCTTCTTTTAGCAAAAGCTGGCATGTCAAAGGTTGCTGTCTCTCACGAGAATAGTGGGGTGCAGATGGCTGAAAATCATGACATGCTTTGATGCAAAATAAAATTTTGGCCCCATCATTTTGTTTCCAACTTTGGACCTCCTACGGAAAGCAACCCTGTCACTGGCTGGCTGGGCTCCTCCACACAGCCACTTCCATCTGTAGCCATCTTTCCATGCTAATGGAACAGATTTCTTATCCAGATTGGTATCTGTTTGCCAGACAGTGTTACAGAGCTGTCAACAAATGGATTGCAAATCAGCTTTATATTTGTTTAAATGAAGTTTCTTCTCTTGTCTTTCACACGTCTTCAGTGAAGCTCAAGGTCAGCAGTTAGAGGATTTTTTAAAAAGAAAAAAAACCCATGTTTCTTTTCTACTTTCTTTCTGCTTGTAGAATTTTTTTTTTCAGATGGAATTTAATGCTGGACTATTTTCAATATTGTATTTATTACATAGCAGTATTTCCTATTCATCCTCTGAGAATTCCCTTGTACCCTTTAATGAGGAATTCAGAACACTTTGTATTTTGTTAAATACGTGCTAGACCAATAATGACCAGAAAATTTGCAGAATTCCTAGATATTAATCTGGTCTCTGCTGGGCTTTGCAGTCTTTGCAGAGGGATTTGTCAGAGAAAATTAGTGCTTAGTCTGTCACACAGAGCACCTCTGGCATCTTGACACTCCAGAAGACAATGGGCATTTCTTCCCCATTGTAGATCGAGTGTCATTCCACAGAATGCCCAGTTCATTGCTGATTTTTCTCCAGGTCTTAAGGGTGATCAGTAGTGATATATGATTGGTGGTGGGAGGCAAGAAGGTCGCTTTCTCCTTCCCTCTTTTTTTTTTCCTCTTACTTATATTTCCCAGATACTACAGAAGTCTTCATAGAAGACTGAAAACTGAATCTCCTGAATATCTCATTTGTTCTGATCTTTGTGTACTATTATCAGAGATTTATGAATTACTTGAGTCTGACTAGTGTGTTTCCTATACCTGATATTAATACTGACACTGACTTTTGTAGAACCAGATGCAGACTGCTGTTAATCTCCCTCAAAATACAATAATATAATGCCATTAAAAAGAGAGCTATTATTTTAATTAAAATGGGATCAATTTTCTAAACCAAGCATCCATGTACTCCACAAAGTTCTATGATCATGGAAGTGCTATGGAGCAGAATGGATCCATACAAGCTGTGCTGCCTAAACTTTCATAGGCTGCTCTTATCAGTATCCAGAGACTTAAGAATGCCTTTCTCCTGATGGTCATGACCAAAGACTATCAGATTTGTAAAATTGGTAGAAAAATAAATCTTCAATTGATGGTTGGGGTTAAACCATGACAGCAGTGCATCGAAACAGGCCTCCAAGGTAGTAGAAAATGAAAAGCAATAAACAAAATAATTTAGGATGAAAGATAATATTTTACATAATTTTTTGTTGTTTTGGTTAAATAATCTGTGCTGTAAATTGAAAAAATTCTGTATTGAACAGCCAGTATATCCTTATAGTCTCTAAAACTGATATAATTATATATTCTTGTAATTATAATTCAATGTCTGTTAGCTTGTTACACTGTCTTTGGACAACTCAGACAAGAATTAATAATGTCTATTTAAAACCTAATTTAATTTTCAGTGATTAAAAAATAATTAACACAAGTTCAGGCAATCTGCACATCACATTTCTTGCCATCACTTTAGTTTTCTTGGAACTGAGAAAAATAACAGCTTTTTAAATTAAATAAAACAAATGTTGCTTTGGTCTTTCCAGGCTGTTCATGGAAAATCCCGCTATCTTCATGTTTGTAATTAGTTGCAATAGTTTCAGCAAAATCCCTCACTTCATATTTAAGCACCACTGCCATCCCATCTGCAGTGGGGTTGTGAGCTCCTCCTGGGCAGAGCCCAGCAGCTGGAAGACATGGACACACGAGTTCAATTCTGCTGTTTTTGCCCTTTTTTACAAGCAGAGGATTTGGCTTCTGGTTTATCTTTTTGGTTGCTTTCTTGTCTGGCTCCAGTGTTTCCTATTTACAGATATATGTGTTATGTTGACCACTTTGATGTATATCTCCTTCCTTCTTTTCTCCTTCCACTCTCTCTCTTCCTTTCAGTTTTTCTGTTCAGGCTTTGTGTGACTGCAACCAATTTTGGTTACAGTGATTAGATTAAACCACGCCACTGCCCCACACATCAGCCCAATTTACTGCCAAAGCTAAATTTCAATTTGAAGCATGTCTTTGATTCCAGCAAGTTTAATGTGATTCTCATCTGCACGAGAGGAGAGAGCTGTGGCTATCCCAGCAGCCTCCCACCCTGGGACAGCAGACAATGTCCTGCAGAACGCTTTCACACTACAGAGTAACAACTCAGACCTTGAGAGCAGAACTGGGCCATTGCTACCAGAGCCTCTAAAGACAATTATCTTTTTCATTTTGTGCCCTACAGATGTAACTCTTTTCAGTAGCACAGAGTTGGTACATTTTAAGCAGCTGCTACATTTTCTAAATGAGTCAGCACTAATAATTGTTCTGCAAGCAAATAACTTTGGTAATAAATCTTTCCATCCATGTGCTCTAGGAAACAGAGAAGGAAAAGGACCAGAAGACCTGATTGCTGTCACAGTTGTTTTTATCACTGCCCTGCTAAATGATTTCTGGTAAGTTGTTTCATAGCCATTTTCTGATCATATTTTTGTCAGTGTAGAATAAGAATTCCCAAATGGCACAATTTTACTTATAATACTGCTAGTAAAATTGTTTACAGAGGAGGTCGTCAGACTCAGGGGATTCATTAAGCAATAAATGTGGCTTTTACAGCTGTTGGGTACAGGCTTTTTTGTCATCTGCCCATTAAACCAGATGACGAAAGGAGTTCACCAATGCCAGACTCTCTCCTTGGCCATACATAGAAATAATGGTCATTCATTACATACAAATGGGTATGTTTGAAACATCAAGTGAATATATTTGATGTGGTTTAACTCCCCCGCCACCAACTAAGCTCCACAAATCTCCAGGGGTACAGGAAAGAGAATCAGAGGAGTAAAAATGAGAACAACTTGCGGGTTGAGATAAAGCTTAATAGATAAAACAAAAGCTGTGCACACACAAGGAAAGCAAAACAAGGAATTCATTCACCACTTCCTATAGGCAGGAAGGTGTTCAGACATCCCCAGGAAAGCACAGCCCTGTCACGTGTAATGGCTACCTGGGAAGACAAATGCCATCACTCTGAATGAGTCCCCTGCCCCTTCTTTCTTCTTTCCCTTTTATTTATATGCTGGCCATGATGCCATGTTGGATGGAATAACCCTAAGGTCATTTGGGGTCAGCTGTCCCAGCTGTGTCCCCTCCCCACTGCTTGTCCACCCCCAGCCTACTCACTGGTGGAGACAAAGGCAGAAAGGTCTTTATTCTGTGTGAGCCCAGCTCAGCAAATAACAAAAACCTTCCTCCTATCATCAGTAGTGATTCCAGTAGAAATCCAAAACACAGCCTCATACTACATACTATGAAGAAAACTAACTCTACCCCAGCCAAAACCATTACATTCTCCAGCCCTTATTCCATACCATTTACATCGTGGTCAGATCCCACATTATCTAATGTATAGTCATTAACCACCACGCCCCTTCCCATCCTTTGGTGTAATACACAGGTATCATTCCTTTAGTTTATGGATAATCCCTGTAAAATATCCATAAAATGTCCACAATGTCCACTGAGTTAATTTAGTCCATGGCTTCAGGCTCTCTTGGTTATGATGATGACTCAGGGTGGGGGAAGTGTTGTGGGTTTGTTGTGTGAAGCCACTGAGCAAAAGTCAGCATGGGTTGGGGTCACTGCTGCACTTACACTGCTTCTTGTAAGGCTTCTCCTCCATTGTTCAGGTGGATTTGATACAGTAATTCCTATAACAACAATTTAAAGGTATATCCATTACAAGCTCCATTCCTGGTCCCCTTGCACCAGGGCTTAACATTGCAGTGAACACTGAGCAGTAAACCACAAAAGTAAATGTCCAGTAGTTAAAAGTAGTTAATTTTCCTGCCTTTCTTTGTATCTATAATTAGGCTCTGAGGACTTTATTGCCCTCGGGCAGAGTGCCTTTCTCTAGCAGTTGCACAAAGAATCACAGAACCGTTTAGGTTGGAAAGGACCTTTAAGAGCATCAACTCCAACCATTAACTGAGTCTGACTGACTCCAGCATGCACGTTCTTACTGTTACCACATCCTGCACTTCCTAGTTTCTTTTCATGGCCCATTGCTTAGCAATTGATTTTACTTCACACTGTGAATTCTCCATAAATAAAAGGTGGGCAATAACATTTTAACATAAACGGTCAGTTCTTGTGATTCTCTCTTTATTCACTCAATCAATAACTTAAAGTTGGTAAAAAAATTCATTGACAGGAAGTTCCTGCACTCCCAACCTGAATTGTTTCCCAGCAGTTGCAAAAAGACCCTACAGCCAAGAGTGAGCTGTAGGGGGAGTTACCAGTAATTGTCACAGCATCCTATCTATCTTTCTTTCTGAATCACTTCTACCTTGAAATATCAACTGACAGGCCCAGAATGAATTGGCCTGGATAGGTGTTCCTGTATTCATTTATACTGATACCACAGAAATCATGATCTCAAAAGTCAGCCTCTTACTTAGGCAGAACTACAGCAGCAGACAATGCTGGCATACCACATACTGGGGTGTTGGCAGAGAGAAGCTGCTTCAGGCTGCAGCAAGTCTGCTTTTTAAGTTAATTGCTTCATCTTTGCCACTGCAGGGTCATGCACAGCAATTTATGCCGTCATTTTGTGTTGGTTATTAGAACTAAAACCTTTTGTCACTTGAATAACTTTCACTTAATTTGAAGCATACACTATGAGCTTGAAATGCAAAGTATATCTAAAAAACAGAAATTACTGTCACTGGGAGTTAGTGAATGAAGGAAGCAAGCTAGTGATGCCAAAATTCCAACAATCTATGCTTTAAATCCTTGGTATGATCACTTGTTAATTAAAGTATCTCACTTTGAAGCAATATTGTCCAATACTAAGAATCTCAGGAAACAATGATAAAGAGAATGTGACTGAAAAATTGGATGATGATAACAAGAGAAACATCATAATATTTTATGAGCATATGACTTTGGGGAGGATATTTTTAACTGATAAAAAGGTATCTGAAGCCCTGATTCTGCAAAAGCCCCATAGTCCTTCAACAGAGAAGAGAAATACAGGATATGTCTGGATTTAGAAATGCAAAATGTATTTTTTAATGTTTGAAATAATATGTAATGTTGAGATTCTCTGTGCCTGTAAATATTTTTCCTATGTCTCTTCGGAGACCTAAGTTCTGACAAAAGTAGTGGGTTGAGAGAAAAAGTGGGTTTAATTGGAGCATAAGATTTTCACATTAAATTCACATTTCACATTAAGTTCTGCATTTCCTAGAAAGAAACTTTTGAATATATGGTAATAGATCCTACCTATATTTTTGCTGGATGTCCTACACCATAAAAAAATTCCAGGACCTAAATATATCCTATAGGTAACCTTTTGTCATCAGATGAAGTGGATATGCATGTTGAAACAAATTTGCTGTCCATGTGTGATGTTACCCCATCAATTCAATACCGCTTCTTATGTCCTTAGGAGATCCATGCATAAAAACCCCTCACATACATGAATAAAAGAGTGTTATTTAATATACATGTCTTCTCTGAATCATTACTCTACAATTTTAGGTTCTGTGGTTGCCTCCCACTAGAAGGGAGTTTGTTATACTGAAACAAATATTATAGGAAGAAACACAACTATGGGCTGCCAAAACATTTTGGTACCTGAATTTTCAATGAATTTTCATTAAGTGCCCATAACAATCAAATATGTCTTTCAAGTGAAGTCATAATCAAAAGAAACCTGGGGAATACTGTGAGTTGCACTGGTTTCTGTAAATTGCAAGTGAAAAGGACCAAATTAACATTTTTTTTCATCACAGACAAAGTGGGGTAGGATCAATGGTTTCTTCTCTCTCATGTGGTCTCCACAGGTCTCAAGAAATTTAGGAAAGCACAGAAACTTAAGTTGTCAGTGAAAACAATGTGATTAACAGCAAGTCTGTGAAGAGCAAAACCACAGAAGTGTGGCCCTTCCTGAAAACTTTCTGTATAAAGACATGTTTTAAAACAATGGAATTTGAACTTGTGCTTAGACTGAAAAAGGTCAAAATAAACAGATACATAACTAGCAAAGTGAAATAACAGAAACATAACAATCTGACATTCCACATTTTGTGTTCTTGCTGAGGTCAACAAAAGAAGTGGGATTTATTTTCTTTGTATTGTACATATTTTTGCATCACAATGTTAGTGTGGCCACATTTCTAAAAGTCACTGTAATTTTTTAACCATTCCTTTACAATTATCTGAATTATTCTAGTGAGACAAGCCTTTCTGCTTTTCTTTTTTTTTTCCCTGTAAGACGGACTATGGGGATTCCTGCTGAATGAGTGATTATTTCCAGCTGTGTTAATAAATTTTCTGAAAAGATGACAAGGAATTGTTTAGATATTGTGTTTTAACTGTACAAAAACCAATTTTAATTTTTTAAAAGAGGTGTCTATTATTGGTTGCAAAGAAGTAGCAATTATACTGTGGGAAACAAATCTTTATGAGGAATGGGAAGGAACAGCCCTGAAACATTTCTGTGATTCATATATTTTTCAGGAATCTTTCCTTAAGAAGGACACTTCATTTGAAGATCCTTCCCTTTTAAAAAAAGTGCAAGACTTTATGCCATGTTTGGTTTTAAACTTATCCTTGTCTCTTCCGCCACAGTGAAGCCACATGATTTGAATTAAAGAAACAAATTACAAGGCAATAACTGTATTTTTAAAATATTGCTCAGGAATGCATCCATTAATGAGAATAGCTAATGTAAAGAAAAAACTTCACATAACAAAAAGGCTGAACTCCAAAACAATTCCTTATCCATTCAAAAAGTAAACTTATATAAACACCTATTTACTATAGATAGTACTATCAGCTCCAGAGAACCAAGATTTTAATATGAAATCCTGTGCTTTGCTTTTGTTTCAGGCAGTGTTTATCAAAACAGACTGTTTCAGGTAATTATTTAGTCCACAGATCTTTGCATCCAGTGAACTTCTGGAGTCTCCACTTCCAGAGGTAAATGGAACCTGATCTAGAACTGAACTGCAGATCTGGTTCAGCTGATCTGATCATTCAGAGAACTGTTGGAATTTGTTCCAAATAAAAATTTGCTCCAAAGAATTTGTTCCATTTGTTCCAGTTGTATTTGCAGTAATCTTTATTAGGGTGAGGACAAGGTGTTTCACCAAGTGAAAGGAGATGTATAAATGCAGTGGAGGGATCCACAGGCAGGTAATGTCTTCACATTACCCAAATGCAATCAGTGGTAGCTAGATCAATATTTATCTTAACAGTAATTATCTGAACAATTGTCTGGATCTCAAGAGAAAGTGGCAGTGCATAAACCCCATTAATCCCATGAGGAGATATATCTCCTAGCAAGGAAACATGTTTCAGAGTTTCATTTAGCCTCAAGAGTATTGCATCAGAAAAACAAAGACTTGGGTATCAGAGTTAAAAATTTATATCTTCAAAACCCCTGCAGTACTTCTATGCAGCACAAAAGGGAGTTCCTCCATGCCAATTTTCCAGCAGTGAAGTTCCCTCAGGAGTTAAGTGTATGTTTTGTGTACAGTCTGTTGCTACCTAGTGCATGTAGCTAAGCTACACTGAGATCTCTATTTTAAGCAAATATCTACTGAACTCAGTGGTAAGACCAGGTACATTTGGTATTCAATGATTCTGGTTCAATGTACAAGATAATTTGCCCTTTAAACAATAATTGAAACACCTGTGTAAGTTCAAGTTCATTTTCTGGTCATGAGTTTTCGAACTTACAACTATTATGAATGCTTAAATTAGCTACATAATGCTACAGGATGTAGTTTTAACCTTTTAATTGCAATATGAAAGTAGTAATTTCTGTAGTAATTAGAGAAAGGCGATAACTTTAGGACTAGACCACTTGTCCAGATTGGGGAAAGGAAAAGAAGACTTAGGTTCTTCCATCTACTCTTGTGAATCATTAAATATCCAAACAATAAATGGGTTTCCCCAAGCCCAGGTGAATGCTTAAACATCAAGAGCGAGAAGAGACACACTGTAAATGTGTAAATATTCAATGCAAAGAGCAACAATTCCAACACAAGGAATTAAGAGAACCCCATCCCATGCTGAGGCCAAAGCTGGTACCTCTTCTGCAGCTGTGTTGGCATTTCTTCCCTGTGAACTGTACTGCTTCTAACAGTTCAGGTGCCTTTTCCTTTAGCTGTTGGGGGTTTCATGCAAGGATTAGGTCTCTGAAATTAAATAGAAAGCCAGTCATTTAAAAGCCAGGGTTATTGTGGGAAGCTGGTCCCTAGCATGTTGCAGCTGGATTTTCTTTCCCCTCTCACACTGCAGGTCAGCTACATTCCTGCAGTACAGCTCAAAATAACTGGTAATGCTTGGCCAGAGTGATGGGCTGAGAGAGAGGACAGGACAGCTGGATGAACTTCCACAGAGGGTCTGCAGTGTTAAACTGAAGAAAGAGAAATGTTGGTCATACCTGAAAAAGCTGGCAGACAAGGAGAGAGGGGAGAGAGCAATCACAAGGATTGCATTATACAGTCCATTCTGACGGGAAGAATATGGGAAGAAAGGGAAACAATCAAAATATATAAAAGCTTTTAATTTTTTAAAAATAATTGTATATTTACTTACTGGAAGCCTACTTAGTAAGAGGAGGTCATGCAGTCAAACTTTTTAACAGGGCCTGTAGCAATAGGACAAGGGACAATGGTTTTAAACTGGAAGAGGACAGATTTAGATTGTATCTAAGGAACAAATTTTTTATGGTGAAACACTGGCACAGATTGCTCAGAAGGTGGTGGATGCACCATCTCTGGAAATATTCACAGTCGGGTTGGACACAGCTCTGAGCAACCTGCTCACTTCAGGTGGTTTGGACTACATGACATTTAAAGGTGTATTCCAACCGAAACCATTGTGTGATTCTAGGAATAAGAGAGAAGTGAGGAAGCTGGAAACTGAAGAGTCACTTGAACAGGAAGGAGAGGGTTAAGGCAATAAGAAGAACCCAGACAGGAAATGAAAGATGAAACTCAAGGACAAAAGGACCTTTAATTCTGGATCAATTACAGAGGTGTCTGACTTGTCAGGGCCAGCCTCTTCACTTCAGTCAGTGAGTAATATCCACCATTCTTGTCAAATCATCTGCTACCGTTATGCTGATAAGATTGCACTAGAGGTGGGGGGAAATTGCTACTTTTTATTTGCATTTGCAGGCTCTTCAAAAAGTGGCAAAATCACCAAGGGTGTCAAATAACCCACACAGCAGGTGTGCTTGGTGTGGGCAGGGTGTCTGTGGAAGTTCAAACCATGTTTTTCCAGTCACTGCTGTTCAGACTATCTGCAGATGCAGCAAGAAAAGACTGTCTATATTGAATGGGAAAAATGCAAAGAAACCAGATCGATTTCACCTAAGCTAGGTAAAACTTCTCCTTCCATGCCTTTTGACTTGTGTTGTGCAAGATGGCATTGCGAACTTGCTGGCACAGATGTTTCCTTTTACATGTGTGTCTCCAGTGGTTTTTAGTCTGACGTGTAGCTGTGTAAGCAGGACCTCCTGGAGTCTGTGTCACAGAGCTGACTCAGCTTGCAAGCAAACACTTTTCCCTATTCACCAACCATGCAGAGTCAGATGGACTTCTTGGAAGAATTCTGCAAGTTTCTTGACCTGTGCCCAGAAACACAGGTTCTGTAGGCTAGATTTGCCCATCAGCAGTCCTGTACAACCGCTCTTGTCTGTAATTCTGACGTCTTTTGCAACCACAATATCTCTGCAAGATTTTTCAACTGTTCTTGGAGTAATAACTTAGTTGCCAACATTTCATCCACTTGCATGAACAGTTTGTTGCTCTGCTGCCAATCTTCACCTTATCTAACTATTCAGTGGGTACTAAACTGAGAGAGAAAAATGCAGAGCTGAACGTATAAACTCTGGTGAGGCAATCTAGTTATCAAAGAATGCCACATGCCTGCAGTATGTGATGCTATCAGAGCTTTTCTATGAGTTCCCAGTCTTATATGCGTATTTCTGTGAGGTGGATATCAGTGGCAGCTTTCTGCGTCTGTCAGATGCTAATTCAGAAACATGAAAAGAGATTGCAGTTCATGTCTAAAAGGCTGTGGGACACTGGCAAGGATTCAGGGAACTGTCTGCCCTACTATGCAACTCTGTTTAAGAAGGTAGAAGCAGGGTCCTTATGGACAACCTTCTGCCTCAGCAGAGAATGCAAGGGCATGTGGACCTATTCAACCCTTGAGCATGCACATCTCTACCACACTGCAGCAAAAGGCAGGGCAAGAGAGGTCCAAGTTCATCCCCATGTGACAAAGAGGAACTGAAGGTCAGTATTGCCTTTAATAAAGGCCACGAACACCTGTCTAGATAAAATCAGCATTAAACAGCAGCAGTCCTAGGATGCTTTTCATCTGTAGGTCTCAGAGCACTTCACAGAGGTAAGCACTGCAATTCTGAGCACAGAGCTCTGAGTAATAAAGGCTTTTCACAGACATATTTCTAGTAGATCTTTGTTAAAGTCACTTCTCTCCACATGGCGTCAGTTTAAGATTTACATGCAAAGTAGAAGAAGGAGGGGAGGCGGCTGCCTGTTGTTGTTACCAACCCAGTGCTGACTGCCTCTGCACTGTGCAGTGCGTGGTTTGAGCTGCAGCCGTGCAGCTCTCCCGTAACCACCACGATTTCCTGTTGCACTCATTTGAAAAGACAATGTTCCTGAGGAAGTTATGAAGACGGCAAGTAAGTTGCTGCCCTAATTTCTGTGTGTTTGGTTAAGAGTGCTTTCTTATTGATGCTGGTTAGAGCTTATTTACAGTGCTTCTCAAACATTTGGAGGGATAAGAAGCTTGTGCTTCCAGAGAACATATGGGCAAAACTGTGTATTCTGCAGTGCCCTCAGCATGTTGCTCAGAAACAGCTGCAGAAGATTCAAGGCAGCTCTTTTTTCACTAGTGCTGAAACTGTGAGGGAAGTGACTTAAATATTGAGTTGCAAGACACTGCTGCAGCTGTGATGTCAGATAAGAAAATGTAAATTAGGAAATCTGCTGTATGACTGTAATTGTTTCTTAAAGGCAGTAACTGGAAAAAGCAATTTCACATGTTTAAGCCAGCACTATTTCTTTAAAGTGTTTAATTATTTACACCTTCAGACGGACTCTCCCAACAGTTGTGAAGTGTGTGCTAGAGAGCTCCCTCGCAGTTCACAAAACAGGGTTCTCACTAGGAAGGATGTCTGTACCTTTTTGCTGACAGCCATGGCTTCCTGCCTTTGTTTGGGGAGATGATGCAGTGGAGGGAAGCAGCAAGTTTGCTGTCTGCCTGATGAGCAGATAACCTGCACTACTTGCAGCAGGGATCAGGGGACTGGTTTGACTTTGCCTGCCCTCTGTGTCACCACAGCAGTTGCTTTGCTTGTTACAGCTCCCATGTATACAGAGGGCTGGACACAGCTCTCAAGCAAGGGGAATATCCAGAGAGAATATTAGGTGCTATCCTTTTTTTTTCTGGGCACACAGGAAATGTTGTGGGAAAAACTGAGTTGCTAGGCAGTTGTTTTGCTGGTAATGCGGGAACGAAGCCAACACAGAGCAAGCCACAGAGGGGCCGTTCTTCTCAGGCTGCAGAAGAGCAGAGCCTCAGCGTGTTCTTTGCACTCCCACTTTTCCTCTGCGTCTAGATGGCTGGAAGCCCTGGATGCCATGTATCATCACCACTTTTAAAACTGATAAATAAATTGTGGCACTCTTCTTTCCACTCACACAGAAAGTTTTAATTTCTTTAACATGTGTCTGATCGGTTTTTACGTTTCAGTTTACTCAAGCAAAACTTCTGTTGTTGCTTCTAGAAAAAGTGAGATTTAGTAAAGGAGAGAAAGCCATTAACTTGAAAAGTGGCAAATGCAAAAAAAAAAAAAAAAAAAAAAAAAAAAAAAAGAGTAAAAATTATTATGTTCTAGTGCGTGAAATGAAAAACAGACAAAATAAATTCTTTAGCTGTATGCTCATCAGTGATATGTCAGGTTTTGTTGAAGCATCACTTTAAGGATTCATTCTGCTTAATGTTAAGTAAAGTAAAATACTCCCCTAAACACACTAATTTAAATGACATGTGAAGGTACAAGACGATCCCTGTAGTTTATGTGAAGAATTGCAAAATGCAGAGACTTATAATGGTGAGACTTACTAGCCTTAGTAATAGGCACTAATTTCTATTTCTGAGACCAAGTATAGAGACATGTACAGCCCTTGGGCATCCTACTCTATTTCAGTGAACTGTGAGAGTTAGGTACTTCAGCTGCAGAATTAGGAATACAATGCCAGACACTGGGAAGCCAGAAAGCTGTTCTTCAGGAGAGTCACAGACACTATATGGACACTCTGACTCTGATGTGAAGAAGAGAGAATGTGTTTTTCAATGCCACTATTCATCTTGCCTCCCCTGTCTCCTGTTAGTCTCTAAAAGGCTTCATGTAAGGGAAACTGCCGTTAGGTTTGGTCCTCATAGGCATCACCGCTGACAGCGCCAGCAGGGTCTCATGGTCAGACAAGTGTGGAGAACAGGATCTTGCACTCTGAGTCACCTTCCTGCTGCCTGGTGGCAATTTTTATTTTAAAGGATTATTGAAGCTTAGCATTGGTGGTGCCAGCCCAAATCTCGGTCAGTGCCAAGCCTGGCAGTGCTGTGAATGGTTTGCAATGAATGCTCAGGAGGAGGATGAGTTTCATGCAAAAGGAGGCTCTCATTCCTGCTGCCTTTAATGCACAAGCTCTTTGGTGGCCTGAGAAACCAGAAGCTGGGTGTCACCTTTCACCATTACTATATGCAACTTCCTTCATTTGCTTTGATGTGCTGCAGTCAATATCTCCCGAGCAGTGGCTAAGAACATTATGCCGTCTTTTCAGCTCATATTTGTTAGTTTCAATTTCTGCTGGCATAGCAGCTGAATATAAAACCTTATTTTCTTCACACAAGAATTCAATTTATTTCTTACTTCACTTCATAAATAAGTCAATGTATGGAATTGTATTACAGAAGCCCTACTAAATAATAAATAATGCATTTAGTCTGCCACATGATTCTGTGCTTGTCTCTTTGCCCAGTGCTCCTCTAATTCACAAAATAGGTTTTGTATCATAGTGCATGTAAGTTTAGGTTCTTTGCTGTACCTTTCATAAAACTCATGCCTGCTCTGAACTAGATTCTTATGCTAAGAGTTTATACAGAGCAGTATCATACAAAGCAAAAAATCTTTATTTATTTTACAAAGTCTCTCTGAAGTTTTAGTTATGTGATGTGGTTGTTTTTGTTTTTGTTTTTGTTTTTTTTTCTTTTCTTATGAGATAATGAAGTTTGGAGTTGGTAAGCCCACTGATTCTGTCATGTACAGATTCTGTTTTGAAAGAACTTCTGAAGGTGCTAGAGGAGCTCAGAGTTTAGCCGTTCTGTGTCTGTTGTGTGCCTCATCTATATGAAATCCATCCATATTATCTGTGTGCTTCAGGAGACCAAGTAGCTCTGCTGCAAGAGGTCTAGAAAGCCGTTTGAGAGAAATGTTTGTGTACCACCTGCTGTTTGAACTATCCAGGTGCTGAGAGCTTGCAGGGGTAGCTGCAGCCAAAACCTTCTGAGTGAATGATTGTTTCTTTCCAAAAACTTCTACTACATCATCTACATGTGCGTTATTATGCTCAACCTAAATAGAAAATTGGCCTAAAAAATCCATCTGGTATTGACAGTATCATGAGTGATTGTTCCCTAAACTCATTTGACTCTTGTTTATCTCAGTGACAAAGGTTCCAGCAAATCTCTGGGGCTTCATAGCAGCACAAGCAATCAGGGGAAATCAAGGCATTAGTAGAACATGCCAGAGATACCTATGACAAAACTGGACTGTGAGATGATGGTGAGCCACAAGCCTTTGGCACAAGGCCAGAACAAAATGCAGAGGAATATCTAGCAGTCCTTAAAAAGTTCTGTCTTGAATATGCCATGAAAGTGATTAATAGTAGAATATATCCTGGCCTGTGAAAAGGCAGAGGTGGGGAACATGGTGAAGGGGCATGCACACTATGAGTGGGAAAACCCCACAAACTTTGCAGAAAATGCAAGCAAGCAAATAAAGTGGAAATAAACCGTTTTTTGAGGAACTTTGAAATTGCAGAATTATCTGCAGATTTTCAGGGTGAGAGAGGTATTCAAAGTAGTAGGGACTAATAAGGAATAATAATATAATAATTATAATTATTAATAATAATAATAATAAGGTCGACTACATGGCCGACCCCAGAACACCAATGCTGAACATCTGGTGATCTCAGGAAATGACAGTCTAAAGACAAGATAATATTCAAAATATAGAAGCCTGCAAGCAGAGTGATGATGAGGAGGATTGTATTGTAGCAGAGAAAGTTAAGAGTGCCACCCAGAAACCAGTGAAAACAAAAGGTCCAAAGAGTGGGCAAAATGATCCAGGGGAAGAACAGTTGGTCTGTTCAGGAAGGTACATGGACTATATAATACACAGAAAGATAGAAAAAAAAAGATTCTTAAAGAATGAGAAAAGTAAATTCTGCTGTCAGCGCCTAAGAAAAGTGAACTGCTAAGCTGCACATGTCACCAGAGATGGCTGATCAGTGAAATTAGGTCCTTTTCAAACAGCTGTGAGCTGTTAGGTCTGCCTTAGTAAAGCACTTTGTGCTTCAAAAAGCACTACTGTGGAATCAGTGGAGGTAAGCTTGGGTCCCAAAAACTTCTCAGGTGTTGTAAGATCAGTAACAAACAACACAGGCCAAACAATTGGTTCAAGGTGATAACTAGCACTAGATGGGATGTTTGTTATCTCTTAGCACCTTCCTAGCCTTTTGGGAGGAACTTATTAATGGAGTTAAAATGGCAGAAGGGGTCACAGTAGGAAGATTTGTTTGGTGAACGCAGAGAATAGAGGTTTGAAGAGTAAAGGCAACAGCTTCTGCAGACTGGTGAGTTGAAGTACTGATTAGTATGTAGAAGCCTGGCAAAAACATTGGCAATGGGGAAATGAGAATTACATGGATAGTAACAAGGCAGTGCTGTGGCTGAGGTGGATCATCTTTTGTGCAAAGGCAGCTTGATCACAGAGGATAGAAATTGTTTAAGGAAACCATGAGGGATTGTACAAGGGAGGTGTTCTTTGCTTATGCAAGGTCTCCACAGAGGGAGAGATTATGAACTTTCAACCTGTGGTTTACAAATCCCTGGGAATGCATGAACTAATGGGCACTGGAACAGGGAAGTGGTCACAGCACTAGCCTGGCAGAATCCAAGAAACATTTGGACAGCACTCTCAGGCACATGGTGTAACTCTTGGGGTGTCTTGTTCAGGGCTAGGAGTTGGATTTGATGATCCTGTTGGGTCATTTCCAGCTCAGCTTATTCTATGGTTCTATGATTCTAAGTCCATGCAGCACCTGTAAAAAAGCAAGTGTCACTGACAGTGAATTTAGCACTTGTGAATGGTCTTGAGAAAGCAGAGAAGAGAATTAACAAAAAAAAAAGGATAGAAAGAGTGGCATGTGTTGCAATTTAGTTCCACCTATAAATGACTTAAGCAGATCTGTTAGATCTTGCAACTCTCCCCGGACCCTGTAACAAAAGTTGCTCTAATAATACAGACCTAGTGTTTGCCTTCAGTCAAAAATGTTGCTTTTAAAGAGAAGGTATTTTCCAATGGGTATCCTCAATACCTAAATTGGGGCTAGAATAAACAATGCTTTCATCATCCTCCAAGTCATTTCAGGCACTGGTCTTGCCTCCATCTCCTTCTCAACAGCCTGCCAGGAGGCAGAGGACCTTATCCAAAGACTTGCATCTACTGCTGACTCTTACAGAAATACAATAGCAATATCTTTAAAATACTGCTGACTTGTGTGGCAAGATAGCATTTGTTAAAATACTCCTCTGCCTTATTTAATTAACTTGTATCATTTAGTGTCATCATAGATTTAATTTTGCCATCTGCTGCCCTTAGATTTATGGGCAACAGTATGGTGTCCCTTCTGAAAGAATTCCTTGGAATAGTTAGTGTAGTGATGTCTTGTGAGGAACAAGAACATAGGGCACTGAAATCTTGTTAATCTTCACATAAGCTGAAGTGTCTTCTGAGAGGTTCTTAAAAGCAATGAAATGTCCATAAAGCAGATTGGTAGGAGGAGCACACACTGGATGAAATGCACGGAGGAGAAGATTGTGCAACAAAAACCTCAGTGAAGTGCTAAGAATTAAGTGGAAGTAGCTACCTTCCTTTTAAGCTTCTCACTTTTATAACTCCCTCTTCAAGCAGAGGCGTAGTTTTGCCCACTTTGTCCATCACCATCTACATCCAGAGCTGCTTGCTGGTTGTCTGTGCCACAGCATCCCTTTTAAATGCTGATGATGCGTTTCTGCTCTAATTTCCTCCTCTGCACACACATCTGTCACACACAAACACCCTATTCTGGTGAATCCTCCAAGATAAAAATAAAAATTCCTACCCTGGGGAAGGAATTAAGTAAAATGTCTCCAAGGATTGGAGCCTGAAGTTCCAAACTACACTAAGAATTTAAAAAGTGATGCTAAGGGAAGTAAAGACACTTTAGAAAATGAGAAACTAAGCCTTCATTTCTGACTGTGGTTTTCAAAGCAATAATGGTTTCCTTCCCTCACTCTTCCCAGCACATTAGCACATATTTCCCCCAAAATAGCAAATTATGATGACTAATGTACAGAGAGAGCCAAAGGATTTACTAACATATATTCTATGTGTACCAGTGGTGGTTATGTCATAGAGAAAAAATGCCTGGGATTTTTTTTCCCAGTTTTTATAGCAATAACCAACAGAGGTCAGGGCATTTCCTAAAGATGTAGTGACTGTTTGGAGTTAATATCCTTCACCTTACTTATGGATCACCATTTGCTCCCAACCAGTCATTAATTTGCTGGAAACACTCTGCACAACAGTCACCATTTCCTATGGAATAGCAGTATAAATCAGTAAAAATGGTGTTTGGACAGCTACCCTGCACGTAAAATGCACGTCATGTGCAAGAATAAAGGCAGGAAACAAAAGCCTCTTGGACACAGAACTGGCCTGATTTTTGTGGGACACAGCTCTGTCCTTCTGCTGGACATTCAGGGAAACAGGTTGACCTTTTCTAACCCCCTTTTACATAGCAGCCTCCTCAGTCAGTGTTTCAAAAAACAGAATTCAGTTTTGTTGTAATTTAAAGAACAGAACATTATAAATGGTTAAGCACAAAAACTCTTGTAAAAGCTCTGTTTTCAGGCCAAGAGGTGTCTTTATGCCTGCAGGAGCTTTGATGCTGTAAAAGTGTGCCTTTCTATCTTATGTAAACTGCCTGGCACCTTTCAAAATTATGCTGTCCACACTCATAATTCAGTTTTCCAAAGCTCCTGGGGCAGAGCTGGAGGAGAGCAGACACCCAAGCAAGGCAGATGGTGAGAAGGTGAAGGCATGACCCCAGAGAACATCCAAGTAGAATGAGGAGGAAGCTGCACAGAGATTGTGATTACCCACAGAGGGGCAAGGAATGGGGAAAAAACAGCCAGGCTTATGAGAAATGGAACAGAAAAAAATATAATGAAACTGTTAGCCTCAAAAAAACCCCATGAAATATGTGCCCAAATTATAGAACTTCTGTTATGTGCTTGAATATTTTGAGCAGTTATTTCTTACAGTTTTGAATAAATATTTCTAAAATCCAATTGTATGATTTTGCTATTATTATCTTATTATTTAAAAGGCTTTTGTTTAGTTCTTCTGGATAAAATCCAGGTAAGATTATTTATGTATATTTAAATCCTTTGTTTTGGAAATTATCTTACACATGTGAAAGATACACATCTCTGGTGAGCAGTATTGCTGGAGATGGCAAGGAAGAGAAACCCTGTGTTGGTATTCCTGCTGGCAGTACTCCACAGGCCCCAGCCAAGAGACTAAGATTATACAGACACGGGGTGTCAGAAAGAGTCTGCTTTGGAGAGGGGCTTTTATTCTCCTTTCATTCCCTGCTTTTAAGCCTGGGAAGCAGAGCAGATGCCATAAGAGCCACACTTCCTGCACCAGGACTCATGGCCTGGCACTGGCATCTGGAGAGGCACATATCCCAGGCTGGAGGCCAAGTGGTGTAACACCTCCATGGCATTCTGTGACTCAGTGGAGCACCCACCTCACCCTTCTTCCACAGGGCCAGGAACCAGTGAGATCCCATGGCTGTGGCTCGGGGAGATGGGGAAATAAATGCATATTATGAGTTAGAACATGGCAGGAAATAGTATTCTGAGAAGTTCAAGCAGTGTGCTGTAGCATGGCAATGTATTCTGGGACTGTCCTGGTTGGATGTTCTGTGTGTCCAGCCAGCACAAGTCAGACTCTCCTTGGGTTTAACTGATCATTTCCTGGAATTTCACGTCAGTTACATCAGGAGGAAAAAACTTTTGACAAGCATTAAATCAAATATAATTAAACCCTCTAAACTGGAAATTCTTGTATTTGTTTAGCTGTGATGATCATAGGGCAGTTCAGTGGAAAGTCAGGAGGCATGCAGGAAACAGGCTGGGGCTCTGCTGGGCCAGGCTGGGGCCATCACTGGGTTGCAGTAAGCCCTGAGGAAGCAGGGAAGTGAGTGGCCAAACCAGGGAACAGGCACAAGCTGAGCCATGGTGCGGGACACTGAGCTCTGGTGCAGGGGAGAGCAGAGGGCGAAGCTGGGTGGGAGAAGGACGGAGTGCTGGTGCTTGTGTGGATTACTGGAGTACAAGTCCCTCCTCTCCTGTTGCTACCTTAACCTGTTAGTGCTTCTGGTTTTATTTTTGCCGTGGCACAAAGGGAAACACGGGGTTCACCAGCTCATATGGTTTCTAATTTAGGTTGCACATTAATACACGGAACAAGTAAGTGGGTACTTAGCCAGGAGGTGAATGTACAGTTCATTAGCTACTTTGAATGATATTTTTTCTGGGTGTTCTTAGTATACAATATATATTACAGTAACTTATTCTGCTTTCCTAATGACTATGCAAAAGCCTTGTGCAGATGAGTTTGTGGGCTGCAAATTCACACTCTGGCTTACTGCACACTAGGTTACTCACTGCAGACAGACCTCAATTTACAGCATCAGCACTCCTTTGCATAGATTAAGTTAATTTCCTTGAGCTTGTAGTTCTGATATGATCAGGCATCACCTACAGTGGGTAGCTCTAAGTGGTTTCAAAATAGAAACAGAAAAATAACTAGTTGAAACTGAATCCATTTCTTTTGGTGGTCTTGGCAATGTTAGGTTTATGGTTATAGCTGATGATCTTAAAGGTCTTTTGAGTCCTAAATGACTCTGTGGTTTTCAATTGGTTGTGTCATTGTAGGTGTCCTGTCAGATGAATTTTGGCAGCTCGTAAGTGGAGACACACAAAGGCCAAGTTCCAAGTCTTTCTTAACTCACATTTAGAACACCTGTCACACGTGAGATACAATTCTTCCACCAATGTTCAAGCAGCATTCCGTGTTTTGGCTGGAGCCATCTGCCATTTATGTTTCCTAAGCCCTTCTTGCTTCTTGTGTGTCAGGGAACTTTTGGCTCACATTGTCAGGACTTGAAGAAGTAACTGTGAAGCTGAGAGAGGAGGCATCTTTCTTCAGCCTATTCTCTGTTTGGCCCAAGCTCCTGGATTTGGAGGACTTGCAGAGCTAGAGAGCAAGAAAGCTTCTGTAGAGACAACCAGTCCCCCTTTCCTCAGACTTATGGAGAGCCATTGCTTGGAGGCAGTGTTCAGGGGGAGGGTTTTAGTGAGATAAACAAGCACCCAAAGCAGTTCCCTGTATTGAACTTAGAAGGAAAATAAAGGTTAACTTGTTGGAATTAATCACAGTTATAAAGGCTGAGAAAATTAACTCTGTGTTTAATTTGAGATCATATCTGTGAAAAGGGAGGTTTCATGTGTTAATAGTTTCCTGCAGTGCATAAATGCTGAGACCAAATTAAATAGTGTGGTAAAAGTAAATGCTGAGGTGAAGGGGTAAAAACACACAGTATGTAATGGACATGGGCTTGTGGTAGCAGGAATTTATTTTGCCATGGAAAATGACTGAAAAGGCTTGGGATGGTGCTGTGCAGGGCTGGAGTGGGACTCAATGTTTTTTGAGGGTCCCTTCCAACACAGCTTATTCTGTGATTTTCAGGAGGCCAACTTGATCAGTAGTATGAATGGAAGTGTAACACAGGGATTAATTCATTTTCCATGTGGCCAAAATGACTTCTCAAGTTCAAAATATGTTCCATGCAGATTGAATGTTCCATGCAACCTTATGATGTTCAACCTCTGGTTGAATGCACCACACCAACACAATTACACTGATACTTCATAACTCCACGTCAGAACTGCTCCGGCTGTGAATGAGTTGTGCAGGTGTGGTGTCAAAAGCAAGCCAGGTTTTAGGGCCTGTCTATCCTATTAGGAGTGTTTGGTGGGTCTAACATCACCTGCTGAAGCTATGAGATGGATTCAGTTCTCCATGGAGAGTGCTTTCCAGAGGGAAAACATTTGGGGTAGTGCAAAGCAATCAAATTCCATAGGTAGTATTGAGTATTGTCTCAGGTAGATCTCAAGGGCTTGATCTTGGTTTAGGCTTTGGGCTTTGTCTTACTTCATTCCTACTTTTTTTACTACTAGGAGAAAGATACTGCCCTGGACTGGGCTGTTATTTCACAGTCCCCAGGTCACCATATTGAGATTCTGGATTCTGGAGTTGCTTGAGAAGTGCTAGAAGCTGTATTCTTCAGGACATTTGAGAGGATGCTGAAGACAATAATGTTAAATTTTAAGAAATCTTTTCTTTTTTTTTTTTAATTTTAATTTTTTTTAGGGGATTAACTATGTCACCAAGTAAGTTGCTTGTAGATGTACCTTTTGTGTTTCTTTGAGCCAGAGAACAGGATCATAAGTGAAAATAATACTATAGAGCTTTCAAAAAAAGATAACATTTTTTTCTAATTCCAGCAGTGCTAAAGAAGATTGAAGGAGAAACTAATTGTTGCCATCATTGTTTTTTAACTGAAGTCATCTGTATCTAGCAAGATGCTTATGTAACACACTAAAATGTCTTTGTACTCAGAAAAGGTCATAAGTGAATTACTTTAAAGCTTAATCAGTGGAAGTACAGGACAATTTCTGAATTTCATTATAAATCTAGTTTAAATGCAGTGAAGTCAGCAGAGTTACTTGGGATTCACAGTAGAGTAAGGGTGTGCAGAATATGGCTCCATGATTTTAAATACTTTATCCACTGTGCAGCTATTATACACTTGTTAGCAACTTGCACTGAATAATTGTAAAGAAGAGACTCAGCATGCAAACCCATACAATACTAGGGACAAGTACAAGTCTATAGGACAAAAAAGTAAAAACTTTCACATTGTTTAATATACAAATATGTTTTCTAGTGTTCCTACAACAGTGTATAAAACTAGTGAATGTTTTATGTAGGGATTACAGCAAATAGTTTTGTATGTAGGACACTTTAGAACAGGATATAACAGTACATACCCGTTCTCTTTATAGTTGTGGTTATCTTCTTGATCCATTATGTATTTTTGTGATCTGTAGAGAAAGATGTAAATCCTTTGGAGGAGGAGCAGCTCTCCACAGGAGCCTGGTTTAAGTTCCTTTTGAGCTATTTTAGATCCCTGGGTTTGCTGGCTTGGGTTTTTTTGGTAATCAGATAACAAAGCACTTTCACCACCTCAGATCATGCAGAAGAAAAGGCAGGGCCCTTTGCTTCAGGATATAAATGTGCCATCGATCATGCTGGGGAAGCAAAGGCAGCAGGAGGAGACTACTTTCAGCACAAGTGGTCTGTTCCTTTTCTGGAGCAGCTGAAAATGAAATTTCATTTGAGGTGTAAAAGAAATCTTGCACTTCTGTATAACTGCTTATGAGGAACAAAATAAAAGGTGAGAATTGAACAAAGAATAAAAATCATAGAAATCACATTTGGCTTCACAAGACTTATATGCAGGTCTGCGTCAAAACTTTCACAGGAGTCCCAAAATTTAGATACTATGCCTGTTTTTTTTTTCAGTACTAAGAGGAATGATGTAAAATGTAGAAGAGGGGAAAGAAACCAGAAAGCTATTGGTGCAATAGACATGTAGTCCATGTAAGACAACATCTCTTTCTTGGGATTACTGCGTGGCTTTCTCTAGATTGGATCTGTAGATTCTTACCACGGCTGAGCAAACTGCAGCTCCTGCCTCTCTGCGCTTCCTGTACTGTACACTGATTTGTGTACAAAAAATGCTCCAAACCTGGCCCTGGAGGTAAAAAATAAAATGACAGGAAGATTTTGTTCAGTACTCTTGTTTTGAGAGATGCTTTAGGCTGTGCAAAATTCAAAGGGGTGGTTTTTCCAGTTTATTTTCTAATGATGAACTTTACAGTGGGCAGATATGGGAGGTGCAAATGTATGAGGTAATTTTTCCTGCAGAAGCATCATGGAACAGGCAGATAAAACAACACAGGAGTATTTAGGAGTGTTATTTAAAGGTAAAGAGTTGAACAACACAAGTGACTGTTAAATTCATTGCCAAACACAACATCTTTTGTGCATGCTCCAGCTAAATAATCATAGAAGTGTTTTTGTGAAATCTCTTTTGTTTGTATGTTTTGCTATCTCACTACAAATGAACGAAAAATTCTCTTCCTCCTGGGAGAATTTAGTGTGACAATCACTTTTTAAGACAGACCAGCTTGGAAGACAAGGTGCAGCTGTGTACTCTAAGGAGGAAAGAACACTGTTCCCAGGCGTTTCCTGGCCCAGGAGCACTATGACTCCCATCAAATAGCCCTCTGCTCCAAGGGCAAAGCTTGTCCTCTTTTGGCTGGACACCTTTCTATGCCACAGTGGCTCTGCCAGGCAGCAGGAGCAGTGCTGGGGTGCTTCCTGGAAGGCCTCTCCAGCAGGAGAACGCTTGATGCACTGGCATCGAGGTTTCCCACAGCAAGATGTCCATTTTGCTTTCAAGTTCAGCAAATAAGCAAATGAGGAGGCAGCCTGGCTCAGAACTGACTTTACTCATGATGTGGCTCTCTGCCTGCTGGCTCAGTCTGCTGCCAGGCCACCCATGCTCCAGTGGGCATCCAGGCAGCACAGGGGGCAACTCTTCCCCTGGAAGATAAGTCTGGGAGGCACCTGTGGGGAAGCTTTGGGGCCAGAGACTTTGCCAGGAGCCAGACTCCCCAGGACCCTCTGCAGCTCAGGGGAACAGGTTATCTGTTAGGACACCCAGGGATCCACCTATCTCAACTGAGAACAAGGCCATATCCAAACTGATCCTGATTTATTTTCTTCAGGAAAAAAAAAACCCAACATAAAAAAGTGTTATCCCACTGATGCTAGGCATCAATAAGGGCAGTAATAATGCAAATCTAGGAATGGGGGGTTGAACATTTATCCCTCTCTTCTCTATGATTAGTCTAGTCCTCCTACGCATGCAACACTTTCCATCAGTTACTTGATAAGCCATCATTATGAATTACCCAGTGATTTGTTGATTTGGCATGTATGCAGTGATTCCTCTGGTAAAGCAAGCCAAGAGAATTAATTTCTGACAGGAAGTTTCTGAATAACTAGAGATTGAGTGCCACTAGAAATGTATTCAGATTATTTCCTTGTGAAATAGGCAGAAATATTTTAAAAAGTCTTTTTTTACTAGGTTTTATACTGTATTTTCAATGCTGACATAGCTTATGGAAATCAGTTTGAATTTTGTTAAAGGTCTGAGAGATTTGTTGATAGTGATTCTTTGTTTTAATTACCAGAACATCAATCTACATAAGTATATGAAATTACTGAAAACAAAACAAAGCATAAGAGTATCAGACACTTGGGTCTTGTCTGCATGTTCTGGTGGCAGGGCTGGGTATAGTGTGAAGAACATGGCCAGAGCAGCTGGTTTCTGTCAAATGGCACCATGATGGCATAAAGGATGGTGCACTGGGCCCTGCTGGCTCTATCATTCATGCTCTGCAGCTCAGCTGATGTAATTTTCTCTGATGGTTCTCTCTCCTCTCTGCAGTATCCTGGGGAGCTGCATGGCATTGCCCATTCATGCTGCACTTGATGGATAGCAAAGTGAACAGGAGTGCACCATCCAAAAAGGCAGCAGTGCTGCCTTCCCATTAATATTCCCATGTATCCTTTTGGGGAGTTCTAGGGGTAAAAATCACCAAGTCTGGAACTTGTTACCTACCAAGCCTGGAAATTGTTACTTTACAGATGAGGCAATGTTGATGTAAGGCCGTGTGGCTTTGCAAAGTAATGCCATCTGTCCACTGGAAATCAGGCTAAGATTAAACACACATCTCTCTTTATAGACCAGTCATTATGTGTAAAGGGCAGCATCTTTGTTCACTGACCTGTAACGTGATTTGTAAATGCATTTGTCTCCTTTTATGTTCATGTGTCTCCTTTGAAGGTTTTTCTAGTACACTAGTACCTAAATACACTTTGTGAAGCGAGCACCTTGACTAGATTTTGGCTTGTGCAAATATTTTATCCTAAATTACGTCTTCCAAATAGACACATTTTCTTGCTTGTCCAATACAAAAACTTGCCTCACATGCTGTTGCTCTGGTGCCAAATTACTACAGCTTTAACTCTCCCACAGAAACATTTGTGTACAGAATTGGTTTTGTGCATGTTTTAAAACTGCATCATGCAGTAAACGCACTGTTCAGTGAATACTAGAATTTATTTAGCAAAAAAATGTGAAAAAATATAAATGTTAAACAATTACATAGCATGTAAGAGCCAAAGTTATACCTCATCATGATTCACCAGAAAAATTTTATCTAACAAAAAGCCCATATGTAATGGTATACTGTAATAATGACATAAAGGAAAGACAGAAACTTTTATTCTTTCTTAACATAAATTAAAATAACAGTTTCTGAAAGTCAAATCCTTGATTGCTTCTCCTTAAGTTTAGTCTTCTTTAAGAACAGCAAAAAATTTTCACTAAATCCCTCCCTCTCCTTCCCATAGTTCTCGAAACTCTGAAGGAAGCAGAGATAGATAAGTAGTTAAATCATTTTTCCGTAGCCAAATTCTTTTGTTTAGAATCTGTAAACAAATGAAAATGGGTTCTTCTTTAATCTATGTTGCCAGCATGAAGTTAAATACAGCTGCTATAAGTGACATTTATAATGGATGGTACTGCAAAAAGAGCAACTTTGAGTGTCACCTTGACTGGCTGGATATATTCCCTATTTTTCAATATGAGTAAAATGAGAAAATACAGGGCATTAATGCTCAACAGATCTTTTAGACAGCAACTTTCAGTCTAATTGCATGAAGAATTATATGCAAAAGATCATTATACAACACATCAGTCAGAAGAGTGTCATCCTTATGGCATTGCTAAGGGCAGGGAGATTACAACAACCATCTCGTGCCTTGTCTAAGCTCTTTATTTTTATTTTGCTCTGGCTTGAAAGACATACAAATTCTAGATTAGAAATCAAGTGTACTACATGCTTTTGTGAGTAACCCAGGTTAGTTTTAAATTGCATGGGTTCTGTGGCTTGTTCTGTGCATCCTCAGATCGTCACCTACAAAGCCACTGCAAGGAATAAAGCTGTGGACCCCTGCGCATGTGTCAGCTCCAGAGCGAGTCTGTAGCAGGCAGAGCCTGGAGCTGGCTCCAGTCCCCTCGCGGTGCCAGCCTGTGCACACAACAGCCAGGCACACACACCGCATTTGGGATGTGACCCAGGCTGTGAATTCCTTTTTAAAAGGTTGCATGGTGGCAGTTGTCTTCAGCTGGGAAAGGGTTTGCTGTCTCAGCAGAGGACACTGATGCAGATGGACAGAAAAGCATACTCAGGTGAAATTGGTAAGTGATATAACCCTGGTGAAAGGGTAAGTGAATGCAAAGCCTTAGAGCCCTACCTGTACAAAGAGCTTGTGTTGTTTCCTGGGGGTGCAGTCAGACACAGACCATGGACACCATTCTCAAGGGAGGTTGTAAAAAATGGGGAACTTCTGGTTCAGATTACACTATACTTTCCAGCCTGTTGACTGTGTCTTCTTGCTGCAGGCTATAAAGCTGCATCTAAATACAAATTAGTCGGAGCAATTAGATTTTTCCATGCAACCTGAAAACAAGCATCCCAATTTACATTTCCATCTATGTGGAAAACTGCACATTTCCCAAATAAACCCCAGCTGGGTTGCTGGAACTCTGCTGTCAGGAAGGTTTTCATTGGTGTGCACTGAAAATCTGGATCCTGTTGTGGTCAGTGCCCATACTCTGTTTTATAGCAGGATTTTTCTTTCTTCAGGCAGAGCTGGGAACACTGACATTCACCCAGCGTGTTTCCTCTGTGCTGAATTCCTCTATGTTGAATGACTAACTAGAGACCAAGGAACACTCTGAAGATATCTTTTCATTGCTAATGCTCAGATTTTCCATTCATTGCCAAGACACAGCATCCATTTCCAGCAGTAAATGTCATGCACACAATAGCTCTGCTGTCGGTGTGAAAACCTAGCTTAACTAAAGGAGGAGGCATAAAAGATCAGAGCATATCCTCTGTGTGCAAAACTGTACAGTCCAAAGTACGTTTCAAACTCCCAATTTGAAATAGATGGATTAGACAGGGTTGTGTCCTAAGGCTTCATTATCTGCCTGCATCAAATATAACCTTTTTTTTTTTTTATTTGAATCATCTTTACATGTTGAGGCACTAAAATTGATTATGGTCCTTATTTGGCCAAAAGAAGGGAGCATTTGTAGAAAGGTCTGCAGACTAGAGACCTGACTGCACGGTCTTCACCTGGATGAACAGTGTTTGTGGGAATGTTAAAAGATACTGGAGATGCTTGCTCTTAGCTTGGAGAAGACAGCATCCCAGAGGCTGTGTTTAAGCAAGCAGGAGATATGAGGGATAGCAACAGAAGATGGTATAGGACAAAGGAAAGCAGAGCCAGCAAAGTCTCAGTGAAAAACAAATGCTGGGGAACACGTCTGAGATCAGTCACTGAACCAGAAGCAAGACCCAAATCAAAATCTGAATCTGCCTTGTAGATTGATCTTCAATGCATAGCCTGTAAATTGATTCCAAAGTGATATAATTCCTCAGTGCAGAAGTGTTCCATGTGTATGAGACTATTTCCCCAGCTTTATATAGTCAGAGACAGATAAAATCTGATTTGAAAATAATATAGCGTGCAGTGAATAAATTATATGCTCCGGCATTTGGTGGTGTTTGTGAGATATAATTCTATTTCTAGTGCAGTGTAGGCTTAAATAGCCAAATGGTGTTTACAGGAGATGGGCTGCTGCATTCCTTTTCAGTTTGCTAATATGCACTCGTCTGCTGAAGTAAACCAGCCCTGCACTGAATAAACACGTGGGACTGTCTTCTTCTGTGGTCTGATGTGAATAAACCATCATGTCTTCACTGGAGATCTATGCATCGTATCTTAAACTGTGAAAAAAATCAAACAATTTAAACTGACTATGCTAATTGGATGCACTTTCAGTCTGTATGCCTGAACTTACTGAGTTGAAACTTGAACTAAAAATAATCTATAGCTGGAAAATCGTTGTGATGGACACTGTAGAATTCCAGCAAGATGGTTGAGAAGTGCAGTTTGTTGTTGTAAAGGCTTTAGGATCTTTGTTTTAAGTGTGTTTAAACCACAAATGCTATTAAGTGTTTATTTTATTGCTGTTCAGCACTTTCAGGGTTGCATTGGGAAATGGAGACATGTTACTTTGACTTGATTACCATGGAAGACTTTATTTTGTACAGTCTTCCAGGCAGAGCACATAAACATGAGTTCTGTGCTGGTGAATATACTACAGAAGTGGGGCTACCATGCTGTGTAATGCCACCACCAAGCAGTAAAGAGGTAGGGAAAACATAATCTTTTATGACTGAACTGATGACAGTCACTGGAAAAAAAAAATAAAGCTAAAACAATGGAGCAAATGTTTATGGTTCTTCTCTTCAACGTAATATTCACTGCTACAAAGTGATTCTAAACACAAAGCACTTTAGGAATTGTGATAAAGATTTGCTCTCAGTTTTAGAGTGGTTCTCATTCGCTACAGTGACCCAAACAATCCCCCAAAACAGTGTCTGAACTTGTGTAGCTGCAGTTATTGCAGTTTTAGAAGGCATCAGGCTTTATTCAGAATCCTGCTTTCAGTCTCCAAAAATTCAAATTCTGTCTGGATAGGGAAGGTGCTGAGCCAAAGCCCTTGATCCTTTCTTCTCGGATCTTTCTAGGGTAGTAGCTCAGTGTAAAGCTTCAGCCAGTTCTGCTCAAGCAGCTCCCCCCTACCCTTTTACTGAGAATCATTTTAGCTGAGATTGTTGGTGTGATCAGCTAATTAAGCCAGACAGAAGCAGGCAGAAAGCCAAGGCATGATTTTTCACTTGCAGCATCTAGGTCTTGAGAAGGAAATTGTTAACATGTGGTTGCTATCTTGCCACTTGGAAATGAATAGTTGTGCTTGAATTCTGTTTCACTATGGAGGGGGACTCTGTAAATGGAATTGCAAGCCTTCCTAACAGGAACAAGGACAGATCACAAACAAGGTAGCCAAAGTAACTGCTTGACTGTTGATATTAATGCCCAGAAGGGAATATGTCAATTAGTTTTTTTCCATGGCTTTCTATTTTATCTTTCTCTCATTTAACAATGATCCACAATCAAGTAAGAGTAAGGACAATGCAAATTGAAGGACGGAAATAACTGTCCTTTTGCTTTTGGACTAGCTGGGATTGATCTTCATCTTAGAAATCCCGGTGCATAGACAGTGAGCAGGGTTGGCTGCTTGGTTTGAATTTCTCTTTGTTTACAGTGACAAAAAAGACCTCAGCTTGTAATCAAAGCCCTGAGCAAGGATGTGTCCTGAAGGACAGGAACAGCTGGGCCTTCTGGAAGCTCTGCTGGGTTGTGTGGTCTCCAGGCCAATTTTGCTTATAGTATGTGAATTATCTGCATATCCAATTTTATAAATTACTCCAAAGAGGAATTAGTATAATGTTACTCTCCAAACTTCCCTCCTACCCTCTCCAAGATGAAGCAAATCTGCAGGTTTTCAGAGTTTTCTTCTCACCCTTTTTCTGTTTCTCCTTTTCTCCTTTCTTTCTTTCTACTGACTGCCCAGACTTCATGAAAGCAGGCAAGAAAATACTTACCAAGCTACTTATTTTTCTGCCTAAAACTTTTACATCAAAGAAAGTTGGAATAATTTCTGAACTGAAGAGTTTTTGAAGAGAACATGAAAACTCCAAAACCTGATACTGTCACATTCCTACTACTTCATGCTACATATATATGTTTCTGTGTAGCATCCAGAACATTACATTTGACTGTTGCTATTTAGTGAGAACTGACAGCGCACTTCATGCTGTTCAAGAGGCAAATGAAAATCAGACCTCCTACCAGGAGCCTGTTCCTTATTTCTGAAAAACTAACTATGCCTTAATTTTAGTCTGGGAGTTAATGTTATTTCAGAATTGTTGTCTTAATTTCCATTATTCCTATTCTGCAGATGTGGAAAATCACCTTCTTTACTGTATCTCCCATGACTCTCTTCATTACCATCTTCTAAGGATCCAAAATCTGTTATGAACTTGCTGCTAATTTCAACCCCCCTTTTTTTTCTTTCAGGAAAAAAAAAAAACAAAACCAAACACCAAATCCCCCCTACCAAGACCCAAAAAACAACCCCAAAAAACAACCCAAACAAAAAACCAGTCCATCTGTATAGCTGCTGAACAACTTACCAGCAGTAAGAAAGAACAAGTTTCAGAGACCCAAGCCAATACTTCTGCTTAAGTCAGCCAAGAGGAATTGTCTTGGGTACATCCTATACCCATCTCTTCTTTCCAAGGGAAAACAGTTTTCACTAGGCAAGCTGATACTCTGCCAGCCAGAAAAACCTGTACTGTTTAAAATCTAAAGCTGTTTTAATAAAAATCTTCTGTCTAATATAACCATTCTTTCTCTCTTAGCCATCTGGGTAGTATTAAAGGGTTCAGACAATAGTATTTAATTGTATTAAGAAAACTGTAATTTTCTAAAAAGTGCATTATTTTTTAATTTTATCTGTTCTTTGATACTTTTTCTAACAGCCATGCACAGTGTAGAGGTATCTGAACTGCTTGGATTCCTCCTGTTTATTTTTAAAGGAATTGAAACTGGTTAATAATAGTGACAGCACTCTTACAACAAAATCAATTTTAATCAAAACATCAGTTCACCGAGCTATGAATAAACAGATCTATGGCTAGCAAGCACATTTAGCACTAACAGGAAAACATTAAAACTGGAGAGCCCTGGACTCCCTCCCTAACTCCATAGTGGGCTGCTGTGAGCTCAGTTTTCATCATCTTTGAAATGGCTACAGCAGGACTCACTCCCACGAGTTTGGAAGTGATGTCTGAAACTGCAAGGCAGAATAAGAGTGAAAGACTGGAAAGGCTGGAAAGAAGGAAAGGCTGTATACCATGAAGGCCTGAAGGAACAGATATTTTACACCGTCTCTTTGAAAGCCTCAACACACACCCACACACGGATTGTCATGAATAACTCTGATGATGCACTTGCCAGCTATTCTGCAGATACAAGCAAGCCAGTAAATGAGTTGCCTACTCATTTGCAGTGGTTGAGCAGGGCTAAAGCTGTTGGCAGTGACTGCATCAAAGCTGAAATATGATGGAAGGATTTGTGTTGTGTGTCCTGAACAGGGGCAGGCCTGCATCACGCTGATTTGCTGTCCAGCAAATTCTATTTCCTGACACTGTGACATGCTCGCAGGGGCAGGTTTCCCTCTTTGCTGTGCCGAGGAGTAAGTCCAGCCAAGTCTGCTGCTCTCCTGTTTAATCTGTAACTGTGTGACCAACTGTCAAATCGCAGGAGATTCTATGGAGCTAGCTTTGTATTTAAAAATAGAGCTGATAAGAGTGTGGGTGAGGGAAGAGCACATTCAGAAATCTGGCTTTTTGTTCTTCGTGAGAACTCTCTCTCTCTCTGACAGATTTTGCAAAGAGCTCACCATATGGGGGATGAAGGCTTGAGAAAACCTTACCCTGAATTATTTCAAAACTGTCCTCCGCTGGGGTAGCTAACTATATGATTTAAGCTGCACAACTGAGTGGATAATTTGTTCTGTGGTTCTAATGTGCTCATTCATCCTTCATACAATCATTGGAGTCATTACTGAGGTCCAGTCAGTCAAATTGATAGGGCAAAGGGTGATGACTTTAAACAGGCAGAGGGCAGCTTTAGATTAGATACTAGGAAGTGGTGGATGTCCCATCCCTGGCCAGTGTTTGAGGCCAGGTTGGACAGGGCATTGAGCAACCCAGTCTAGTGCAAGGTGGCAGAAGGGTTGGAACAAGGTGATCTTTAAGGCCCCTTCCAATCCAAACCATTCTGTGATTCTATGGTTCTATGAAATTACTTTTCAAGCCTTTGCAAGTAGTTTTGCAAACTTGCAAAGCTTCCCCACAGAGCAGTGCCACAGGACCTTGAGCCCTAGTCCTCTTCAACATGGAACTGGTAACTCTTCTATCTGCCCCTTTTTCTCTGGTAAATCCAACCACAGAACTTGGAAGTTCATATTGCACTGCTCTGTACGGAATCACCAGCGGGCAGGGAGGACCTGCAGTATGCAGCCTGAGGCCTGTGCTGTGGAAATGTTTGATGTGGCTGAGTTTCAGGGGCTGTAAAAGCCTATATTGCAGTACTACTTGGGACAGCAAAAAGAATTTCTGTGAGAAATCCTTGTAGCTGGAGATATGGTTGATCAGGACTCTACAAAAACCATCCATTTCAGTGACTGTTCACTTGTATTTTAAATAAATGAGTCTTTAGCAAAAAGTCTTTTACCATATGGTCCAGTTTGAGTACCTATATATACTTCGTGTAAAATTATATTTGAAAGTCCTATGAAAAATTATGCTAAAAAAACCCCAGGGAAAAGAAGGGACTCATTAGATATGGAAACACAATTCACAGCCTCTCAAATTAGATATCTGGATCTGCTTATCCAATTTGGCTCACTTGCCAGCTCCATGGAAGTTACTGTATTTACTAACTTATCTCCTCTTTTTAGAGATGGAACTAATCTTGCAAAATTTTATTTTCTTCTCTGTTCATACAAATTTGAACTCCCAACAGATTCTGTTTCATTCATGATGGTGAGCTCCAAGAGGGTTTCAGTATATGTTTTTTTCTTTGTATTTTTTACATGCACGGCGCACATACCTGATGGAAACAAAATGTTGATAATTCATCGGTATTTTAGAACTTTTTTGTGCTTCAGAACTGAGGCGTGCATTTTTCAAGGTGAAGTTTTATTCTGAACATTCAATGTGCTTCATAATAGCATTTTTCCTGGTGATTTTTTAATGCTTTTGTAGAGGCAGTTTCAGCAATCAAAGCACAGCACAGCAAATACTAAATATAGATTTGAGTGGAATGGTTGGTAGTTTTTGTTTTACACAGCTCGGTTTCCTTATCTCTGTGCAAGGGAGACTGGTTTACTTAAATTGGAATGTATAAGCTCAAATATATATAGCACTGAGTACATATGGTTATGTTATAGAGCCTTTAGAATTTGTAATGCACTTCTAGGCTTTAGATATTTCAGTTTACTCTAGAGGTCTGTTAGATCCAGCTTTCAGAGGTTATGTGTTCCTGCCTACCAGTAACATCTGAAAGCAGTAACATAAAAATGCAGCAAATGTATTCTGGAAATACTAATTCAATTTATCATTTTTTAAATTAGCTCCTGATTTCTACCTTAATATGATGCAACATGCATGGGGTTTTTTGTGTTTCTAATCCAAATTTTGAGAGTTTATCCTTGCTGCAACCATCTTGGTGAAAGACAAGGAGTATTTTAATGTTCAATATACTTCATATACTTCATTATAGCTATGTTCTTAATTCTTTCTTAATTTTCCTGTTCTATCTGTTAACTGCAGTGGCTGTGCTAAGTAAAGATCCTTGTCATGGTGACTGCTGGGGCTGTGTTCCAGCAGGGCCAACATCATGAAAGGCTCAGTTAACATATTGTCAGTGGTGTCATTGAGCAAGGACTTCCATGAATGAACTGACTTCATGGAGCATTTGCTGGGGTAGCATGCAGATGGGAGTCGTGTGTAAGACTGCCTCTTGCACTTCCTTAATGCATTTTTGTTGCTCTCCATTTTGGCTTCCTGACTGCTTGTCATCTCCTGTTTCAGTATCTTTTTTTTTTTTTTTTTTTTTTTTAATTTTCACATTGGAAGCTTGTGCATAACGTTGTTTTGGAAGGATGCAGCCAGATCCAGATTTTTAGTTAAGCCATTTATCTTTTCCTATTAATGCATTTTGTTTGGGTCTTTCAAGCTTCTTACCTTGTGAACAGATGGCAATTA